>NC_041382.1:484034952-484153013 GCF_002162155.2 Triticum dicoccoides | reverse complement strand
CGCCCGCAGCCGCCGCCCCGGTTTTCTGAGAAAAGCCATTTCGGTTTTTTTAGAAAACCCGAGTTTTCATTTTTTAAATAGATCGGTTTTTCTCCGGTTTGTTTATTTAGCGAGCGTTCGCTCGTCCGTTCATTTTAACGAACGTGTTCATCGTTTAGTTCCAGTTAACGAACGTTCGTTCGTTAACCTGTTCCTCATTTTTTCTTTTCTCGGATTAAATCCGCGATTTTTCTGATTGTGATTTCTGATCCGATGGTCGTTTTAGTTTAACTTTTTGCTCGTTTGTCGGAATCAGGAGATTCAAGCGCCTGGAGTTTCGTCGCGAAACCCTCTTTCTGTTTAAACAAGTCAAAAAAGTTTTTTCCTCAGTAAAAATTGCCCTAGATTCATATTAGTAAACAGAGCTTATTTATTTTGCTGTTTGTCTTTCGTTGCTTCGTTCGATTTGGTTCTTTTTGTCAGCCGGAGTTCTTAAGTTGAACTATATGGTTAGATCTTTTATTCGAATTTTACCTATGCATTAGTTGAGTACTTATTGTATGCTTGTTTTTTTGCCATAGAGTATCCGGAGTGCACCGCTTGCTACTTCAAATTGCTAGGTTTCACGGATCATCAGTAAGGCAAGTAACACTTTGATCATACCATCCTACTACCCAGTTTTTTTATTGCATTAGATCAATCCTCACACCATTGCATGATTAGGATCTAATTAAATTGTGGGTTTGGGAAGTAGATGTGATAGTACCTATTACCTGTTATTAGCAAACCTTTGGGAGTTACTTCTACGTTTGTTTGTTATGCCATGCTATGCTATGATAGATGTGAGATTGATAATTTAATGGTTTATCTAAGGTGGCAACTTAAATACACATCTGGGTGGATTGAGGCACCTGGGTATTCCAGTGATTGCCTGTTTTTCTTTTTGGACCGCCACCTAGGCTCAAAGGGATCCTGAGATTATTCATACTGGAAACTTCCGTGTGCAGCCACAAGCTACTATGGGCTCTAGCATAGTTGACTAAGTCGTGCGAAATCTTATAGTGGTAGACTAGCAGATGTAGGGGATGTAGGTGGTATGGTCTACCCGATCGTAAGGTGCTAGCGCTTCTGAAAGACTATGTCTCGGTCATCCGTTTCTCAAACACCCTGTAGTGCAAGAAATCCAACGGAGGAGATTGAGTCTTGTGGGGAAAAGTGCGCAAACCTCTGCAGAGTGTATAAACTAATCATGATTAGCCGTGTCCCCGGTTATGGACATCTTGAGTATTTAGTACTTGGATTATCATGTGAATCTCATCATGTTACTCTAATTAAATTGTTGGGTTTTTAATGATGATGCTTAATTGGGATTGAGAATGCTGTCAACCATTCTCAATGTTTAACAACTACCATGATAGTTAAATAAAATTTATTCCTTTGCAATAGGGAAAAATTGGCTTTACACAAAACTGTAACCATAGAGCTTTCCACCAGCCAAATATGCATGTAGTATAGTTTTATTTCTTCCGTCATTCTCTATGTGTTACATTGCCAGCTTATTCCATGTGCTGACCCGTTTCGGGCTGCAATGTTCATGTTGCAGACTTTTCAGACGACGAGTAAGGTGCCTTTTAGGTTGTGGTTCTATACTCAGTGATGCCGTTGGAGTTGATGGACTCACTTATCTTCCAAGCCTTCTGTTGTTATCGTTATTAGATGGCCTTAAGCCATATTTATTGTAATAAGTCTCTTTTGAGACACTCGATGTAATAAGTGTGTGATTGATACTCTGTTATAAATCCTTCAAGTACTGTGTGGTGTCAGCATTACTGATCCAGGGATGACACCTGAGCATAAAGATTGGACCGTTTGAGGTCTGGTCGCTACAAGATGGTATCAGAGCACACGCTGACTATAGGACACGACCACTAAGCTAAAGCCCTAGTTCACTACTCACTCTTCTCCTTCTGACCTCTCATATTTTCTACTCTTTAAGGATGGCGGATGCAAGGAACAAGTTCACGCAACCGGATGAAGATACACCCTTTGGACGTCATTTGAAGGAAGTCACTAGATATCTGAACATAGGAGTACTAAGATTCACCGGAACCTACAACGCCACTCTACTGGAAGAGGAGCGTTGGATGATTCAAGTTCAAATTCCAGGAAGGACGTTCATGCCAGTCACTGAGCCTATAGAGTTTTCATTTGATGCACCAACATGGAGTCTAGGAAAGAGCATGGCAGCTCACATCGCCATGGGACGCGTTGGAGAAGTTTACCGCAATGATCTCAAGGATACTATCTAGCAGATTTGTGGGCACCGAGATGAGCACTGGGAGATGATCAGCACCAAGAAGGATAGATCAATTGTAGCTTTTATCCAGGAGTTAAACCAGCACATTCGACGTCAGGAGAACCAGATGTGCGCCGACATGATAGATCTAAAGAAGGCAAAGAAAAGAATCAAGGAACTGGAGGAAGAACTCAAGGCTACACGTGAAGATTATGAAGAGGAAATCGAAGCACTAGTGGACAAGAATGCCGACCTAACAATGAAGATCCGAATATTTATGGGAGGCCCTACACCAATAGAGGAAGATGAAGAACCCAAGGAGATTCACCCGGAAGACTACATCATCATCGACGACACCAACTTGGATCCAGATGATAGCGATGATGACTATGTTGATGAAGCTGGAGCAGATATCATGGAGTCTACAACCGAAGAATATTTCTAGTAGACCACCCCAGCCGTAGTAGTAGTCCCCCCATGTAAATATAGTAGTCCGAGCACTTTTGCGATAGTTAGACCGATTGTATGCCCTTGTTTGATTGAATGAAGTGGAATTGTTTGTTTTACCTCATGTGCATATGGGTAGTGTTTTCTCTCTAGACCCCTCTCTATTCTTAAATATCATCTTTTCTAAACCCCTCAGATGCCTCCGAGACGTGACCCAGGATTTACCTTCCCACCGGAGCTCACTCAGTTGATCCAGCAGCAGAACACATTGATGCAGTTGCTAGTCCAGAACCAGAATCAAGGGAACAACAACAACAACAACCCACCACAACCACCTGTTGACCACTTAGCCCGTTTTCTTAGGCTGAATCCGCCGGTGTTTTCCAGTAGCACCGAGCCGATAGTAGCAGATGATTGGCTCTGCAAGACATCAAGGGAGTTGACCACGGCAGGATGCACAGATGCGGAAAAGGTGAAGTTTGCCGCACATCAACTTGAAGAACCCGCAGCATCATGGTGGGAGAATTTCACAGCCACTTTCCCTATCGACACTGTCACATGGGACCAGTTCCAGCAGGCTTTCCGTACTGCCCATGTTTCAGCAGGAGCTATGGCCATGAAGAAGCATGAGTTTCGCAACTTGCGCCAAGGAGGACGGACAGTTGGCCAGTATGTGGAGGACTTTAGTAAGCTAGCACGTTGTGCCCCAGATGACGTTGCTACAGATGCAGCTAAGCAGGAGAAGTTTCTGGAAGGACTGAATGATGAGTTGAGCATGTAGTTGATGGTAGCAACCTTTAACAACTACCAGGAGTTGGTAGACCATGCTCTCATGATTGAAGGGAAGCAGCAGCAAATTGAGAACCGCAAGAGGAAGTATGGACAAGGGAAGTACAATTCAGGAGCTCAGCAGAAGCAACATTTTACCCCTAGACCAGAAGGACATTTTCAGCATACCCATGGAGGAGGTAGCTCGCACAATCATAATGGCACCAAGACTGGTAATGGGAATGGAGGAAGCAATGGCCAGAACCATACAAACCCATCAACCCCAGCCAAGAGAGACCTAAGCCAAGTCACTTGCTTTAAGTGCCAGAAGACCGGACATTATGCGAATGAATGTCCTGAAGCCCAGAATGGAAATGGCAATGGAAGCTCTGGGAAGAAGCCGAACCCTTTCAATAGGGGACAGGTGAACCACATAAATGTGGAGGAGGTTGAAGCCCAGCCCGATGCAGTAATAGGTAAGTTTTTGGTTAAGTCATTTACTACACTCGTTCTTTTTGATACTGGTGCATCGCATTCATACATATCAAGGGGATTTGTGGATAAGTATAAACTTCCAACCCAAGCCCTTAGGTCACCCATGTTAGTAACCTCGCCTAGAGCAGAGTATATGGCTAGTCTATGGTGTGATCAGTTACCATTAAGGATTGGTAACTACGTATTTCCCTCAGACCTAATAGTATTGGAATCTCAAGGATTGGATGTGATATTAGGCATGGATTGGTTATCGATGTATGAACGGAACATTGAATGTGCCAGTAAGTCAATTTTGCTTACCACCCAGAAGGGAGAAGGATCAAGTATGTATCCCGGCATGTGCCGAAAAGGACTCAAGTAAATTGCCTAACATGAGTTGTGCAGGAGGAAGTACCAGTAGTGAAGGATTTCCCTGATGTATTTCCAGAAGAGTTGCCAGGCATGCCACCAGATAGAGACATTCAGTTTTTGATTGAGCTTTTGCCAGGCACAGGGCCAATATCTAAGAGACCATATAGAATGCCCGCAAAGGATTTGGAAGAAATTAAGAAGCAGATCAAGGAGTTACTAGATAAAGGATATATCCGCCCAAGTTCTTCACCTTGGGGATCGCCAGTACTTCTAGTGGAGAAGAAGGATGGATCGTTAAGAATGGTTGTTGATTATCGAGGATTGAATGAAGTAACCATCAAGAACAAGTACCCACTACCGATGATCAATGATCTGTTTGATCGATTGCAAGGAGTTAAGGTATTTTCGAAGATCGACCTCCGATCAGGATACCATCAGTTGAAGATTCGAGAACAGGATATACCTAAGACGGCTTTTACCACCAGGTATGGGCTGTACGAGTATACCGTTATGTCATTTGGCCTGACTAACGCACCTGCATATTTTATGAACATGATGAACAAAGTGTTTATGGAGTTTTTGGATAAGTTCGTCGTAGTGTTCATTGATGATATCCTAGTTTACTCGAAGGATGAAGAGGAGCATAAGGAGCATTCGTGTTTGGTACTTGGTAAGCTCAGAGAACATCAGTTATATGCCAAGTTTAGCAAATGTGAGTTTTGGTTGAAGGAAGTTGGATTTCTCGGACAAGTCATATCCGGAGAAGGTATAGCAGTGGATCCCACCAAGGTTGACACTGTGACAAATTGGGAAGCACCAACAACAGTTGGAGAGATCCGGAGTTTTCTTGGACTTGCAGGATACTACCGGAGATTCATTGAAAGTTTCTCGAAGATTGCGAAAACTATGACGAAGTTGTTGAAGAAGGATACCAAGTTCATATGGACTGAGGAATGTGAGGCTAGTTTCCAGGAGTTGAAGAAACGCTTGGTTACATCACCAGTGTTGATTTTGCCAGATCAGACCAAGGATTATGAGGTGTATTGCGACGCTTCACGTCGAGGACTTGGAGCAGTTCTTATGCAAGAAGGAAGAGTTGTTTCATATGCCTCACGACATCTTAAGCCTCATGAGTTGAATTATGCTATGCATGATTTGGAGTTAGCAGCCGTAGTGCATGCATTGAAAACTTGGAGACATTTTCTCATTGGAAACCATTGTGAGGTGTACACAGATCACAAGAGCTTGAAGTATATCTTCATGCAGAAGGACTTAAATCTCAGGCAGAGGAGATGGTTGGAGCTCATCAAGGATTATGATATGAGATTGCATTATCACCCTGGCAAGGCTAACGTAGTAGTTGACGCATTGAGCCGTAAAAGCCATGTCAACACCCTAATGACGTGAGATTTACCAAGGGAGTTAGCCAAAAATCTTCGTGAGCTATGTTTGGAGATAGTTCCGAGAGGCTATGTAGCAGCATTGGAGATTCAGTCTACTTTGATGGATAAGATCAGAGAGGCTCTGAAGACTGACAAGGAGATTTCTTATATTAAGGAGAAAATGAGCAAAGGAAAAGCTAAAGGATTTCATGAGGATGAGCACGATACCTTATGGTTTGAAGACCGTGTTTATGTGCCTAATGATTCGGAGATCAGGAAATTGATTCTGCAAGAGGCCCATGATTCACCATATTCGATTCACCCAGGAAATACCAAGATGTATTTGGATTTGAAGGATATTTTCTGGTGGACCGGAATGAAGAAGGATATTGCGGAGTATGTAGCCATTTGTGATGCATGTCAGAGAGTAAAGGCAGAGCATCGGAAGCCAGCAGGATTGCTACAGCCATTGCCGATACCTGAATAGGAGTGGGATAAGCTAGGCATGGATTTTAACACAGGATTGCCCAGAACTCGTTCAGTCTATGACTCGATATGGGTTGTAGTCGATCGTTTGACAAAGGTAGCTCATTTCATTCCAGTGAAGACTACCTATACTAGTGCCAAGTTGGAAAATATATACATGTCCATAACCGTATGTCTGCATGGAGTTCCAAGGAGCATTGTATCAGATAGAGGAACCCAGTTTACCTCAAAGTTCTGGAATCAGTTGCACGAAACTTTGGGTACCAGGCTAGAGTTCAGTACAGCTTTCCATCCATAGACAGATGGACAGACCGAGAGAGTCAATCAGATTTTGGAGGATATGCTGAGAGCTTGTGCGCTAGATTACGGATCTAGTTGGGACGAGAATTTGCCATACGCCGAATTCTCTTATAACAACAGTTATCAATCTAGTTTGAAAATGGCCCCTTTCGAAGCCTTGTACGGAAGGAGGTGCAGGACCCCGTTGTCATGGGATGAAGTTGTAGACCGTCAGTTGTTTGGACCAGATCTGATTAAGGAGTCTGAAAAGAAAGTAGAATTGATTCACGATAGGCTCAAGGTAGCCCAGTCCAGACAGAAGAGCTACGCAGATTCAAAACGCAAGGATACGGTTTACGAAGTCGGAGACCGAGTTTATCTTCGAGTATCTCCACAACTTTGTATTGTCAGGAGTTCACGACGTGTTCCACGTTTCCTAGTTGAAGAAGTGCCACATAGAGATGGCTGATATACCGCTGAGAGATATAGTGCCGCTGGAAGCGATTCAATTGGACAGTGATTTAACCTACGAAGAGAAACAAGTCAAGATTCTTGAGTATGCCAGCCGAGTCACCCGCAGCAAGGTTATCAAGTTTTGCAAAGTTCAGTGGAGCCACCACACAGAGGATGAAGCCACTTGGGAACAAGAGGAAGATCTGTTGAAGGACCACCCTCACCTATTTTCTAGCCAACCCGAATCTCGAGGGCGAGATTCATCTTAAGGGGGGTAGGTTTTTAACATCCCAAATTTTCAATTTGGAATGTTATACAATAAATCATTATTGCATATCATATTTATTGCATTTTGGTTGATCCTAGAAATTTCACGCAACTCAAGGACCCTCGGAGAAAGTTGGGGATTTCGTTATTTTCATATTTGAGTTGTCTCAATATTGAAAATAGGATCATTTGATTTGATTTATTTTATCTTCAACTATTTCTATTATAAAAATTATGAGAGAGTGAATAAAATTACTTTCCCAAAATAAAGAAATATTGAGCATTTAATAAAAAATCAAATAAGATTTTATTTTGGGTTTATTTGCTATTTTATTTGAAATTAGGAAAAATTGCACGTTTTCAAAAATTGCATTTAGGGCCAAGAAAATGTTCATCCTATTCTAAATATTTTATTTAGACGGAGAAAATTTGTTTTGGCATTTTTAGAATTTTATTTTTTTTCTAGAATTTTTTTAGAAGCAGTGAAATTGTTTTTTTAAAGAGACCCCGCGCCCGACTGGGCCAAGGGCCCAGCCGAGCAGGACGACCCAGCCAGCTGCCGCCGCCTCCCGTCTGGGTCGGGACAGGAGTCCCGACCGTCGCCATCACCGAGTCCGGGGAGGACCCGCCTCCCGAGGCAGCCCCCTTCCCCAAGTCGTCGCCTCTCCCCCCTTTATAACCCCGCCGGACCCCCTGGAGCCGCCCACACCGCCGCCACCTCCCCACGCCACCCGCGCCGCCGCAGCCGCCGCCCCCCCTCGCGCCGCCTGCCGCCGCCCGCAGCCGCCGTCCCGGTTTCCTGAGAAAAGCCGTTTCGGTTTTTTTAAAAACCTGAGTTTTCATTTTTTTTAAATAGATCATTTTTCTCCGATTTATTTATTTAGCGAGCGTTCTCTTGTCCGTTCGTTTTAACGAACGCGTTCATCATTTAGTTATAGTTAACGAACATTCGTTCGTTAACCTTTTCATCGTTTTTTCTTTTCTCGGATCAAATCCGTGATTTTTCTGATCATGATTTCTGATCCGATGTTCGTTTTAGTTTAACTTTTCGCTCGTTTGTCGGAATGGAGAGATTCTAGCGCCTGGAGTTTCGTCTCGAAACCCTCTTTCTGTTTAACCAACTCAAACAAGTTTTTGCCTCAGTAAAAATTGCCCTAGATTCAGATTAGTAAATGGAGCTTATTTATTTTGCCGTTTGTCTTTCGTTGCTTCATTCGATTTGGTTCTTTTTTTCAACCGAAGTTCTTAAGTTGAACTATCTGGTTAGATCTTTTATTCGAATTTTACCTGTGCATTAGTTGAGTACTTATTGTATGCTTGTTTGTTTGTGATAGAGTATCCGGAGTGCGCCGCTTGCTACTTCGAATCGCTAGGTTTCACGGATCATCAGCAAGGCAAGTAACACTTTGATCATACCATCCTACTACCCAGTTTTTTTATTGCATTAGATCAATCCTCACACCATTGCATGATTAGGATCTAATTAAATTGTGGGTTTGGGAAGTAGATGTGGTAGTACCTATTACCTGTTATTATCAAACCTTTAGGAGTTACTTCTACGTTTGCTTGTTATCCCATGCTATGCTAGTAGACGTGGATTTGGTGAGTGAAATCCATGACAGATGTGAGATTGATAATTTAATGGTTTATCTAAGGTGGCAACTTAAATACACACCTGGGTGGATTGAGGCACCTGGGTATTCTAGCGATTGCCTGTTTTTCTTTTTGGACCGCCACCCAGGCTCAAAGGGATCATGAGATTATTCATACTGGAAACTTTCATGTGCAGCCACAAGCTACTATGGGCTCTAGCATAATTGACTAAGTTGTGCGAACTCTTACAGTGGTAGACTAGCAGATGTAGGGGATGTAGGTGGTACGGTCTACCCGATCGTAAGGTGCTAGCGCTTCTAAAAGACTATGTCTCGGTCATCCGTTTCTCAAACACCCTGTAGTGCGAGAAATCCAACGGAGGAGATCGAGTCTTGTGGGGAAAAGTGCGCAAACCTCTGCAGAGTGTATAAACTAATCATGATTAGCCGTGTCCCCGGTTATGTACATCTTGAGTATTTCGTACTTGGATTATCATGTGAATCTCATCATGTTACTCTAATTAAATTGTTGCGTTTTTAATGATGATGCTTAATAGGGATTGAAATGCTGTCAACCATTCTCAATGTTTAACAACTACCATGATAGTTAAATAAAATTTATTCCTTTGTAGTAGGGAAAAATTGGCTTTACGCAAAACTGTAACCATAGAGCTTTCCACCAGCCAAATATGCATGTAGTATAGTTTAATTTCTTCCATCGTTCTCTATGTGTTACATTGCTAGCATATTCCATGTGCTGACCCGTTTCGGGCTGCAACATTCATGTTGCAGACTTTTCAGACGACGAGTAAGGTGCCTTTTAGGTCGTGGTTCTATACTCAGTGATGCCGTTGGAGTTGATGGACTCACTTATCTTCCAAGCCGTCCGCTGTTATCGTTATTAGATGGCCTTAAGCCATATTTATTGTAATAAGTTCTCTTTTGAGACATTCGATGTAATAAGTGTGTGATTGCTACTCTGTTATAAATCCTTCAAGTACTGTGTGGTCTCAGCATTACTGATCCAGGGATGACACCTGAGCACAGAGATTGGACCGTTTGAGGTCTGGTCGCTACAATAGGTTAGTCCCAAAAATAATATAAAAGTGTTTAATAAAGCCCATAAATATCCAAAACAGATAATATAATAGCATGGAACAATCAAAAATTATAGATACGTTGGAGACGTATCAGGCCGCCATGGATTTTGGCTTTTCTTGGTCGAGGTGGCGAGCGAGCCATTCGTCGCGGATGCTATGTTTGAAGGCTGCTAGGTCTCCGACATCCAGACAATCGATGATTTGGTTCTTTTTAGTTAAGAACCTAGTCCAGAATTTCCTGGCGGACTCTCTGGCCTGTTGAACTATATGGCTTAAGTCATCAGCGTCCGGAGGTTGAACATATGTACCTTGGAAGTTATCGAGGAATGCCTCTTCCAAGTCCTCCCAGCTGCCGATAGAATTTTCAGGAAGACTGTTGAGCCAATGCCGAGCTGGCCCCTTGAGTTGGCCCCTCGGGGACTGTCAGTGTCAAAACCGGCAGATCTCGAGTAGTGGGTCTCGAACTGTACGTCTAAGGCGGATGGTAACAGGAGGCAGGGACACGATGTTTATCCAGGTTCGGGCCCTCTTGATGGAGGTAATACCCTACGTCCTTCTTGATTGTTCTTGATGATATGAGTATTACAAAAGTTGATCTACCATAAGATCATGGAGGCTAAACCCTAGAAGCTAGCCTATGGTATGATTGCATGTATCATCCTACGGACTAAACCCTCCGGTTTATATAGACACCGGAGGGGGCTAGGGTTACACAGAGTTGGTTACAAGGGAGGAGATCTACATATCCGTATTGCCTAGCTTGCCTTCCACGCCAAGGAGAGTCCCATCCGGACACGGGAGGAAGTCTTCAATCTTGTATCTTCATAGTCCAATAGTCCGGTCAAAGGATATAGTCCAGCTGTCCAGAGACCCCCTAATCCAGGACTCCCTCGGTAGCCCCTGAACCAGGCCTCAATGACGATGAGTCCGGCGCGCAGTATTGTCTTCGGCATTGCAAGGAGGGTTCCTCCTCCGAATACTCCACAGAAGATTTTGAACCCAGGGATAGTGTCCAGCGCTGCAAAACAATTTCCACATACCACCGTAGAGAGAATAATATTTCCACAAATCTAATCTGCCGACGTGTTTTGATAGCATGATGTTATGTCATGGCCCGGTCATTATCCGAACCATTTTTCCCAACCAGCACTGCACATATTGCGAGGTGGTTTCCTTGACACATCTTGTCGAAGCAGAGATCGTGCCCCCCTTATTATGGGATTCTCATCAATACGGACGTGGGTAACCCACTCGTGCCCATTGGTATGACTCCTCGATTTTAGGTGAGTCCAAAACGGTCGCGAGGAGGACGCTTGACATTCACCCTCTTTCTAAAGAGGCCAAGACCTATCTTTTTTTCCTCTCGTGCTCAATCGAATCCCTCCCCCGCCTTGAGTTCCAACACCCCAGGCTCAGGTCAGGCGCTTCGGACCTTCAACCATGTCCGGATCCAACCAACAAGGTTGGTGGATGTCTTCCTCTGTCACAGAGGAGGACATCAAGAAGCTGAAAGAGGCCAGATATCTGACCGCCGAAATTTTGCACAGGCTGCCCGCCCGAGGGCAGGTCATCCCCACTCCCGAACCCAACGAGAGCATTGCGTTCATCTCTCACTTCCTCCGAGGACTAGGCCTCGCTCCGGATCCCTTTGTTAGGGGGCTCATTGAAAGGATCGATATGGTTGACTAGAGGGGGGGTGAATAGGAAACTAACAATTTTTAACTTTTCTTTACCAAATTAAACTTTCCATCAAAGTAGGTTGTCTAGATGTGCACCTAGGTGAGCAACCTATATGATGCAATAACAACAAGCAACCAAGCAAGCAAGAGAAGTAACACTAAAGAGCTCGCACAAGTAAAGGTAAGAGATAACCAAGAGTGGATCCGGTGAAGACGAGGATGTGTTACCGAAGTTCCTTCCTTTTGAGGAGAAGTACGTCTCCGTTAGAGCGGTGTGGAGGCACAATGCTCCTCAAGAAGCCACTAGGGCCACCGTATTCTCCTCACGCCCTCACACAATGCGAGATGCCGTGATTCCACTATTGGTGCCCTTGAAGGCGGCAACCGGACCTTTACAAACAAGGTTGGGGCAATCTCCACAACTCAATCGGAAGCTCCTAACAATACCACGAAGCTTCACCACAATGGACTATGGCTCCATGGTGACCTCAACCGTGTAGGGTGCTCAAACACCCAAGAGTAACAAGATCCGCTAGGGATGAGTGGGGGAATCGAAAATCCCTTGGTAGAAGTGTAGATCGGGGCCTTCTCAACCACTCCCGAGCAAATCAACAAGTTTGATTGGCTAGAGAGATAGATTGGGCGAAAATGGAGCTTGGAGCATTAATGGAGCTTGAGCATTAATGGAGCTTGAGGGGGAAGAGGTAAGTGAACGGGGAAGAAGGGGACCCCCTTTTATAGTGGGGGCAAAATCCAACCGTTGCCCCACCAACCAGCCCCGCACAGGGCGGTAGTACCGCTAAGGGGGGCGGTACTACCGCTGAGCCAGCGGTACTGCCGCTCCAGCTAGCGGTACTGCCGCGCGGAGGAGAGCAGTAGGGATTAGGACCCAGCGCGATACTACCGCGGTGGTAAGGGCGGTACTACCGCTCCGAAACGGTACTACCGCCTCTACTGCCGCAACTAGTGCCGCAAAACCCGACACGAGAAAAAGAGCCCTCGAGTCAAAGCGATAGGAGCCAGACAGACCAGCGGGGTCACTGGCGGTACTACCGCTGCGGAGTGGTACTGCCGCTTGTGACCCTTCAGAGGTACTACCGCTGGGCAGTGCGGTACTACCGCTGGGACACAGACAAGAGAGAGAAGATCTCTCCGTCGAGGATGATGACTAGGCGGTGGTGCCAGGCAGGCCAGCGGTAGTACTGCTGTGGAGTCACCGGCGGTATTACCGCTGCGGGGCGGTACTGCCGCTTGTGACCCCTCAACGGTACTACCGCTGGGTTGCACGGTACTACCGCTGGAACCCAGACAGGACACAAAGAAAGAAGAGATCTCTCCAATGAAGTGGTAGAGCTCTAAGGGTGAGAAGTTGATGTGTACGTGTTGATTCCACCCAAGCAATACCCCAGCGGACCCCCTCTTGATAGTACGGTGCCCTCTACGCAACTAGTCCACTGAAAGAGAAACGAAAGAGCTACACCGTCTTGAATGACACTCCGAAGGGAAGAAAACGTCTCGTGCCAAGGATGAATCTGTGAACTACTCAAAGCACATGATTAGTCCTCAAACATGTTGTCATCAATCACCAAAACTACATCGAGAGAGATATGCCTCAACAATCTCCCCCTTTTTGGTGGATTGATGACAACTAGGGATTTGCACAAGGAAAAGATATAAAAGTAAGAAAACTAAGAACTATAAAATATAGATGGTCTCCCCCTGAATGTGTGCACCTAGTTAGTGGAGCCTTTGGAAAGCAAGACACACACATCCGGATCAACACTCCCCCTATATTTTATAGTCCAACAATTCTAAGCACATGATATATGAGATAAGAGTATAAAACAGGACAAGCATGCAACTCTTAATATACTCCAGTACTGAATAGACATAAGTAATAAGGTAGCGATAGGGATCATATGTCTCACACCATATGTCTAGAACTTAGGTCTCACAAGCACCAAACCAAACCAAACAAAGACAACGAGAGAACACACAAGAAAACACAAGACGACACAAAGACACACACGCAGCACGGCAACAACACAAATCCCTAAACTCTCTCCCCCTTTGGCATCGAGACACCAAAAGGGCAAAGAGCGAAGCTACAACTCCAGGTGATGGCAAGCTGAACATCAGATCTCAGCGTGATCGTCTGCATCTCCATCGTTGGTTGGAAACTGCTCGGCGTCAGAGTCGGTCCAAGGGCAATGCTGGTGAATCCATTCCTCCTCTTCAGTGATCTGTCCCTCAAAACCACTGGCAACTGTCGCTTCCAGGTGACGCATGAGCTCCTTGTGGTGCACCCTGGCATGCTTCTCCGCCACATGAGCCATGTACTGACCATGAGACTCCATGCAGAAAAGCTTCTTCATCTTGCGTTTAAGCTTCTTTGCCCATGAAGGTTCTGCACTAGAGGGCCCAAAGTCCTCCTCGTGATCATTAGTGGCAGCCCCACCCTCGGTCTCCATGGCAGCAACAGCAGAAGCAGACGGACCCCCGGGTTTAGGCGCTGGGGTGCCCCAATTGTCCTTCTTCCTCAGACGCTTGATCTCATGAGAAACCAAGTCTCCAGTTTCCAGCATCACTCTGGGATAGATCTATGCCCAGGCCCTCTCAATGAGCCTCATGATGAATGGACCATATATTGGGCACTTGCGCTTAGAAACGGCAGAGAGAAGTTCAGACCACATAACATGAGAAATATCCAGGCTCTCTCCAGTGTTTGCTTCCTTCTCATGCTGACAGAAAAGAAGCATGTCCACGAGATATGAGTGGACCATATCCAGATTCGTGATGCGAGGGAAGAGAGTCTCACGGAAGACACGATGATGAATGTCCAGATACATAGACAACTCATAGGTTTCCTTCTTAGTCACTGGGTGAACCTTCACAGTGCAGTAGGGCCAAAGGGCTTGCTTGTGAGTGGATGTAGTATTGCGGTGAGGGCGGAAACCTATTGAAGTCTCAAGCCCGCGATCTTCCACATCAAGTAACTCCATGAAGGCCTTCCACTTGACGGAAAGCAACTTGCCATTGGCCACCCAAGTTAGAGTCCTGTCGGCATCCGTTCCAAGATGAACGGTAGCAAAGAATTGAGCCACCAAATCTGCATCGAAATCCTTGTTGAACTGCATGATCCTGAGAATGTTCAGCTGAGTGCACATCTGAAGGGCTTCGCCAAAGTACTCAGGGTCCTTCTCCATGGCATCAGTGTTGATGGAGCGAACATCAACATAGAGATTCTTTTTGGCCTTGATCACATCAAAATAGATGGCGAACTGAAAGCGGTTCCAGAATGGGCGGTTGACCAAAGTGAGATATTGGTCCACCTCATAGGGATTGCGGCGACGCTTTTCCCAAAACTCCTTCGCAGTCATCTCAGTCACAGTCTTTCCCTTTGGCTTGTTGGCGGATCTCTTCGACTGCTGAGGTGGTGGAGGAGCACTTGCGGATGCACCTGCTGGTGGCGGTTGAGTGCTAGAGGAACCACCTGCTGGCTCAGAGGTGCCGTAGCGCTTTGAAGTTGCACTCCCGGGGTTGACACGGCAAGCTTGATGCTCAGGATGTTCATCACCTGGAACCAAACACAAGAACACGCAAAACAACCAGAAAGAACGAGCATAAGCCAACAAACACAACAAAAGGATCAAGGTAAGGCAGGAACATGATGGAACTTGGCAGGTAGCGGTAGTACCGTGACATACCCGCGGCGGTACCGCCCAAGCGGTAGTACCGTCCCAAAGAGGGCGGTAGTACCGCTCCAACGAGAGCGGTAGTACCGCTCAAGGCAGGGAAACAGCAGTTTCCTACTACCGTGGTCAGATCCGGCACTACCGACCTGCCAAATTCAAAAATATTCCTACCAAACTGTAATCTAGATAGTCTAGTTGCCTTCTCCAACCTACTCAAGCCTAGATTTAGCCAAAAATCTAGAGATGCAACCACCATTGCCCCTAAGAAACAAGATCTGAAAACGAGACAAAAGGGGAGAAGGAACGGGGGAAATATCGGCATCCATGGCAAGAGAACGAGGTGGGGATCGACTCCACCGAAGGAAATGGAGAGGGTCGCCCCGGAGATGAAGATCCACCGGAGCCCTCCCGCGGCAAGGCGAGGCTGGAGAGAGGAAGAGGAAAGAGGGGGCAAAGCGAATGGGTATGGGGGACAAGGAACCTCCCCCTACCCTGATATAACCCCCTGGTCCCGTCTCTCAGCGGTAGTACCGCGCTGGGGGCGGTAGTACCGCTTACAAGCGATAGTACTACGCACCACCAGCGGTAGTACTGCCCAGCACGCCACGGCAACCAAACAACATGGCTTAGCTTGAAGGAAAAAACAAAAATGCAAGAAGAGAGAGCACACCAGCAAACGGCCAGGACACACCTCTTCAAGAGAGGGCGGTGGCCGAGGCCACCTATGTTTGAGTCAAGAGGTATGGCACTGCGAAGATTTTAACCTTGGGCCCATGACTAAAACTCGTCTTTGAAACACAAGTACCATCAACAATGGCTAAAGTGAAAGACTTGATCAATTTATGCATAATGGGGGGAGGTAGAGTTCATTGAGAGAACAACACTCCCCCTATGTCCATGCCTACACCTAAACTAGACAGCAAATTGAGCGTGGTGGGGTGTGCAAGGGTTCAAGCCACATTGCTCAAATCAATGATATTTAGCTCATGCTTTAACTCGCGAAATCTTGCTTCATCCAAGGGCTTCGTGAAAATATCTGCAAGGTTATCATGAGTGTTGACATAGTTGAGCTCGATCTCTCCTCGCCTAATGTGATCCCGGATGAAGTGATGCCAAATCTCAATATGCTTCATCTTGAAGTGTTGCACCGGGTTGAGAGAGATCTTGATAGCACTTTCATTGTCACACCAAAGAGGCACTTTGTCACAGGTGACACCATAATCCCTTAAAGTTTGCCTCATCCATAGGAGTTGTGCACAACAACTACCAGCCGCTACATACTCCGCTTCGGTGGACGAGAGATACACACAACTTTGCTTTTTGGAAGACCAACTTACCAAAGAGCAACCAAGGAATTGGCACCCTCCGGAAGTGGACTTCCTATCCACTTTGTCTCCCGCCCAATCGGAATCCGAGTACCCTACAAGCTTGAAGTTTGATCCTCTTGGGTACCATAAGCCAAAGTTTGGGGTATGAGCCAAATAACGGAAGATTCGTTTGACTGCCACATAGTGACTTTCCTTAAGTGCGACTTGAAACCGTGCACAAATTCCCACACTCAACATGATATCCGGTCTAGATGCACAAAGGTAAAGCAAGGATCCAATCATGGAGCGATATACCTTTTGATCCACCACTTTACCATTGGGATCTATGTCAAGTTGGCACTTGGTGGGCATTGGAGTGGAAGCCAGCTTGACATCACTTAGCTTGAATCTCTTGAGCATGTCTTGAGTGTATTTGGCTTGGTTGATGAAGGTTCCTTCTCTTCTTTGCTTCACTTCGAACCCTAGAAAGAACTTCAACTCTCCCATGGAAGACATCTCGAATTTTGAGGTCATGAGAGCGGCAAATTCCTCATTGAAAGCTTTGTTAGGTGAACCAAAGATAATATCATCAACATATAATTGGCACACAAACAACTCCCCTTTGACCTTCTTAGTAAAAAGAGTGGGGTCGATTAGTCCAACTTCAAAACCACGGTCTTGTAACAGCTCGGTAAGGTGGTCATACCACGCACGGGGGGCTTGTTTAAGGCCATAGAGTGCCTTATCGAGTTGATACACATGATCGGGAAAGTAGGGATCCTTGAACCCGGGGGGTTGCTTGACGTAAACCAATTCATTAAGAGGACCATTAATAAAAGCACTCTTCACATCCATTTGTTGTAACTTAAAGTTATGATGAGAAGCATATGCAATCAACATGCGAATGGATTCAAGACAAGCAACATGAGCAAAGGTTTCACTGTAGTCGATACCCTCGACTTGGGAGTAGCCTTGTGCTACCAAATGAGCCTTGTTGCGAATGATACTCCCATGGGCATCTTGCTTGTTCTTAAATATCCACTTGGTTCCAATGACATTGTGGTTCCCCGTCGGTCTTGGCACCAATCTCCACACTTTGTTGCGCTTGAAGTTGTTGAGTTCTTCATGCATGGCATTGAGCCAATCCGGATCTTCTAGCGCCTCATAGACCTTGTGGGGTTCGACACAAGAGACAAATGCGTGATGCTCACAATAGTTTGCTAATTGTCTACGAGTTCTTACCCCTTTTCTTAAGCTTCCAAGCACATTCGTTATGAGATGATCCTTGGTGGAGAGCTTGGAAGCAACCTTGGCGGCACGACGCTCCAAATCCTCCTCGGGGGTGAGACGAGGAGTGGTCACTTGATCATGTTTAGCGTCGTCTTGAGCTTGTTCTTGTTCTTGAACTTGCTCGGAGGAGAGAACTTGACCTTGGGCATCACTTGATGTGTCAACACCGTCTTGAGCATGATCTTGCCCTTGGTCATGTTCTTGAGGACGAGGGCCTTCATGTTGTTCTTCAGAAGCGTGTGGGCCTTGGGTTGGTGATGGCTCCACTTGAGTGGAGCATTGTCCTTCTCCTTCGGCCACAAGGGCTTCCTCAATGGGTAGGATAAAACCAACACCCATTCTTCTTATGGCTTGAGGAGGAATTTCATAACCTACATCACAAGTGCCACTTTGCTCCACTTGGGAGCCGTTATTCTCATCAAACTCGACGTTACATGTCTCCTCAACAAGTCTCGTGGATTTATTGAGGAAACGGTAAGCATGAGAGTTTGTAGCAAAACCAACAAATATGCCCTCATAAGTTCTAGCCTCAAATTTAGACAACCGAACACCTTTCTTGAGAATGAAACACTTACACCCGAACACCTGAAAGTACTTGAGGTTGGGCTTGTTACTGGTGAGTATCTCATATGGAGTCTTGTTCAAGCCCTTGCGGAGGTAGAGCCGATTGGATGCATGACACACGGTGTTGATGGCTTCGGCCCAAAAGTTGTATGGAGACTTGAACACTGCCATCATGGTCCTTGCCGCATCCATCAACGTCCGGTTCTTCCTCTCCGCAACACCGTTTTGTTGAGGGGTGTATGGTGCGGAATATTGATGCTTGATCCCCTCATCACTAAGAAACTCATCCAAGGTGTAGTTCTTGAACTCGATGCCGTTGTCACTTCTTATTGTCAAGATCTTTGCATTGTGTTGACGTTGTGCTTCATTTGCAAAGTCAATGACGGTTCGTTGGGTCTCGCTCTTCCTCTTGAAGAAATACACCCACGTGTATCTTGAGTAGTCATCCACAATCACCAAGCAATACTTCCTAGCTCCAAGACTATCGAAGGATGGAGTCCCAAAGAGATACATGTGAAGGAGCTCCAAAGGCCTCTTTGAGTAAATGATAGTCGTGGGAGGGTGAGCCTTCTCATGTAGCTTTCCTTCGATACAAGCACCGGAAGCACGATCTTTAGCAAAACTAACATTCGTTAGTCAACAGACATGGTCCCCCTTGTGAAGACTTTGCAAAGATCTCATATTGACATGGGCTAGATGGCGATGCCAAAGCCATCCCACATCAACTTTAGCCATTAGGCATGTCGCGGTCTTAGTGGGTCGCTCCGAAAAGTTAATCACATATAGACCGTTCTCGACATGCCCAACAAAGGCTACTTTAAGAGTCTTGCTCCACAAGAGGGCCACGGTATCGATATCAAATAAAGTGGCAAAGCCCATGATTGCAAGTTGACGAACGGAAAGTAAATTGTATGCAAGGGACTCAACAAGCATGACCTTCTCGATCGTGAGATCATGAGAGATGACCACCTTGCCAAGTACCAATACCTTAGAGGATGAGGTGTCACCCCACTCGACATTGGTGGGCATAGATGGAATCTTGTGCACGTCCACCACCAAATCCTTGCTTCCGGTCATATGATTTGTAGCTCCGCTATCGAGCAACCATGATCCCCCACCGGAAGCAAACACCTACAAGAGATTAATGCTTGGTTTTAGGTACCCATTTTGTAATGGGTCCTTTGATGTTAGTAACAAGGGTCTTCGGAACCCAAATAGATCATTCAATGTATTCATGAGGAGAACCAACGAATTTGGCATAGACATGCCCGTCACTAGCACGACATAACACATAAGAAGGATTAAAGTCGCCGACTTTGATGCGAGGAGTGGCATTGCCCTTTTTGACAATGCCACTGTCAGTGTCAAAACCGGCGGATCTTGGGTAGGGGGTCCTGAACTGTGTGTCTAGACCGGATGGTAACAGGAGGCAAGGGACACAAAGTTTCACCCAGGTTCGGGCCCTCTGGATGGAGGTAAAACCCTACGTCCTACTTGATTAATGTTGATGATATGGGTAGTACAAGAGTAGATCTACCACGAGATCAGAGAGGCTAAACCCTAGAAGCTAGCCTATGGTATGATTGTTGATGTGTATGTTGCCCTACGAACTAAAACCCCCCGGTTTATATAGACACCGGAGAGGGTTAGGGTTACATAGAGTCGGTTACAATGGTAGGAGATCTGAACATCCGTATCGCCAAGCTTGCCTTCCATGCCAAGGAAAGTCCCTTCCGGACACGGGACGGAGTCTTCAATCTTGCATCTTCATAGTCCAGGAGTCCGGCTGAAGGTATAGTTCGGCTATCCGAACACCCCCTAATCCAGGACTCCCTTAGTAGCCCCTGAACCAAGCTTCAATGACGACGAGTCCGGCGTGCAGTTTGTCTTCGGCATTGCAAGTCGGGTTCCTCCTCCAAGTACTTCATAGAAGATTTTGAACACAAAGATAGTGTCCGGCTCTGCAAAATAAGTTTCCACATATTGCCATAGAGAGAATAATATTTACACAAATCTAATCTGCTGACGTATTCCATAGCGTGACACACCACGACCAAGCCTTTATCCGAGTTGTTTCAGTATCCCACCTCAGCGCGTTATGCGAGGCGGTTTCCTTGGCACGTCTTGTCAAAGCAGAGATCGTGTCCCCTTATTCCGGGATTCTCATAAATACGGGCGTGGGTAACCCAACCACGCCTTTGATTACGGCGCTTGGAGATAAGCGAGTTTTACCAGGCTGGTGGGGACATGTAGTTGCGTCCACCCATATAAAGGGATAAGGATCCACCTTTTCACCCACGCCTTCTTCCTCCTTTGCCTATCCATTCTTGCGCACTCGAGCTCCAGCGCCCAAGTCCGCACTACCACCTCAACCTTCGCCAGTCATGTCCGGAGCGGGAGGCAAGTGGATGGTCTCCTTCGTCACGGAGGGACACATCAAAAAGCTGAGGAAGGCCGGATATCTAGCTAGCGACATCCCGCACCGGCTTCCCGGAAAGGGGCAACTCATCCCCACTCCTAGGCCCCGTGAGAGGGTGGTATTCCTCCCCCATTTCCTCTGCGGACTGGGCTTCCCTCTGCATCCATTTGTCCGAGGGCTCATGTTCTACTACAGCCTGGATTTCCACGATCTGGCCCCGAACTTCGTCCTCAACATCTCGGCGTTTATCGTCGTGTGCGAGGCGTTCCTCCGCATCCGCCCCCATTTCGGCCTGTGGCTTAAGACTTTCAACGTCAAGCCAAAGGTGGTGCACGACAGCCAGGCGGAGTGTGGCGGTGCCATGGTTGGCAAGATGGCCAACGTCCTATGGCTCGAGGGCTCCTTTGTGGAGACCCTGAAGGGGTGGCAATCATGGTGGTTTTACGTCACCGAGCCGCACAACGCCGAATGGGTCGCACCCCCTGAGTTTCGATCTGGCCCCCCTACGCGGCTCACCTCCTGGAAGGAGACATGCCTGTCTTGGGGTAAAAAAAGAGAGCTGACCGGACTCCAAACATGCATCCAAACCCTAGTGGACAAGAATCTCAAGCTTGTCAACGTAGTCCAGGTTATGCTCATGCGCCTGATCCTCCCGTGTCAACGACAGGCCTTCAACCTGTGGGAGTTCGACCCGGCGCAGCATCGAACTCTCAACAGGCTCTTCGACATGACATACGAAGATGCCTGGAGGATGCTTTTCAAGGGTGCCGAGGATCCCGCATCCGCTGCCGAGGATCGCGGATTCAGTACTCAGCATCACGCTCATGCGGTAAGCTGTGTTTGTCCTTTTACAGGGTATCAGTTTCTCATAGTTTGACTCTATGCGGGATCTAAGTTCCCTTATCTTTGATAGGATTGGGTGGTGACGTCCGGACAGATCAACTATCCGGCTCCTTTGCCCGAAGGCCCAGCAGACGCTCGCTTGGCGAAGCTGCTGTTCCGGCGCCCTATGTGGTGCCAGAGAAGAAGGCCACGAAATGGGCCACGGGGACTCGAAAGAGTGCCCGGTGCCAGGAGGTGTCGGATTCGTCATCCGACGGTCCCGAAGCGCCTTCCTCTCGTGAAGACGAGGAGGAAGAAGAAGAGACCTCTCCCCCTCCAGTGGGAGGAGAGAAGAAAAGGAAGGCCGCCCTCTCTGAGGAGGCCGGAGGGTCCAAGAAGGGGAAAAACCTTCCTCCGGACTACTCCAACGACACCGACAACGACAAAGAGGAGTGGCAGCCCAGGGCAAAGCCCCTGGCAAAATCGTAAGTATCCGGATACCAGAGTAATTCATAGTATTCATTTATTGCACAGCTTTCCCTTATGTCGAATATGCTTATGCAGCCCACCCAAAGACCGGCTCGACGCGTCGTCGAGCGGCTCACTGGACTCGTCGGATGTGAACTCGCTTTCGACGGCTTCCTCCCCCCGCCCTATGGAAGACACCGAGGTGTTGTCCCAACAGGTTCCAAGCAGGGAGGAGGTGGTCCTGGAGGCGCCGCAAGGCGACCTCCCGGACTCCAGGAGTAAAGGGGATGAAACCCCCCAGGGCTCCAAGTCCGGCTCTAGGCCGGACATCGCTCCCGAACCTAAAAGGGTTCCGGAGTCCGACGGGGGACCTCCTTCCAAGAGGAGCAATTCCACCGTGTCGGCGACCCCCGTCCACCCGGAGGCGCCGGACAATATGTTGGAGGCGCTCCAAGGTGCCTCCATCGACGAGGAGCACCGCGCTATTATGAGTGCGGTGGTCCAGAAGGTTCAGTCAGCCAAGAGCGGACTGACTAAAGCTTGTACTAGCCTTTTGACAGGCTCTGAGGTAAGTAAATAATGTGTAAATAATATTACCGCATAGACAGTAGCCCCTGATGCTCTGTTGGGCGTTCGGGAAGAAAAGCTGAATAGAGGATCAAAAAATTCGCAGGAGTCTAACAAAAGGAGTCAATATGCGTGTGCAGGCTTCTCTGCTGGCGTCCGGTGTACTCACTGCGGAAGTGGACACGCTGAAGCAGAGCCTCGAGAAGTCCGAGCAAGAGCTCAGGCGTGCCAAGAAGCAGCTCGAGGAGAAGGAAGGTAAGAAATACCTTGGTTGAATATGTATATAAAAGAGGTGCAATTGCAAGAAATGACAGGATTAACATGGCTATTGTAGGGGCCACATCTGAGGTGGCGAGCCTTAAGCAAGCGTTGCTCAAGGCCGAGAAGAGTGCGGCCGCGGAGCGTACCGAGCGGGAGAGGTATGAGGCCGAGGTTGGCAAGGTGCGGCAAGAGCTCCAGGTTCTCATGAAGAAACATGAGAGTTTGGAGCTTGACTCGAAGACGCGAGCGGCCGAGCTCGCGGCGGCTATTGAAAATGCCAAGTCTGGCAAGGCCGAATCCCAGAAGACCCTCCAGGAGTTGGATGAGGTGAAGAAAATAGCGGCGGGTAAGGCATTCTTTATGCAAAGTAAACACATAAACGTGAGTTACTTGATACTTACCCCAATCTGGAGCTCTCCAGGGGCATTTGCAGATCTTCCCCGGAGTGCATCCGATGCCGCCGCATTCTATCGAGCCGAGGAGGGCAGCTCGACGGAGAAGGTGTTCTGGTCTTAGTATGCTGAGGCCGGACACCCCGTGCCCCTGAGCGACTAGCTGAAGCAACTGGTCGAGCTCCACAAGGCGGCCGAACAGGCCATGAAGGGCCTCCTAGTTCGGCTGTGGCCTGGAGAGGCTCTGCCTGGGAGCTATTTCGGGCTGGTGCAGCGGCTGGTGGAGGCCTGTCCAAGGCTCGAAGTCATCAAGCGCTCCGTCTGTATTGAAGGTGCCCGTAGGGCCTTTGCCCGTGCTAAGGTGCACTGGGCAGGCCGGATGCGGAGAAGCTTGTGAAGGACGGGCCACCAGCGGGGAAAGAGCATCGCAAACCCGAAAATTACTATAAGGATGTTCTGAAGGGTGCCCGCCTTGTGGCGTATGAATGTACTAGGGATGTAATTTTTGAGTAAAACTCGCTCGTTTTTGTCCTGTGCGCTGAAAACTTGTTCATATGCGTTGAGCAATGCTGCTTGAATTTAAAATATTACCTTCTGTGTGGCTGTTTATCAATACTGAGAGATGGCGAGTCGTCGGCTTCTGCCCCCTTGCCACTAGTGCTGGGGTGTTCGGGGATAAATCTGGGCGCTCTTTTTCCCATGTTTGGGTCCTTCGAGGGAGGCGCTCAGCCCGACGAATGAGGCAATCAGACTATAATGCGTGAACACTCTCACTTAGCCATAGAATTCTATAATTTTAAATTTTGGCGAAGCCCCTAGTATTCGGAAGACCGAGTTCGGGGCACTATCCACGCCTTGGCCGGACAGAGCCGACTCGTCGCCCTAAGCGGCATAAGTCTTTAGGGACTCGAAAAAACCTCTCGAACAGCGACCTGCTCTCGCTTCATCATGACAATCAATTTTAGCTTTCTCCACTGAGGTGCTCGGCCCAGCTCAACTGGGGAACAATCGCAGTGGTTCTCCTAGTGCTACCTTAGCCGATATAGCGGAAACGTAAGGCACCAAAACATAGGAGCCGGGCAAACCCATATATTGACCCAAGACATGATTCGGAGCCGATGCATATAATGCTATAAGTTCAGGGTGCCGCACTTGTGAAAATGTTCAGACTTCTCACACCATATTGAGGGGTGCTAAAAGCCCCTGGCGTATTTTGGCCGTACCAAGTTGTACGGGTGCAACATGTTGTTAAGGAACATTTATTTATAAAAAGATAGTACAAAAATAGACAAAAGCTATGCATTGTTTATTAGAAATAGTTGCGATCAAAGCAGAGCGATACAAGTAATGCGATAAACGAAAAGTTGGACTATTTAACATGTCTGCTCCAGGGGCAAGCTGCGGAATAGTATGCGAAACAAGTATACTACTCGTGATAGAGACCACCTGGGATTTCCGTAATGCGGCATGGCTTGTCTGCTTCCCTGGTTCTTGCATCGTTTGTGCGGCAATTGAACTGCCGAACAGGCCTTCTGAAGAGTAGAGTCCTGGAAGTAAGAGAAAAGTAAAAAATCGGCAGCCCCTGGTGCGGTTTAAGCCGTGTTTTGGGCGTGCCGTGATGGTGCCCCTCCCCCTATGCCCATGATATTTCTAGAGCGTAATTATGTACGCGAAGTACTGGCGTTGCCTTTTTGCTAGGGTTGGGGTTGGGGCCGCATTGCTACACCTGCTCGGAACGTGCTAGGCGGTCTTGTTGTAGGTTACTCCGGGCGCGCTTGACGGTGTTCGGACGTTTAATGGCCAGACTGGAGAACTGCCTGGAGAGGCTGCTTTGTACTTCCGCTGCAAGGGCTGCCGTGTGCTCCTCCGTTTGGAGGGAGCGTTAGGTGTTTCCATTGACCGTAATTATACCACGAGGGCCTGGCATCTTGAGCTTAAGGTATGCGTAGTGCGGTACCGCATTGAATTTGGCGAATGCGGTTCGTCCGAGCAGTGCATGATAGCCACTGCAGAATGGGACTATGTCGAAGACCAATTCCTCGCTTCGGAAATTATCCGGGGATCCGAAGACCACTTCAAGTGTGACTGAGCCTGTACAGTTAGCCTCTACAGCTGGTATTACGCCTTTAAAGGTTGTTTTGGTGGGCTTAATCCTCGAGGGATCGATGCCCATTTTTCGCACAGTATCCTGGTATAGCAGGTTCAGGCTGCTGCCGCCGTCCATCAGGACTCTAGTAGGATGAAATCCGTCAATAATTGGGTCTAGAACCAATGCAGCAAATCCGCCATGACAGATGCTAGTGGGTGTGTCTCTTCGATCAAAGATGATCGGGCAGGAGGACCATGGGTTGAACTTTGGGGCGACTGGCTCTACCGCGTATACGTCCCTTAACGCGTGCTTCCGCTCCCTTTTTGGGACGTGGGTGGCGTATATCATGTTCACCATCCGCACTTGTGGGGGGAAATTCTGTCCATTGTTGTTCGGCGGCCGGGGCTCCTCGTCGTCGTCGCTATGCAGCCCCTTGTCTTCATTGTCGGCGCTTAACTTGCCTGCCTGCTTGAACACCCAACAATCCCTGTTGGTGTGATTGGCCGGCTTTTCCGGGGTGCTATGTATTTGGCACAAGCAGTCGAGTATTCGGTCCAAGATGGATGGGCCCCTAGGGTTCCTTTTGAATGGCTTTTTCCGCTGACCGGATTTAGAGCCTCTGAATCCGGCATTAACTGTCGTGTTCTCAGCATTGTCGCTGTTAATGCGGCGCTTCTGCTTGTTGTGACGCGACCTGCCACTAATGTCCCTGGTGTCCAAACTACCAGGGTTCTTGGTCATATTGTTGCTACGAGCAAGCCAGCTGTCTTCTCCCGCGCAAAAGCGGGTCATGAGTGTCGTGAGTGCTGCCATAGATTTCGGCTTTTCCTGTCCAAGGTGTCGGGCCAGCCACTCATCACGGATATTGTGCTTGAAGGCTGCTAGGGCCTCAGCGTCCGGACAGTCAACTATTTGATTTTTCTTTGTTAGGAACTGTGTCCAGAATTGCCTGGCCGATTCCTCTGGCTGCTGAATTACGTGACTTAGGTCATCGGCGTCTGGGGTCGCACATAAGTGCCCTAGAAATTGTCAAGGAATGCGGCTTCCAGGTCCTCCCAACAACTGATTGATCCTATTGGCAAGCTGTTGAGCCAATGCCGAGCTGGTCCTTTAAGCTTGAGTGGGAGGTATTTGATGGCGTGAAAATCGTCGCCACGGGCCATGTGGATATGAAGGAGATAATCCTCGATCCATACCGCTGGGTCTATTGTGCCATCATATGATTCGATGTTTACGGGTTTGAAACCCTCGGGGATTTGATGATCCATTATTTCGTCTGTAAAGCACAGTGGGTGTGCGGCGCCTTTGTACTAGGTGATATCATGACGTAGCTCCAATGAGTTTTGTCTACTGTGTTTGGCCCTGCCGAATTTGTGGCCGGCGTGACGGTTACCGTCTCGAGCCGTGGGGTGCCCAAGCGATCGGTAGATCGATCGTGTTTGCCTTGCCTTGTCCTCCAACATGTCTCGTAAGTCCGGCGCATATTCCCGTGCCTTGGTACGGGGTGCGGCTTGAGTGGAGGGCCGGGAGGCCTCTCTGTCGCGGCCACGAGGTGGCCGTTCGGCCGCATCAAGTGCTTCCTCCTCTAATTGGGGTAGCAACCTGCGCTTTGGGTAACTCTTGGAGGGGCGTTCGAGTTTATGCTCTTCGGCTGCAAGAACTTTGGTCCATCTGTCAACCAGCAAATCTTGATCAGCTCGGAGCTGTTGCTATTTTTTCTTGAGGCTTCTTGTCGTGGCCATAAGCCTACCTTGGAAACGCTTTTGCTCAATGGGATCCTCTGGCACGACAAATTCGTCGTCGTCGAGGCTTGCCTCGTCTTCGGAGGGAGGCATATAATTATCGTCCTCGACCTCTCTGTCTGCCGCTCTCTCATGAGGGCTGGTTTCTCGATCCTCCTATGCTAAACCATGCTGGAGGGGGTTTTCTTCGGCACTCTCCGGAGTATTATTATCTCCCGTGCTGGAATCACTGTTTTTGTGTTGGCGGGATTTTGAGCGGCTGTTTCTTGGAGGGGTCATCCTCTGCTGTTCCATCGCCCTCTCCCTCTTTTGGGGTGTCCACCATGTATATGTCATATGACGAGGTGGCTTTCCAGGGCCTGGTAGGCACTGGTTCTTCATCATCTCCTTCATCGGTGTCCATACCGTCGATGTCTTCGGAGTCGAAGTCGAGCATGTCGGTTAAGTCGTCGACAGTGGCTACAAAGTGCGTGGTGGGTGGGTTTTGAATTTCTTCATCGTCTGTACCCCAACCTTGCCTGTAGTCCGGCCAGGGCTCTCTTGATAAAGAGAGAGACTTCAGTGACTTCAGGATATCACCGAAAGGCGAGTGCTGAAAGACGTCCGCGGCCGTGAACTCCATGATCGGCGCCCAATCGGATTCGATCGGCAGGGGCGCGGAGGGTTCGGAGTCCGGAGAAGAATCCAGCTCCATGGAGTCACGAGTCTCACAGAGTACGAGGCTGGTGTTCGGCGCAACCGCCATTGGGATCACAGCCCCCGAGGTGGCGTCCAACCGCCCATCCTCGATCGGCGCAGTTGGCTCCGAACTAAGGGTCGGAGCCAATGCGGGTGCGGCCTCCAGGGCACTGTTCGGCGGTAGAGCTAGATCATGCTCGTCGTGACAATGCGGCGCGCTCGGCGGTGGTTCGAGTCCATCGAAGATCAAGTCCCCACGGATGTCAGCCGTGTAGTTTAAATTTCCGAATCTGACTTGACGGCCAGTGGCGTAGCTTTTGATCTGCCCTAGATGGCCAAGTGAATTGGCCCGCAGTGCGAAGCCGCCAAAGACGAAGATCTGTCCGGGGAGGAAGGTCTCACCCTGGACTGCATCGCCATTGATGATCGTAAGAGCCATCAGGCCTGACGGCGACGGCACAAAGGAACTCTCAATGAAAGCACCAATGTCAGTGTCAAAACCGGCGGAGCTCGGGTAGGGGGTCCCGAACTGTGCGTCTAGGCCGGATGGTAACAGGAGGCAAGGGACACGAAGTTTTAACCAGGTTCGGGCCCTCTCGATGGACGTAAAACCCTACGTCCTGCTTGATTAATATTGATGATATGGGTAGTACAAGAGTAGATCTACCACGAGATCAGAGAGGCTAAACCCTAGAAGCTAGCCTATGGTATGATTGTTGATGTGTATGTTGTCCTACGGACTAAAACCCCCCGGTTTATATAGACACCGGAGAGGGTTAGGGTTACATAGAGTCGGTTACAATGGTAGGAGATCTGAACATCCGTATCGCCAAGCTTGCCTTCCACGCCAAGGAAAGTCCCTTCCGGACACGGGATGAAGTCTTCAATCTTGCATCTTCATAGTCCAGGAGTCCGGCTGAAGGTATAGTTCGGCTATCCGAACACCCCCTAATCCAGGACTCCCTCAGCCACCCTTCTCATTGTTCTTCTTCTTCTCCTCGGAGGCACTCTCTCCCTCCTTCACAAAGGTTTTCATGAGAGGAGGAGGTCGTTTGGTCTTGTCATTCTTCTTCTTGTTCTTGGAGTCGGGCACGTACCCAACCCCTTCCTTGGCCACAACTCCCTTTTGGTTGATCAAGAGGTCATTGAGGTTCTTCTTGCCTTGTATGCAAGTTGCAAGACCTCTCTCAAGTTGCCCCTTTAGCTTAGTGTTCTCCTCAACGAGATGCACATGCTCACAACACGGGTTAGTAGCATTTGCATTATCAATTAACATCATATGAGGAAAAGTGGCTTTTTCCTTGGTTAGCTTTACTTGAAGTTGATCATGAGACTCTTTGAGGCTAGCATGAGCACCCTTCAAGACCTTGTGAACCTTGTCAAGTAGATCAAACTCCTCTTTGAGTCTAGCAAGATCAACCTCAAGTTCGGCCTTCTCGGAGTTTAGCACATAAGAAACAATGAGGACATGATCATAATCTTTCTTTAACTTAGCATGATCAACATTGTGTGACTCCTCAAGAGCCAAACGAAGACCACGCTCTTCCTCAAGAGCTTTGGAAAGATCTGAAATCTCATCGGCATAGTCACGACTATGCCCTTCCATCTTAGTGATGGTGTCTTCGTGAGCCTCGATCATGTCATTGGCTTCACCAAGTTGTTCCAAGAGATCAACAAAGTGCTTCTTGGATTTTCCCTTAAGTTTGCCCATAAAGGCCTCAAACTCATTTGCCTCCACATTCGCTCCCTCAAGTTCATTAATGCTATCCGTCGGAGAAGGATGATTAATGATGGTAGTTTTGATGTTGGGGGTTACCTTGTTGGTGGCTTTAGCCATGAGGCATTTGGCGGTGATGCTCTCATTGGGTGAGTCGAAGAGGGACACCCGTGGAGTCGTCGCAATGGCAACGGAGGACATGGCAACCGACTCATCACCTTCATCATCGTCGTCATCCTCATTGTACTCTTCTTGTACCACCAATGCCTTGGGAGGAGTCTTCTTGGTGAAGTTGCTCTTGTTGGGGAACGACTTGGCCTTCTCCTTTCGGATGAGCTTGCCACCATTGTCTTTCCTCTTCTCATACGGGCACTCTGCAACAAAATGACTCACGTTGCCACAATTGTAGCAAGTCCTTACACATTGCTTGCTCTTCGTGCCACTTGAGTTGTTCTTGTTAAAGTTTGGCCTCGAGTTTTTCTTGCTCCAAAATTGCCTTGAAGTGAGTGCCATGTGTTCATGATATGCATACTTTGTATCCTCGGGGTTGCTCTCCTCTTCTTCCTCTTCTTCTTCTTCAACAGAGAGCTTGGCCTTCAATGCAAGGTTGGGCTTCTTTGCCCTTTGAGAACGAAGCACCGAATTGTCGGCGGTCTTGTCCAAAATGTTCATGGCCACAAACTCATCCAACACTTCGCTTGAGGTCAAAGTGTGGAAGTCCGGTCTTTGACGAATGATGGAGGACATGGCGTTGTGGTAGGTTATCATTGCCTTGAGGAATTTGCGCTTGATCCAATTGTCATCCGTCTCCTTGCTCCCCTGGTCTCGGAGTGAGACCGCAAGTTTGGTTACTCTCCGATAAAGCTCACGAGGTTCTTCATCTTCTTTCATTGCAAACTCATCGGCCTCATCTTGCACCACTTCATAGTTGGAGCGTTGAATGCTTGCGCTTGCCCAGTAGAGGGAGACAACACAAATCCATGCGTCTTTGGCCAAGGCGAAGGGCCGAAGATGAGGTAGGTCTTCGGGTGGGATTGCATGTTGAATGATGAAGAGAGCATTCTCATTGAATTGATTATCCGCGGCTTCTCGAGGAGTGAAGTTGCTTGGATCATGCAGATAGAAACCTTCTTCAAGGATTCTCCAAAGGTTAGTGTTCACATGATTTAAATGACGTTTAAAGCGGTAAATCCAAGAATCAAAGTCCTCATTTTTCACAATCTTAGGGGAGGACCGACATGATTCAAATGAGTGGAAGGAACTGGTCCACCATAAACAAGTGGTGGTTCCACATGAGCAAAGATGCCGGTGCCATTTTTACCACTAGAAGAAGGAGCCTTTTCACTACTAGCTTCCCCCTTATCGGAGATAGCATCCATCACCTTGTCGGTGGGATCACCCACTTTCAACGGTGCGGTGGATAGTTTAAGCCCCTGAAGAAATTTAGTAAACATGCTTTCAACCTTGGTCGTCATGGAGGTTTTCAATGTCTCCAAGGCCACATTGAACTCCTCACGAGAGACCGAGGTTCCCCCATCGTCCGTAGATGAGGTCGGATTCACACCAGAGTGTTCCTCCACACCGTCTACGATATCAACCATACTCTTTGGACGGTAAAGTCCTTAATAGAGACGAGGCTCTGATACAATTGAAAGGATCGATATGGTTGACTAGAGGGGGGGTGAATAGGCAACTAACAATTTTTAACTTTTCTTTACCAAATTAAACTTTGCATCAAAGTAGGTTGTCTAGATGTGCAATTAGGTGAGCAACCTATATGATGCAATAACAACAAGTAACCAAGCAAGCAAGAGAAGTAACACTAAAGAGCTTGCACAAGTAAAGGTAAGAGATAACCAAGTGTGGATCCAGTGAAGACGAGGATGTTTTACCGAAGTTCCTTCCTTTTGAGGGGAAGTACGTCTCTGTTAGAGCGGTGTGGAGGCACAATGCTCCCCAAGAAGCCACTAGGGCCACCGTATTCTCCTCACGCCCTCACACAATGCGAGATGTCGTGATTCCACTATTGGTTCCCTTGAAGGCGGCAACCGGACCTTTACAAACAAGGTTGGGGCAATCTCCACAACTTAATCGGAGGCTCCTAACAATACCACGAAGCTTCACCACAATAGACTATGGCTCCGTGGTGACCTCAACCGTCTAGGGTGCTCAAACACCCAAGAGTAACAAGATCCGCTAGGGATGAGTGGGGGAATCGAAAATCCCTTGGTGGAAGTGTAGATCGGGGCATTCTCAACCACTCCCGAGCAAATCAACAAGTTTGATTGGCTAGAGAGATAGATCGAGCGAAAATGGAGCTTGGAGCATTAATGGAGCTTGAGGGGGAAGAGGTAAGTCAACGGGGAAGAGGGGGACGCCCTTTTATAGTGGGGGCAACATCCAACCGTTGCCCCACCAACCAGCCCCGCACAGGGCGGTAGTACCGCTAAGGGGGGGCGGTACTACCGCTGAGCCAGCAGTACTGCCGCTCCAGCTAGCGGTACTGCCGCACAGAGGAGAGCAGCAGGGATCAGGACCCAGCGCGGTACTACCACGATCGTAAGGGCGGTACTACCGCTCCGAAACGGTACTACCGCCTCTACTGCCGCAACTAGTGCCGCAAAACCCGACACGAGAAAAAGAGCCCTCGAGTCGAGGCGGTAGGAGCCAGACAGACCAGCGGTAGTACAGCTGCGGGGTCACCGGTGGTACTACCGCTGTGGAGCGGTACTGCCGCTTGTGACCCTTCGACGGTACTATCACTGGGCAGTGCGGTATTACCGCTGGGACACAGACAAGAGAGAGAAGATCTCTCCATCGAGGCTGAGGACGAGGCGGTGGTGCCAGGCGGGCCAGCGGTAGTACTACTGTGGATTCACCGGCGGTACTACCGCTGCGGAGCGGTACTGCCGCTTGTGACTCCTCAACGGTACTACCGCTGGAACCTAGACAGGACACAAAGAGAGAAGAGATCTCTCTAATGAAGTGGAAGAGCTCTAAGGGTGAGAAGCTGATGTGTAGGTGTTCATTCCACCCAAGCAATACCCCAACGGACCCCCTCTTGATAGTATAGTGCCCTCTACGCAACTAGTCCACCGAAAGAGAAACGAAAGAGCTACACTGTCTTCAATGACACTCCGAAGGGAAGAAAACGTCTCGTGCCAAGGATGAATCTGTGAACTACTCAAAGCACATGATTAGTCCGCAAACATGTTGTCATCAATCACCAAAACTACATCGAGAGAGATATGCCTCAACACTCATGTTCTATTATGGGCTGGATTTCCATGATCTGGCCCCCGATTCCCTCCTTTACATCTCATCGTTCATCGTCGTATGTGAGGCCTTCCTCCGCGTTACCCCTCACTTCGGCCTGTGGCTCAAGACCTTCAATGTGAAGCCGAAGATGATCGAGGGGCGGCACGTAGAGTGCGGAGGTGCCGTGATAAGCAAAAGCGGTGATGCTTTATGGCCAGAGGGTTCCTTCCCAGAGGCGTCCAGCTTGTGGCAGCAGGAGTGGTTTTATATCACAGCTCCCCGAAGTACCAAGTGGGTAGCCGCCGCTGCCTTTCGCTCGGGCCCCCCACCACGACTGACGTCATGGATCAGCATGGGGCTGAGCTGGTGTCCCGCAAATGATGTGTTGATACTGCAGAGCCGCATCCGAGATCTCTTTGAGACAGATTTCAGCCTGGTTATGCTAATGCAAGTTATGCTAGTTCGTCGAGTCCAGCCTTGCAAACGTCGACCCCTCCGTATGTGGGAATTCAACCCAGAAGGACCGCGAACTATTTAGCACTTCCTCGGCATGACGCTCAAATAGATGTACAAATTGTTCTTCGGACCCCAAATAGAGTGTCCGGACACCACCGAGGATGCGGGTCTGAGCTGCAACCGCCCTGATATCCAAGTAAGTAATCCCATGGCTGAACACGCTGTCCTTTTATTTATCATGACATCATTCTGAAAAGTCGCTCTTTGACCAGGACTGGATCACAAAGGCGAAGATGATCAGGTGTTCGGCCCCCCTTCCCGAAGGCTTGGCCAATCCAGTACTGGACAGAATGCTCGAGCCGGCGCCTCATCAGGTGCCCTCAAAGGAAGATGAAGGGGGGAATAAATAGGCCGAAAGCAGGCCTCACTCGCTACTCGTCCCAACCGGGGGAATGAGCGCCTCTGCGAGGGAGGATAACCAAGGAGAAGAATCTGACATTCCCTCTCCCCAAGGAAGGAAGAGGATCACCTCTGAAGATCCAGAAACCAAGGTTTCCAAACGGGAGAAGAAATCTTCACCAGAGGGTCCTGCCTTGGAGGGAATTCTTGTCACACAATGTCCACACGGGGATCAGCCCTCTACCGAGCTGGAAGTAATAAAAAGGTATTTTAATAGTGAAAGTGTCCTACCTTACTTCTGGAGAGAATAACCGAAGCTTATATCTTGTAGTTCGGATCGTAGCCCTTCTCGACAGAGTTCGTCTTCGGGGGATCTTCTTCCAGAGATGATGGAGAGCGAAACGCATCCCCCTGCCACCCCACCTCATGAGGCGGGCGATGCTGAAGTGTCGTTGTGAAGGGTTTCTCCTGATCCGCTAAGGCCAGAGGGTAATCCTTTAGCTACCCGGAGTCCTCAGTATTCGGCCCCTAAAGAGAGCAACAGAAAGAGTCTGGAACCGTACAGTGTGCGGTCGGACACACTGAAGGATCTTCTGGAGCAAGCGGCCATCTCATAAGCGCATCATACGCTAATGGGTACGGTAATTGAAAGGATTTCTTCCGCTGAAAGTAGATTGCATGAAGCTTTTATGAGTCTGCTGAAAGGCTTTGAGGTACATGAAATAGTGTATGTTTTTGACATTACCGCACACGTTAGGTGTGCCCTATGAAGATAGTAGACCTTGAGACTCTGGTTGTCATCGAAAACGGCGGTAAACAGAGGATCATAGTCCCAGTTAATAACCAGACCGCCTTTATGTGCAAGTGGTTGAAGCTCCGATGGCTAGCCGGACTGATGGGTTTGCCGTGCTAAAGCGACAACTTGATGCGGCAGATGCCGACATCGTGCTTGTCAACAAGCGGCTTGACGAGGCACAAGGTAAGTGATTTTTCCAGTGATCAACACATAGTAAGAGGAGCATGATGCCAATATCTTTAATATGTTGTGACTGCAGATGGAGCTGCCACCATGGAGACACTTCGGGCAGAGCTTGCCCGAGCCAAGGAACAAGCAAGGAATAGCGATGCGGCCGCTCTAAAGGCGGTTGAAGAGTTGAGGGCCGAACAGGCCACACATTGCCAGAGTAAGGAAAGAATAGCCAAGATGGCCGTTGAGTTGAAAGCTGCCGCTGACCGTTACCAGCTTCTTGAAAAAGAAAGCCGAGTGAGGGCCCTGGAGAAGGCCATGGGAGCATCCAAGGAAGCCCACTCCAAAATCAGAGCGACGAAGGAGGAGCTGCATCAAGCTGGGATATCGTGGTTGGGAAGCCCTTCTTGTTGGAGACTAAGTTCGGAGATCCAAAGTATGCTCCTCTTGATCAACTATGGAGTTCTGCGGACACCTACGTGGATTTGGCGGCAAGTGCTGCTGATGCGGCCGAATACTTCAAGGATCAAAAAGATCACGAAGTGGAAAAGTTGTTCTGGTCACAGTTCCATGCTCCAGTGCGTCCGCTGCTATTGAATGAGCGAATGGCTGAGTGGGCCGAGCTCCATAGGTTGTCCGGACTTGCCATGAGGTCTGTTGTGGATCATCTGTGGCTGGGAGGGCCAAGGCTGAATAGTTACTTTAGTTTAGTGCAACAATTCCTTGGTGTTGTGCCGTACATCGATGCTATGAAGAGGTCGGCGTGCATAGAGGGTGCGCGGATGGCCTTTGCCCGTGTCAAGACATACTGGGCAGACATGGAGGCCACCACTGTTGCAACACAGGGTTCAGTTGTGGGCCGAGTGGCTGCCGAGCACTACTTTGAAGAAGTTCTTGAAGGCGCTCGTTTGATAGAGGCTCAATGCTCGAAGAATATTATGTTCTAGTGACATGTACGCCCATTGTAAAAAGAATGTTTTATTGAGTTATCAAGGTTGTGTTTATACTTTTTCCTGAAAGTATTATGATGCCTCCTGTGCGGCTGTTTATGCATATATGTATATAACCTAAAAGTTTGCAGTCATCGGCTTTCGCCCCCACGCATATAATGCGGGGGTGTTCGCAAAAAACGCGTATTCACACTTGATCCAACGTCTTGGTCCATTGAGGAGGTGGTAGCGCAGCGAACGAGGCAATCGGACTATATTGCTTTAACACTTTCACTTAGCCATAGGAGTTTGACGGTGGGGCTACTATATAGCCCCTGGTACTTTTGCGCTTGTCCGAATACGGGGCGCGTACGTACATGACCGGGAAACGGCCCTTCGTTAATGCGGAGGAATCTCGAAGATTCCGCTGAGTCATCGAGTGGTTGACCAGTCTTGCGCTATATCATGATAGTCAGTTTTTGGCTTTCTCTACTGAGGTGCTCATCCAGATGAACCAGGGCACAATCGCAGTAGTTCTCCCAGTGCTACCTTAGCCGATATAGCGGAACGTAAGGTACCAAAACATGGGAGCCGGGCAAACCCAACATTTGACCAAAGACATGATTCGGAGCTGATGCATATAAGGCCAAACTCGCGACGCCGAACACTCCCTAAGGTATTCGGTCTTTATAACATATGTCGGGCTGAACAATGCCCTTAATAATAAACCCGGGTGTCCAGGTACATGCAATATCCTGACGTGGCTAGATGCCAATAACGTCAGCGTCCTTCTCGGTTGTATTGAGTATCCGGAGGATGTGAACAACAAGAGACAGTACAAAAGGTTTACGCAGGGTCTTAATCTGAAAAGAAACCTTTGAGCGGGTCCCTGCTGCATGTCTGCGCCTGTGTCTCCGTTGTGCCGTGTCCTGGACGGGTGTAGCACAATTGTCATCTGTAAAAGAGAAGAACTTAGGTGAAAGTTGCCATGCTAGAAAATTTGTTATTATCAATAAACCATTAAAATTCAAGATAAGTCAAGTTGAGCCGGTCTAGCCCTGATTACACGTGGGAAGCCCCTGGTACAGTCTAGGAGGGTTTGATCATCAAACCAATCTCATGTATATGTAATGGTGCACCGGACTCGTCTAACCGTGTCCGTGGTCTTGACGACCTATCATTTTTTCTGGTTCATGAGGTCGTATAGTGCTCGGCTGTTAAAGCACCGCACACTCTTCCACGCATAGAAAACACTCAGTATTTCCGCTAACTGTGATGGTGCCACGTGGACCGGGTATCTTAAGCTTGAGAGAAGCGTAATGCAGTACTGCATTAAAACGAGCGAAAGCCGTTCTTCCGAGTAGTGCTTGATAGCCACTTCGGAATGGAGCGATATAGAAAGTTAACCTTTCGCTTCGGAAGTTATCGGGAGAACCGAATACAACCTCTACCAATTGAGAGCCCGTACAGTGGGCCTCTTGGCCTGGTATTACTCCCTTGAAGGTAGTATTACTGTGGCTTATTTGTGTCCGGTCTATCCCCATTTTGCGGACTGTGTCCTGATATATCAGATTTAGACCACTGCCGCCGTCCATGAGGACTCGTGTGAGATGGTATCCGTTTATTATTGGGTTAACACCAAGGCAGCCAATCCTTCGTGCCGGATGCTTGTCACGTGATCCCCGCGATCAAAAGTGATCGGGCAGGCCAACTAGGGGTTGAACCTAGGGGTGACGGGCTCTATGGCGCGTGTGTATCGGAGTGCATGTTTGCTCCTCCTCTTCGTCACATGGATCATGTTTACTATTTTAACCTCTGGTGGGAATTTTTTCTGTCCTCCAGTGCTTTGCTCGCGAGGTTCGTCCTCGTCTTCGCTTGGTGTCTCCTCCCCTTTGTGTTCGGCGTTTAGCTTACCGGCCTGCTTGAAGACCCAATGTTCTTTGTGGGTGTGATTTGTAGGTTTATCGGGGGTGCCATGAATCTGACATAGTTTGTCAAGAATCTTGTTTAGGCCAGACGGTCCGTCTCTGCTGCCTTTGAAAGGGTTTTTTGCTGACCTGGTCGAGAGCCCCTGAATCCGGCGTTTACCGCCGTATTATCTAGGCTATCTTCTTTATTTTGATGCTTGTTTTATTGCATCGTGGTTTTCCATTGCCATCCCTGACTTCGGATGTGCTTGGGTCACTGGTGCTACTGCGGGCTAACCAGTTGTCTTCGCCCGCGCAAAAGCGGGTCATGAGGTTTGTTAGGGCTGCCATTGTTGTCAGTTTTTCTTGGCCGAGGTGTCTGGCGAGCCATTCATCTCGGACGCTGTGTTTGAAAGCTGCTAAGGCTTCGCCGTACGGATAGTCAACAATTTGGTTGTTCGTTGTGAGAAACCTGTTCCAAAGCTTTCGAGCGGACTCTCCGGACTATTGAATTATATGACTTAGATCGTCTGCATCCGGAGGTCGGACGTAGGTCCCTTGAAAATTAGCCCGAAAAGCACCCTCGAGCTCCTCCCAACTTCCAATTGAGTTTTAGGGGAGGCTTTCAGCAAGTGCCGAGCTGGTCCTTTAAGCTTGAGGGGCAAGTATTTAATGGCATGGAGATCGTCTCCGCGAGCCATATGGATATGGAGGATAAAGTCCTCAATCCAGACCCCAGGGTCTGTGGTCCCGTCGTACGCCTCTATGTTCACTGGTTTGAATCCTTCTGGGAATTCATGGTCCAGCACCTCATCGGTGAAACATAGGGGGTGTGCGGCACCCCTGTATTGGGATGTGCCATGGTGTTCGGACAGTTGTAGTATCCGGTTTTGATTTTGTGCCGGAGCGCGCTTCCTAGATCCATGGATGGATCTGGTCGTACCGGATTTTTGGCACAAGTCCTCACGTAGATCGTGTGTTGACTTATGTGCGACTTTGTTAGCCACTCTATCGCGGTCACAAGGTGGTGGATCCGGCTAGTTGGCTGTTTCATTTTTTGGCTATGTGGGCTCTAAGGCCTCATCGTCGAATTCAGGTAATAGCTTGCGCTTTGGATAGCTCTTTGTGTGGTAACTTCCACCATACTTTGCTTCGTTGTCGAGCACTTTGTTCCACCTGCTGTTGAGCGTATTTTGTGCGGCCTTAAGCCTTTGCTTCTGCTTCTTCAGACTCCTCGCTGTGGAAATAAGCCTTCTGCGGAGGTTCTCTTGCTCCAAGTGCGTCTCCTGGATGATGTGTGCATCTTCGTCCGGACTGTTTTCCTCCCTGAGGGGGTTTGATGAGGTTTATCCTCGGCGTTGCCGTGTTCGTACGTCAGATCCGTACTATGTTCGCCGCTTGCAGCTTCATCGTGCTCTGCCATTGGGGCAATGTTCGTCGTTTCCTGTGGAGTTGACTGGAGTGTTATTTTCTCTTGCGTTGTTATCGATGTTTTTGCTATGGCAGGAGTTAGAGTGGCGCCGCTGACATCGGCGCGTGGGTTTCTTCTTGGAGGGGCCATCCTCCGATGTCTCTTCGCCATTACCTTCTTTGGGTGTATCCACCATGTATATGTCATGTGATGAAGTGGCTGTCCGGCGCCCTATGGGCGCTGGTTCCTATTCGTCTCCCGCATCTTCGTCCATGCCGTTGATGTCTTCAGAGTCAAAGTTGAGCATGTCGGTTAAGTCGTCGACAGTGGCTACTAAGTGGGTGGTGGGTGGGCAGCGAATTTCTTCGTCGTCCGCATCCCATTCTATCCGGACATAGTTCGGCCAAGGTTCTCCTGACAATGAGAGGGACCTTAATGAATTTAGCACATTGCCGAAAGGCGAGTGCTGAAAGATATCCGCGAAGGTGAACTCCATGATCGGCACCTAGTAGGATTCGACAGGCACGGATGCAGGCGGCTTGGAGTCCATGGCCGGAGACGAATCCAGTGGTTCGGCGACACGGCTCTCGTAAGGCGTGAAGTCAGTATCCGGCTCCATCGCCACTAAGAGTGCGGCCTCCATGGCTGGGTCTATCCCTCCGTCCTTGGATGGCGCGATTTGCTTCGGATTGAAAGCCGGAGTAGTTGCAGATGCGATCTCCAGAACACTGTCCGACGACAGAGTTACATCATGCTCGTGTGACTGTGCGGCGCACCTGACACGGGCTCGAATCCGTCGAAGATCAAGTCGCCGCGGATGTCGGCAGTGTAATTTGATTTTCCGAATCTGACCTGACGGCCAGGGGCGTAGCTCTCGATCTGCTCCAGATGGCCAAGCGAATTGGCCCGCAGTGCGAAGCATCCGAATACAAAGATCTGTCCGGGGAGGAAAACCTCACCCTGGACCACATCGCTACTGATGATCGAAAGAGCCATCAAGCCTTACGGTGATGACATAGTGGAACCCTCAATGAAAGCACCAATGTCGGTGTCAAAACCGGCGGATCTCAGGTAAGGGGTCCCGAACTGTGTGTCTAAGGCGGATGGTAACAGGAGGCAGGGGAAACGATGTTTACCCAGGTTCAGGCCCTCTTGCTGGAGGTAATACCCTACGTGCTTCTTGATTGTTCTTGATGATATGAGTATTACAAGAGTTGATCTACCACGAGATCGTAGAGGCTAAACCCTAGAAGCTAGCCTTTGGTATGATTGCATGTATCATCCTACGGACTAAACCCTCTGGTTTATATAGACACCGGAGGGGGCTAGGGTTACATAGAGTCGGTTACAAGGGAGGAGATCTACATATCCGTATTGCCTAGCTTGCCTTCCACGCGAAGGAGAGTCCCATCCGGACACGAGAGGAAGTCTTCAATCTTGTATCTTCATAGTCCAACACTCTGGCCAAAGGATTTAGTCCGGCTGTCCGGAGACCCCGTAATCCAGGACTCCCTCAAGCACACTCTCATTGCTTCACTGATGAGGTCCTAGATCATGAATTCCCAGAAGGGTTCAAACCCGTGAATACAGAATCATACGATGGAACCACCGACCCCGTGGTGTGGATCAAAGACTTCATTCTCCACATTCATATGGTCCGTGGCGATGACCTCCACGCCATCAAATACCTCCCTTTAAAACTCAAGGGGCCAGCTCGGCACTATCTCAACAGTCTGCCTGCAAATTCTATTCCAAGGTACATATGTTCGACCTCCGGACGCTGATGACTTAAGCCATATAGTAGAATAGTGATACGTCTCCAACGTATCTATAATTTTTGATTGCTCCATGCTATATTATCTACTGTTTTGGACTATATTGGGCTTTATTTTCCACTTTTATATTATTTTTGGGACTAACCTATTAACCGGAGGCCCAGCCCAGAATTGCTGTTTTTTGCCTATTTCAGTGTTTCGGATAAACATAATATCGAACGGAGTCCAGACGGAATAAAATCTTCGGGAACGTGATTTTCTCACTGAACGTGATCCAGGAGACTTGGACCCTATTGCAAGGGATCAAAGAGGAGGTCACGAGGGTGGGGGGCGCCCCCCCTAGGGCGCGCCCCTGCCTCGTGGGCCCCTTGGTGCTCCACCGACGTACTCCTTCCTCCTATATATACACACGTACCCCCAAACGATCAGAACAGGAGCCAAAAACCTAATTCCACTGCCGCAACTTTCTATATCCACGAGATCCCATCTTGGGGCCTGTTCCGGAGCTCCGCCGGAAGAGGGCCGTCATCACGGAGGGCTTCTACATCATCCTAGCCCCTCCGATGAAGTGTGAGTTGTTTACCTCAGACCCTCGGGTCCATAGTTAGTATCTAGGTGGCTTCTTCTCTCTCTTTGAATCTCAATACGAAGTTCTCCCCCTCTCTTGTGGAGATCTATTCGATGTAATCTTCTTTTTGCGGTGTGTTTCTTGAGATCGATGAATTGCGGGTTTATGATCAAGTCTATCTATGAATAATATTTGAATCTTCTCTGAATTCTTTTATGTATGATTGGTTATCTTCGCAAGTCTCTTTGAATTATCCGTTTGGTTTGGCCAACTAGATTGGTAGTTCTTGCCATGGGAGAAGTGCTTAGCTTTGGGTTCGATCTTGCGGTGTCCTTACCCAGTGACAGAAGGGGCAGCAAGGCACGTATTGTATCGTTGCCATCGAGGATAACAAGATGGGGTTTATTCATATTGCATGAATATATCTCTCTACATCACGTCATCTTGCTTAAGGCGTTACTCTGTTTTTTACTTAATACTCTAGATGCATGCTGGATAGCGGTCGATGAGTGGAGTAATAGTAGTAGATGCAGAATCGTTTCGATCTACTTGTCACGGACGTGATGCCTATATACATGATCATGCCTAGATATTCTCTTAATTATGCTCAGTTCTATCAATTGCTCAACATTAATTTGTTCACCCACCGTAGAATACTTATGCTCTTGAGAGAAGCCACTAGTGAAACCTATGGCCCCCGGGTCTATTCTCATCATATCAATCTCCATCACTTTAATATTGTTTTGCTTTTTTACTTTGCCTTTACTTTTTACTTTGCATCTTTATACCAAAAATACCAAAAATATTATATCTATCAGATCTCACTCTCGTAAGTGACCGTGAAGGGCTTGACAACCCCTAATCGCGTTGGTTGCGAGTAGCTATCGCTTTGTGCAGGTACGAGGGACTTGAGCGTGGGCTCCTACTGGATTGATACCTTGGTTCTCAAAAACTGAGGGAAATACTTACGCTACTCTGCTGCATCATCCGTTCCTCTTCGAGGAAAACCAACGCAATCTCAAGACGTAGCAAGAAGGATTTCTGGCGCCGTTGCCAGGGAGTCTACGCAAAAAGTCAATATACCAAGTACCCATCACAATCCCTATCTCTCGCATTACATTATTTGCCATTTGCCTCTGGTTTTCCTCTCCCCCAATTCACCCTTGCCGTTTTATTCGCCCTCTCTCTCTATCCTCCCTCTCTATTTGCCTCTTTTTGCCCGTTTTCTTTTTGTTTGCTCGTGTGTTAGATTACTTGTTTGTCGCGATGGATCAAGATACTACTAAATTGTGTGACTTCACCAATACCAATAATAATGATTTCCTTGGCACTCCGATTGCTCCTCTTACCGATGCTGAATCTTGTGAAATTAATACTGCTTTGTTGAATATTGTTATGAAAGATCAATTCGCCAGCCTTCCTAGTGAAGATGCCTCTACTCATCTGAATAGCTTCGTTGATTTATGTGTTATGCAAAATAAAAAAGATGTCAATAATGATGTCGTTAAATTGAAGCTATTTCCTTTTTCTCTTAGAGATCGTGCTAAAGCTTGGTTTTCGTCTTTGCCTAAGAATAGTATTAATTCATGGAACAAGTGCAAATATGCTTCTATCTCTAAGTATTTTCCTCCCGCTAAGATCATCTCTCTTAGAAACGATATAATGAACTTTAAACAACTTGATCATGAATATGTTGCACAAGCTTGCGAGAGAATGAAATTAATGATACGCAATGGCCCTACTCATGGTTTGAATTTGTGGATGATTATACAAAAATTTTATGCCGGGTTGAATTTTGCTTCTAGAAATCTTTTAGATTCGGCCGCGGGAGGGACTTTTATGGAAATCACTTTAGGAGATGCTACTAAACTCCTAGATAATATTATGGTTAATTATTCTCAATGGCATACTGAAAGAACTTCTAATAAAAAAGTGCATGCGATAGAAGAAATTAATATGTTGAGTGGAAAGATGGATGAACTTATGAAATTATTTTCTACTAAGAGTGTTTCTTCTGATCCTAACGATATGCCTTTGTCTACTTTGATTGAGAATAACAATGAATCTATGGATGTGAATTTTGTTGGTAGGAATAATTTTGGTAACAACGCTTATAGAGGGAATTTTAATCCTAGGCCATATCCTAGTAATCCTTCTAATAATTATGGGAATTCCTACAACAACTCTTATGGAAATTATAGTAAGATGCCCTCTGATTTTGAATCTAATATTAAAGAATTTATTTCTTCGCAAAAGAATTTTAATATTATGATTGAAGAAAAATTGCTTAAGATTGATGATTTGGCTAGGAACGTTGATAGAATTGCTCTTGATGCTGATGCTTTGAAACTTAGATCTATTCCACCTAAGCATGATATTAATGAGTCTCTAAAAGCCATGAGAATTTCAATTTATGAGTGTAAAGAAAGAACCGCTAGGATGCGTGCTTCCAAAGATGCCTTTATTAAAGCATGGTCTTCCAATTCCTATGAATTATCAAGATGAAGATCTAAAAGTTATTGATGTGTCTCCAATTAAATCTTTATTTTGCAATATGAATCTTGATGAAACTAAATATGATCTTCCTTTACCTAGAAGGCATTCTAAAAATTCAGAGTATTTAGATCTTAATGATGAAATTGATGAACGTGGGATTGAAAGAAATAAAAATGTTTCTAAACCCACTATATTGGGTTTCGAGGAATTTAACTATGAAAGTTTCTCTTTGATTGATTGTATTTCCTTGTTGCAATCCGTGCTAAATTCTCCACATGCTTATAGTCGAAATAAAGCCTTCACCGAACATATTGTTGATGCCTTGGTGCAATCTTATGAAGAAAAACTTGAGTTGAAAGTTTCTATCCCTAGAAAACTCTATGATGAGTGGGAACCAACTATTAAAATTAAAACTAAAGATCATGAGTTTTATGCTTTGTGTGATTTGGGTGCTAGTGTCTCTACTATTCCCAAGACTTTGTGTGATTTACTAGATTTCCGTAACTTTGATGAGTGCTCTCTAAACTTGCATCTTGCGGATTCCACTATTAAGAAACCTATGGGAAGAATTAATGATGTTCTTATTGTTTCAAATAGGAATTATGTGCCCGTAGATTTCATTGTTCTTGATATAGATTGCAATCCTTCTTGCCCTATTATTCTTGGTAGACCTTTCCTTAGAACGGTTGGTGCGATTATTGATATGAAGGAAGGGAATATTAGATTTCAATTTCCATTAAAAAAGGGCATGGAACACTTTCCAAGAAATAAAATAAAATTACCATATGAAACTATCATGAGAGCCACTTATGGATTGCCTACCAAAGATGGCAATACTTAGATCTATCCTTGCTTGTTATGCCTAGCTAGGGGCATTAAACGATAGCGCTTGTTGGGAGGCAACCCAATTTTATTTTTATTCCTTGCCTTTTGCTCCTGTTTAGTAATAAATAAATTATTTAGCCTCTGTTTTGGTTGTGTTTTTTTCTGTTTAATTAGTGTTTGTACCAAGTAGAACCATTGGGAACACTTGGGGAAAGTCTTTGAAAGTGCGTTATATCGAATAGAGGGGGGTGAATAGGCGATTTTTATGAAAGTCTTCAAAACGTGGAAGTTATGAAGAAAAACGATAGAAATAAACCTATTACCATGCAGCGGAAGGTAGACTACACTAGGCAAGCCATAGTCAAGTATTCAATAAAGTGAAAGCACAATGACTTAATAGCAGCAATGTAGTAAGGATCAGGTAGGAAGATATTATGAAGCCATACAGAACATGCAGTCACTCAGTGAAGACAAAAGATAGTGCAAACATACAATGACTTCACAAGGAGCAACAGTAAGTAAAGGGAAGGGAACATGAAACTGGTGACTCGTTGAAGACAATGATTTGTTGGACCAGTTCCAGTTGCTGTGACAACTATACATCTGGTTGGGGCGGCTAGGTATTTAAACCTTAGGACACATAGTCCCGGACACCCAGTCCTGAACACGCAGCTCAGGACACCCAGTCCTCACCGTATTCCCCTTGAGCTAAGGTCACACAGACCTCGCCCAATCACTCTGGTAAGTCTTCAAGGTAGACTCCCAAACCTTCACAGACTTTGTTCACCGGCAATCCACAATGTCTCTTGGATGCTCAGAACGCGACGCCTAACCGGCTGGAGGATGCACAGTCCTCAAGTGTAATAAGTCTTCAGATCACACAGACAAGAAGACTTAAGTGATGCCCAATTCTCTTTGGCTCTGGGTGGTTAGGGCTTTATCCTCGCAAGGAATTCTCTCTCAAAGGCTTCGAGGTGGGTTGCTCTCAAACGACAAAAGTCGTACTCTGAATCTGAGCAGCCAACAGTTTATGGTTATAGGGGGTGGGCTATTTATAGCCACTTGGCAACCCGACCTGATTTGTCCGAAATGACCCTGGGTCACTAAGGAACTGACACGTGTTCCAACGGTCAGATTTCAAACTCACATGGCAACTTTACTTGGGCTGCAAGCAAAGCTGACTTGTCCGACTCTGGACAAGATTCGCTCTCATAGTCTTCACTCGAAGACATAGGTTTTGGTTAGGCATCACTTCAGTCATTCTGACTGGTTCTCTTGGACCCCACTTAACAGTATGGTGGTTCCTATGACTCAACACAAAAGAAAAAGAACTACGAAAGATCTAAGTCTTCGAGCTCCATAGGCTTCATGTGGTGTCTTCTCTTGTCATAGTCTTCAATGTGAATATCTTCATATACCACCTTTGACTTCAATGTCTTCATACATTTTTAGGGGTCATCTCTGGTAGGAAAACCGAATCAATGAGGGACTTCTACCTGTGTTATCCTGCAATTCTCATAAACACATTAGTCCCTCAACTAGGTTTGTTGTCAATACTCCAAAACCAACTAGGGGTGGCACTAGATGCACTTACAATCTCCCCCTTTTTTGTGATTGATGACAAACTAGTTGAAGTTTTCAACGGGGAATATAATCTGTGAAATTGTAAAGGATAAGGAATTGTCTTCATAAGTTGCAAGGGCTCCCCCTGAAGATGTGCATATAAGTAATTTGCTTTTGGAATGCAAATGCACATGGCAGGTTGTACTTGTGGAGATCCACTTCAACTTATGATGACAATCCACTATGCATGTGAAAGTATATGAAGATAATGACAATGCATAATGCAAAATGGACGTCTGCAGAATGATCTAAGTGCGGAATTTATCGTTGCACATGCGGAATTTATCATCGCAAAACAAAGTGGCAGATAAGTAGCAGACGACCATCGAGTTTAAGTGTTACAACTCAAAGAACCAAATGTAGCAAAACGAGAGTTGTAAGCACGAAGCAAAATATAAAGCACCCGCCCATATGGACCCTCTTGAAGACTATCAACCTCATATGCTTCTCCCCCTTTTGTCAGTAAGGACCAAAAAGGTTTGAAGACATAGAGCATCTACTCGTTCCTATGCGGAGTAGGTGAAGTAGCAAGGTCGTTGGTGGTGTTTGGCGGTGCTGAAGAGCTTGGAGCAGAGTTGACGCATGCTGAAGGAGGTGGTTGTGAAGTAGCATCATCTTCAACCTCGATAACTCTAGCAGTCACTGTTGCAGCAGATGAAGAGAACTCAGAGTCTTCAAGGGATGGAGTTCCTAGCAGCACAGCTCTTCGAGGAGGTGTGGAGTCAAACTTGAATCGCTCAGTGAAGCCATCCTCTTGGATATCATCTTCAGAACACATCATCGTTAGCCCTTTCCATGTGCGGTGACAGGTTTCATGGGCAACGAAAGCATTCTTGGTGGCAAGATTGCTTATGCGATTAACATCCACCAAGAGGCTTTTCATCTGACGCTTCAGCCAGTCATGATGCCTATCCTGTTTCTGATGAAGAGCCACAAGAAGCTCTCGGTCGTTGAGAACACGAGTGCGCTTCTTGGGTCTTGGAGCAGTTGTACTATCAATGGCTTCAGTAGACGCAAGGTGTGGTGCACGTGTAGTGCCAGTCAAAGTATACACCCGAGTGACTGCTTCAACTCCTTCAATGTTCTGTGAGAAACTCTGATGCTCTGCATTCTGAAGACTTAGAGGTTCCTTTGCAGGCTCAGGATAGATGGATTCAGTAGAGATATCCACATCAGGCAGAAAAATCCTATGATTGCGAGCAGATGGCTGATATGAGATATCGGAGTGAAGTTTAATTAGCCGCATTACCCATGGGGCGTAGAACTTCAAGACAAACAGATCAGAGCCTGATGCAGCAAGTTGGCAGATGAATAAGTCCTATGCATTGAACCATTTTCCATGAAGAATATAGAAGACCAAAGTCTTCATTGCACCCTCAAGCTTGGCATTTGGAGAGTGCCCTTTGATGGGCCAGAGAGTTCGCCTGATGATGTGATAGATGGTTCTTGGCAGATACTCAAGGTCTTCAACGAAGAACTCTGTTGGATAAGCAGCATCTTGGGGCAATGGCTTCATCATGCTGAGCATCTGACTCATATTATGTTCCGGCCTCTTGAAGATGCTCTCAATAGCTTCACTATGCAGCTGACAGCCATGCTCGTAGAGATCGCCAGGAGTGGGCAAACCAGTGAGCTCAATGATGTCAAATGCATTGGCTTCGTGATGAACGTTTCCGGTCATCCACTCTAGGACCCAAGTCTTCGGATCTCTGCTGTACCCACGGATGTGAAGTGTGGCATAGAATTGGAGCAGCAGCTCTTCATTCCAATGCTCTTGGTCAGTAATGAACGGCAGCAGTCCAACTTCCTTAAAGCAATCCAAAGCTTCTTCCAGACAGGGCAGACCAGCTATGGCTTCAATGTCAAGGCGCTTGTGTGGGAAGATGTGACCTTGGTTGTAAAGAATGCATGAGTAATAGCTTCGCCGAGGATAGCTCCAGAACCGATCAGATGATATCCTTTCCCTTGAGTAGGGGTTCCTGGAGCTATCGAAGAATGTGTTGTCTGCCCTGAAGCCATTGATATTGAAGGAGCCATGTGTTGATGCAGGACCTGGGAACCTTGGCAATCTTGGGATTGGCTTCTGTACCTGAGGCCTATGCTCAACATGATAGTCGAACTGGGGACCGACAGCAGACTCAGGAACAGAAGTGACGGGATCAGTGGCTTCGTTGTCTTCTTCTTCCGTTGGGGAGGGCTCCACATTAGCTTCATTGGTGGTTGTGGCAGCCGCAAGATTTTCAAGCACGTTCTCCTTGAGAACTGCTTCTTGGTGGGACAGTGGAGTGGCAACTTGTGTGACTTCATCTTCCGCGGCTGATGCAACCGGATTGTCTTCAGCAGAGACTTGAGGCCTTGGACCTTTGTGAAGCCTGTGCAACGCAGGCGACGCCTGTGGAGTTGGAGTTGGCTGGGCCTCAAAGTCTTCTTCCTCTTGTGGGCGATCCGCCCATGAAGCATCGTGTGCAATTGGCGTCAGTGGACGACCAATGCTGATGAGTTTGATGTTTTCAAGCTGAGGAAGGACTGCACCATCTTCTACATTGTCATGTTGACCAATATCTTCAGCAGCGATGGGATCAGCTGCTGGAAAGTCTTCAGCTTCATGAGCCTCTGTGGAAGCAGGCTCATGGATAGTTAGTTGGTGTTCAGCTTCAGGATAGACAATAGAAATGGGTTCAACTATCAAGGGTTCTGTGGGAGCAGCCCGATCTTTCTTGGTCTTCCTCTTCTTCTTGGAGGGGGCAGTTGGAGAGGCTTCAGAATGTTTCCTCTTACTGGCTTCAGCCTCAGCAGTCCTTGTCTTCTTGAGCTCTGAAGCGGTTGACCAGCTTTTTGGCTTCGAGCCAGTCAGTCTAGTTGGGAAGACAATCGGAACTGCTTCCAGCCTTGGTGCGTCAGGTTCAGCCGTAGCAGGCTTCTTCTTCTTCTTTGCGGCCATCCTAGGGTCGATGCCAGGACACCCAAGGGCCTTGCGCTTCTCAGCCTCATTGTAGGCTTGCACACATCTGTCAGCCAGAGTCTTCATGTGCTCACGCGAACCCTGAGCTTCTGCACGTTTCTTTACAAAGGCTTCCTTGAGCTCGTGCATCATACTCTTGAAGTTCTTCACTTCCTGCACGCTGAGCTTGGCCATATGCTTCTTGAACTGAGCCTTTTCATAGTCAATCTTTTGCTTTAGTTCAATAATGTGCTGGGCAATAGCGAGTTCTGAAGCAATGGCGCCTTGGAAGGCGATACTGAGGCCAATTGGTAGCTGCAGATCTTCAAAGCTGATGTTTGGCTTGTCAAACCACTCGTCAATGAAGTTGTGGATGATGGTCACATCAAAGAGAGGCAGATCATTGAAGATTTCTGCTTCTTCTTTGCTCTTGATGAGTTGCTCAAGAGCGTCATCTGCTAGATCTTCATCACTTTACAGATCAATGTCATCATTGCGCAGAATGGCAGCAGCAGTTAGCTCTTGTCCGGTGTGAGGCAGAGGCATCTTGACCTTCTGGGGCTTGGAGATGCGAGATAAGTCTTCGGACTGCACACTGTCTTCAGGAGGTGCAGTTGCCAGTGGCTTCGCCCATGAGATTTTTGGTGAAGGGGCAGGCTTTGAAGCTTTAGGCTTCTTCAGCTTCTTTGTCTTCGGTGCTGCAGGCGCTTCATCTGATTCAGCCTCAGCTGCAGGCTCATTCACTGCAGTCCCTTGAACTAAGATGCGGGTGATGACGCCTTCAAGGTTGTAGAAAGGACCGGTGACATTTGGTTATGCATCTCGTGTGCCATCTGCCCGTGGTGCTGAGGGACCAGGGTTGAAGTCTAACCCCAAAGTCTTCTTGTTCTGATTCGCTGAGTTCTGGGCAAACTGGAAGTTGCGCTTGAACAGATTGTTGTCACGACACCATAGTAGTGACGATGGGTGTGCATCAGTAGGCTGTGGCCCATGGACCATGCAGGGATAGAAGCCTTGTTCAATGGCTTCATCTCTGGACCTGGGTAGAAGATTCTTGTATAGGATGTCTCCCCACGGTCTCTTGATGGCATTTTTCTCAGCATATTCCTGAGTTACAAATCGGTATTAGAACCATTGTTCTGCCCAATATCTTCGAATCCATTGGATTCGGGTCTTGCGCTGATTGTAATCCTCTTTAGGATCTGTCTTGTACAGTTCTGAGAGTTCATCTGGCAGATCTCTGGATGTTTCTCCACGATGCTTTCTGCCACCCTTCCTTGTTGCTTTCTCTGAAGCCATAAACTTTAACTTGAAAGGCTTCAACATGTTCAAAGGCTTCAAAGGTTTTCGCTTGCTGGACCAACAGGAACTAGCTTCGGGAGAATTAATGTGATGCTGTAAGAATTCTGCAAATGAATGCAGACTATGAGAACCAAAGGATTCTCCCACGGACATGTACCTGTGACAGCATTAAGGTGCGAGGGAAGGGGAAGAGGTCATATGCATTCTCAGAAGATTTTGAAGATAAATCAGTTTAGAAGACATTGACCTCATCATGCGAAGACATTCACTCATAGATAAGGAGTTGGCTCCAGATTTGTACGAATCCACAGATCAGTACAAGTGAGGAATCTAACTACTTTGTGAAGCATAAGTGAATATACTAGGCATGTTATGAGATGCAGTATGAGAGAGATCTAACTTGTGTGAATAGAAACTGATTGTGGTAGAAAGTGACAAATCCATAGGATCAACGGTGCTTTAAAAAGGAAGTTTTATTTACCACACAAAGAACTACTAGACGAAGTGGAAGATGAGGCCGAGCAGTTCGATCTTCCGTGCCCTAACTTGGCAACGGAGGACACCTACGGCGACGGCGGAGAGGACGATGTCCGCGGTCGGCGTGAAGACGGCGTCGGAGAGGTTGCGGCAGCGAAGCGCTTCGTCGCCGACGTCGTCGAGGGCTAGCGGTGGCGCTAGGGTTCGTGCGAGAGTGGAAGAAGAGATAATGACCGCTGTGAAGTGTGTATTTATAGGTACATGGGCGGCACTGCGCTATTACACAGGTGCCCCTGGCGATTCGCATCTGAGGAACACGTGGCCATTATGCGGAATTTTTGGGTTTGTTCCACGTCCCACGCACGCCTTGATTGTCGGGTGGTCGTTCCTACTTCTCCGGGTTTCATGTGGAGGAATGAGCACTGAAAACGGACTTAATGGTTGTCTCTGTATCTTCTGCTGACAAGGACGCAGAGAAGACATTCGACAGTTTCAATAGAATGCATATGATTTGGAGAGATAGAATTTGAGATAGAAAGCATACAGAGGTTAGGGTCCGATCACATTCACTTAGTTCAAAAGATTCAACAATGAAGACATAGCTATAAGTGAATGTTGTAGAGGACATCACACTAATATATATATATATATATATATATATATATATATATATATATCTATATATCTATATATTCAACATAGTGAAGATAATCATGAAGATATGTTGAGATCGAAACCAAACCAAATGTGAAGACATTGCAAGGTAACGCCATGAGTGAAACACTTCAAAATAGAACATTTGGTGGTGGCGTTACCCACCGTATAGGAAGTATTAGACCCAGACACGATGCACAATTATCATGGCGCTTCAAAGTCAAATTCCACATTAATGTATTCACACTTAGAATGTATGTCTTCATTGATTGAAGATATACTTTACTTCGTGTGTTGCACATCTAAGTCATCAATATGCATTAGGGTTAGGATGTGTGCCTGATCACAGGACATTTGAGGATTCCAGGATATTTAGCTCACACCGTAACTTGCAAAATCTCTTCTTATCCAAGGGCTTGGTGAAGATATCTGCCAATTGCTCTTCAGTGTTGACGTGTATGATATCAATATCTTCCTTCACAACATGATCTATGAGAAAGTGATGACGGATTTCAATGTGCTTTGTCTTCGAGTGCTGAACTGGGTTGTTGGCGATCTTGATGGCGCTTTCGTTGTCGCAGTAAAGTGGCACTTGCTTTAGATGAATGCCATAGTCCTTGAGTGTTTGCTTCATCCACAGAAGCTGAGCGCAGCAAGATCCAGCAGCAATGTATTCAGATTCAGCAGTGGAGAGAGATACACAGTTCTGCTTCTTTCAAGACCAACATACAAGTGATCGTCCCAGAAAGTGACATGTGCCTGATGTAGACTTGCGATCAACTTTGTCACCAGCATAATCAGCATCCGAGAATCCAACCAGATCAAACTCTGAGCCCTTTGGATACCATAATCCTAGAGTTGGGGTGTGAGCCCAATATCGAAGAATTCGCTTCACAGCTAAGTGATGCGACTCCTTTGGTGCCGCTTGAAATCGAGCACACATGCAAACACTAAGCATAATATCTGGCCTAGATGCACATAGATAAAGTAAAGAACCAATCATGGAGCGGTATACCTTTTGATCGAACTCTTTACCATTGTCGTCGGGACCCAGATGATGTTTGGCTGGCATTGGTGTTGTGAAGCCTTTGCAGTCTTGCATACCGAACTTCTTCAGGAAATCTTTGAGATACTTCTCTTGAGATATGAAGATGTCATTGCGTTGTTGTCGTATTTGAAGACCGAGGAAGAACTTCAGCTCCCCCATCATGGACATCTGATATTGCTCTTGCATCATATATCCAAACTCTTCACTGTACTTCTGATTGGTGCAGCCGAAGATAATGTCATCCACATATATTTGGCACACAAACAGTTCACCATCATATGTCTTCGTGAAGAGAGTGGGGTCTAGGGAACCAGGTATGAAGCCTTTGCTCTTCAGGAAGTATTTGAGTGTGTCATACCAGGCCCGAGGGGCTTGTTTGAGGCCATACAGTGCCTTGTTGAGCTTGTATACCATGTTAGGATGTTTTGGATCTTCAAAGCCAGGCGGTTGTGCAACATACACTTCTTCTTCAATCTTGCCATTGAGAAAAGCACTCTTCACATCCATTTGATATAGAAGTATGTTATGATGATTTGCATAGGCCAGCAGTATGCGTATGGCTTCAAGTCTAGCCACAGGAGCAAATGTTTCATCAAAGTCAATGCCTTCCACTTGAGTATATCCTTGAGCAACGAGACGAGCTTTGTTTCTGACAACTTGACCATGCTCATCTTGCTTGTTGTGGTATATCCATTTGGTGCCTATTATATTGTGCTTCGGTGGATCAGGACGCTTAACTAGTTCACATACATTATTCAGCTCAAACTGTTGAAGCTCTTCTTGCATAGCTTGAATCCATTCAGGTTCCATGAAGGCTTCTTCAACTTTCTTGGGTTCTGTTATTGAGACGAATGCGAAGTGCCCACAGAAATTTGCTAGCTGAGTTGCCCTTGAACGAGTGAGTGGACCGGGTGCATTGATGCTATCAATTATTCTTTCAATCTGCACTTCATTGGCAACGCGAGGATGAACATGGCGAAGACTTTGCTCTTGCTGATCATTGTCGCTGTTAGAAGGAATGTCTTCAGGCTGAGCATTGTCTTCATGTTGATCAGGTGCTGAGATGATAAGTTCTTCTTCAGGATGAGCTTCAGAAGGTATAATTTCTCCAGTTCCCATTAGCTTGATTGATTCACTGGATGGAACATCATCTAGCACATTTGGCAGTTGCTCTCTTTGTGAACCATTGGTCTCATCGAACCGCACATCCACTGTTTCAACTACTTTGTAATGAAAGAGATTGAAGACTTTGTAGGAGTGCGAATCCTTTCCATATCCAAGCATAAAACCCTCATGTGCTTTTGGTGCAAACTTTGACGTGTGATGTGGGTCCTTGATCCAGCACCTTGAGCCAAATACTCTGAAGTAACTGACTTTTGGCTTCTTGCCAGTAAGGAGCTCATAAGATGTCTTGTTCAGAAGCTTGTGAAGATAAACACGATTGATTGTATGGCATGCAGTATCAATGGCTTCAGGCTAGAATTTTCTTGGGGTCTTGTATTCATCTAGCATCATTCTGGCCATCTCAATGAGTGTTCTGTTCTTGCGTTCGACGACGCCATTCTGCTATGGCGTGTACGGGGCTGAGAATTCATGTGTGATGCCCAAGGTATCAAGATATGTATCAAGGCCAGTGTTCTTGAATTCAGTGCCATTGTCACTTCTGATGTGCTTTATCTTGGCGCCATAATTGTTCATTAGCTTGATTTGCGAAGCGTCTGAAGACATCCTGCACTTCAGTCTTCTAAAGGATTATGTGCACCCAAGTATATCTAGAATAATCATCAAAAATAACGAAGCCATAGAGGCAAGCAGTAGTAGTAAGAGTTGAGTAATGAGTGGGACTGAAAAGATCCATGTGAAGCAGTTCGAAGGGTCGAGTAGTGGTCATGATTGTCTTCGAGGGATGTTTGGCCCTCGGCATCTTTCCTACTTCACAGGCACCGCATAAGTGATCTTTCTTGAACTTGACGCCTTCGATGCCTATGACATGCTTCTTCTTTGCCAGGGTGTGGAGGTTCCTCATGCCAGCATGCCCAAGCCTCCAATGCCAGAGCCAGCATTCTGAAGCTTTTGCTAGAAGACATACGGAAAGCTATGGTCCTGCTGAGAAATCTACTATGTACAGATCATCTTTTCGATACCCTTCAAACACTAGAGACTTGTCAGATTCCATTAGTACAAGGCAACGATATTTTCCAAATATTACGATCATGTTCAAATCGCAAAGCATTGAGACAGACATTAAGTTGAAGCCAAGGGATTCAACAAGCATGACTTTATCCATGTGTTGATCCCTTGAGATTGCAACTCTACCTAGACCCAATACCTTACTTTTACCAGTGTCAGCAAATGTGATGTGGCTCTTGTCGGATGGACGTAAGGTTGAGTCCATAAGAAGACTTCTTTTGCCAGTCATGTGATTTGTGCACCCACTATCAATAATCCATTTTGAAGACGCTGGTGTCGTACCCTACAGTGCAGTTAGGGGGATAGGCTTCACCAAGAGCATTGTGAAGCAAAAACATTTGACGAACCAATGGGTTATGAAAGCTTAGATCCAGATTAGGACTAATAGGGAGAGTAGCAAGCGATTCAGGAACGAAGTACACAGTAAGACCATTCGGGCATTTGATCTTGCGCCCTAAAGATGTTTAAGGTCCCCAGCAATGGCGTTAGACGATTTTGGTTTTCTGCTGGAGACCTTTCCCTGCAAAAGAGAGTTAACCTTTCTTAGCCACCCACATCTTCAAGGGTGGCTGAGAAGCAATAAGTCTAAGTGCAGCATCTGAGAATTTTGGCTTTGGAGCCCTAGCAAACAGTCTTGCAGGAAGACAATAGTACTCATAAGAATAAGCAGAATAGTTCTTGGTCTTATGAACATGGCAGTTTGATGTACCGCTCTCATATTCATATGCCTGCGTATGGTTTCCCTGCAAAACATTTGCGTTAGTGCAACTCAGGTGAGTCCTCTGTCTGTAAGAAGCCTTTGGACTATATGAAGCCTTTGGTCTGAGGTTTGTCTTCTTGACGTGAGGTGTCATGATGACATTCACAGGAAGATTCTCCAGACACCTTTTCGGAACCCAGATCTTCTTCATAGGCGGTCCATTCCTGCAGTTAGTACCAATGTACCTGGCAAACACTTCACCATTCTGATTCTTAAACAGTATATAGTTTGCATCAAAGGATTCATCAATGATAATGGGGTTACCACAAGTGAAGCCAGATAGATTGGATGGGTCTGCTGAAGGTTCCTTTGCAGCAACCCACATGGTTTTGGGGTACTGCTCAGGTTTCCAGTAAGAGCCATCAGCATTCATTTTCCTTACGAACCCAACACCCTCTTTCCTCGGGTTTCGGTTCAGTATCTGCTTTTTGAGGACATCACACAGTGTCTGATGCCCTTTAAGACTTTTGTACAACCCTGTTTCAAGCAATGTCTTCAACCTAGCATTCTCATCAGCAATAGCAGTGGTATCCTCAGCAGAGGGGTTAGTTACCACATCAACAGTTGAAGATATTGCAACAGTAGTAGCAGTAGAACATTCAGCAACAGAAGTAGCATTATCACGCTCAATTCATTTAAGACATGGTGGTTCAAGTCCTTCCTGAGTGGGACTGATCTGTTTGGCGCGAAGTGACTCGTTTTCCTTTTGAAGATCTTCATGAACCGCTCTCAATTTCTCAAGATCTTGCTTCCTTTGAAGATAATCATAGGAAAGCTTTTCATGAGTTGTTGAGAGAGTTTCATGACGACTTTCAAGTTCCTGATACTTAACGTGAAGATTTTTTATGTCTTCAATTAAGGATTCAGATCGAGTCATTTCAGCACCTAACAGATCGTCGCTTCTGTCTAACAGTTTTTTAATATGTTCCATAGCTTTTTGTTGTTCAGTTGCAATTTTAGCAATTGTTTTGTAGCTGGGTTTTGAATCACAATCAGAGTCATCGTCACTAGATGTTTGATAGTGAGTAGTGCGTGTGTTTACCTTGGCACCGCGTGCCATGAAGCAGTAGGTAGAAGCGGAGTAGTCCTTGTCATTTGCATCGGTGTCGGTGACGAGGTCATTGTCTTCAGTATTGAAGATGGACTTGGCAACGTATGCTGTAGCCAAACTTGCGATGCCTGAATCAGACTCCTCCTCAGACTCCACCTCCGCCTCCTCAGAAGCGGACTCTTCCTCTGAATCCATTTCCTTGCCAACAAACGCACGCGCCTTGCCAGATGAGCTCTTCTTGTGTGATGAAGACTTTGAGGAAGACTTGGAAGAAGACTTTGAGTATTTCTTCTTCTTGTTGTCGTCAGAGTCATATTCCTTGCTCTTCTTCTTCTTTTTGTTCTCATTGTCCCACTGTGGACACTCAGAGATGAAGTGGCCAAGTTTCTTGCACTTGTGACATGTTTTCTTCATGTAGTCATGAGCAGAAGCTTCATCATTCCTTGAGCTTGATCGGGAAGACTTTCTGAAACCTTTCTTCTTGGTGAATTTTTGGAACTTCTTCACAAGCATAGCAAGTTCCCTTCCAATGTCTTCGGGATCATCAGAACTGCTGTCAGATTCTTCTTCAGATGAGGAGACAGCTTTTGCCTTCAAGGCACGAGTTCGCCCATAGTTTGGACCTTAGATATCTCTTTTCTCAGAAAGCTAAAACTCATGTGTGTTGAGCCTCTCAAGTATGTCAGATGGATCGAGTGTCTTGAAATCAGGGCGTTCTTGAATCATCAGGGCTAGGATGTCAAACGAACTATCAAGTGATCTCAGTAGTGTCTTTACGACTTCATGTTTGGTGATCTCAGTAGCGCCAAGGGCTTGAAGCTCATTTGTGATGTCAGTGAGTCGGTCAAATGTGTGCTGGACATTCTCATTGTCATTTCGCTTGAAGCGGTTGAAGAGGTTGCGAAGGACACTGATTCTCTGATCTCTCTGGGTTGAGATGCCTTCATTGACCTTGGAGAGCCAGTCCCAGACCAGCTTAGATGTCTTCAAAGCACTCACACGGCCATACTGTCCTTTGGTCAGGTGACCACAGATGATATTCTTGGCAGTAGAGTCCAGTTGAACAAATTTCTTGACATCAGCAGCAGTGACACCTTCTCCAGCCTTGGGAACGCCGTTTTCAATGACATACCATAGGTCGACATCAATGGCTTCAAGATGCATGCGCATCTTATTCTTCCAGTAGGGATATTCAGTTCCATCGAAGACGGGGCACGCTGCGGAGACTTTAATTATCCCTGGAGTCGACATAGCTAAAACTCCAGGTGGTTAAACCGAATCACACAGAACAAGGGAGCACCTTGCTCTGATACCAATTGAAAGTGCATTATATCGACTAGAGGGGGGGTGAATAGGCGATTTTTATGAAAGTCTTCAAAACGTGGAAGTTATGAAGACAAACGATAGAAATAAACCTATTACCATGCAGCGGAAGGTAGACTACACTAGGCAAGCCATAGTCAAGTATTCAATAAAGTGAAAGCACAATGACTTAATAGCAGCAATGTATTAAGGATCAGGTAGGAAGATATTATGAAGCCATACAGAACATGCAGTCACTCAGTGAAGACAAAAGATAGTGCAAACATACAATGACTTCACAAGGAGCAATAATAAGTAAAGGGAAGGGAAGATGAAACCAGTGATTCGTTGAAGACAATGATTTGTTGGACCAGTTCTAGTTCCTGTGACAACTGTACGTCTGGTTGGGGCGGCTAGGTATTTAAACCTTAGGACACACAGTCCCGGACACCCAGTCCTGAACACGCAGCTCAGGACACCCAGTCCTCACCGTATTCCCCTTGAGCTAAGGTCACACAGACCTCGCCCAATCACTCTGGTAAGTCTTCAAGGTAGACTCCCAAACCTTCACAGACTTCGTTCACCGGCAATCCACAATGTCTCTTGGATGCTCAGAACGCGACGCCTAACCGGCTGGAGGATGCACAGTCCTCAAGTGTAATAAGTCTTCAGATCACGCAGACAAGAAGACTTAAGTGATGCCCAATTCTCTTTGGCTCTGGGTGGTTAGGGCTTTATCCTCGCAAGGAATTCTCTCTCAAAGGCTTCGAGGTGGGTTGCTCTCAAACGACAAAAGCCGTACTCTGAATCTGAGCAGCCAACCGTTTATGGTTATAGGGGGTGGGCTATTTATAGCCACTTGGCAACCCGACCTGATTTGTCCAAAATGACCCTGGGTCACTAAGGAACTGACACATGTTCCAACGGTCAGATTTCAAACTCACACGACAACATTACTTGGGCTGCAAGCAAAGCTGACTTGTCCGACTCTGGACAAGATTCGCTCTCATAGTCTTCACTCGAAGACATAGGTTTTGGTTAGGCATCACTTCAGTCATTCTGACTGGTTCTCTTGGACCCCACTTAACAGTACGGTGGTTCCTATGACTCAACACAAAAGAAAAAGAACTACGGAAGATCTAAGTATTCGAGCTCCATAGGCTTCATGTGGTGTCTTCTCTTGTCATAGTCTTCAATGTGAATATCTTCATATACCACCTTTGACTTCAATGTCTTCATACATTTTTAGGGGTCATCTCTGGTAGGAAAACCGAATCTATGGGGTCCTTCTACCTGTGTTATCCTGCAATTCTCATAAACACATTAGTCCCTCAACTAGGTTTGTCGTCAATACTCCAAAACCAACTAGGGGTGGCACTAGATGCACTTACAGTCTTGTTGAACTTGCTGTAAAAAACAGAAACTTTAGCGCTCACGAGAACTGCTGTCATTTTTATTTAAAGAGTGATATTTAGTTAATTATTTTTGAAGATGATTAATAGATAAATTCCTCACGTCCAGCAATTTATTTTAGAATTTTTGGGGTTCCAGATCTTGCGCTAGCTACAGATTACTACAGACTGTTCTGTTTTTGACAGATTCTGTTTTTCGTGTGTGGTTTGCTTATTTTGATGAATCTATGGCTAGTAAAATAGTTTATAATCCATAGAGAAGTTTGAATACAGTAGGTTTAACTCCAATATAAATACCTTTTTCGTGTGTGGTCTACAGATTACTACATTACCTTGAAGTTGTCTTTTGTTTTCTTTCGCTAACGGAGCTCACGAGTTTTCTATTTTGAGTTTTGTGTTGTGAAGTTTTCAAGTTTTGGGTGAATTCTTTTGATGGATCATGGAACAAGGAGTGGCAAGAGCCTAAGCTTGGGTATGCCCATGGCACCCCAAAGATAATCCAAGGACACCAAAAAGTCAAAGCTTGGGGATGCCCCGGAAGGCATCCCCTCTTTTCGTCCACTTCCATCGGTAATTTACTTGGAGCTATATTTTTATTCACCAACATGATATGTGTTTTGCTTGGAGCGTCTTGTATTATTTGTGTCTTTGTTTGTTAGTATGCCACAATCATCCTTGCTGTACACACCTTTTGAGAGAGCCATACATGAATTAAAATTTGATAGAATACTCTATGTGCTTCACATATATCTTTTGAGCGTAGTAGTTTTGCTCTATGTGCTTCACTTATATCTTTTGAGCTAATAATTTTGCTCTATGTGCTTCACTTGTATCCTTTGAGCTAGATAATTTTGCTCTATGTGCTTCACTTAAATCTTTTAGAGCATGGTGGTGGATTTGCTTTAAAGAAACTATCGATCTGTCATGCTTCACTTAAATTATTTTGAGAGTCTCTTAATAGCATGGTAATTTGCTTAATAATAATATGCTTGGTATTCAAGATTTGTGAAACTTTCTTTTGAGTGTGTTGAATACTAAGAAAAGATTGAAGCACGATAATTGTTTTGAGATATGGAGGTGATAATATTAAAGTCATGCTAGTTGAGTAGTTGTGAATTTAAAGAATACTTGTGTTGAAGTTTGTGATTCCCGTAGCATGCACGTATGGTGAACCGTTATGTGATGAAGCCGGAGCATGATTTATTTATTGATTGTCTTCCTTATGAGTGGCGGTCGGGGACGAGCGATGGTCTTTTCCTACCAACCTACCCCCCCTAGGAGCATGCGCGTAATACTTTGCTTTGATAATTTCTAGATTTTTGCAATAAGTATATGAGTTCTTTATGACTAATGTTGAGTCCATGGATCATACACACTCCCACCCTTCCACCCTTGCTAGCCTCTCTAATACCGTGCAACTTTCGCCGGTATGATACACCTACCATATACCTTCCTCAAAACAGCCACCATACCTACCTATTATGGCATTTCCATAGCCATTCCGAGATATATTGCCATGCAACTTTCCACCATCTAGGTCATCATGACACATCCATCATTGTCATATTGCTTAGCATGATCATGTAGTTGACATAGTATTTGTGGCAAAGCCACCGTTCATAATTCTTTCATACTTGTCACTCTTGATTCATTGCATATCCCGGTACACCGCCGGAGGCATTCATATAGAGTCATACTTTGTTTTAGTATCGAGTTGTAATCATTGAGTTGTAAATAAATAGAAGTGTGATGATCATCATTCAATAGAGCATTGTCCCAAAAAAAGGCCAAATAAAAAAAGGAAGGCCCAAAAAAAGGGGCAATGCTACTATACTTTTTTCCACACTTGTGCTTCAAAGTAGCACCATGATATAGCGAGTCTCATATATTGTGCTTCAAAGTAGCACCATGTTCTTCATATAGAGAGTCTCATATGTTGTCACTTTCATATACTAGTGGGAATTTTACGTTATAGAACTTGGCTTGTATATTCCAATGATGGGCTTCCACAAATTTCCCTAGGTCTTTGTGAGCAAGCAAGTTGGATGCACACCCACTAGTTTCTTTTATTGAGCTTTCATACATTTATAGCCCTAGTGCATCTGTTGCATGGCAATCCCTACTCACTCACATTGATATCTAGTGATGGGCATCTCCATAGCCCGCTGATACGCCTAGTTGATGTGAGACTATCTTCTCCTTTTTGTCTTCTCCACAACCACCATTCTATTCCACCTATAGTGCTATATCCATGGCTCACGCTCATGTATTGCGTGAAGATTGAAAAAGTTTTGAAAAGTTAGACTATGAAACAATTGCTTGGCTTGTCATCGGGGTTGTGCATGATTTAAATACTTTATGTGGGGAAGATGGAGCATAGCCAGACTATATGATTTTGTAGGGATAACTTTCTTTGGCCATGTTATTTTGAGAAGACATAATTGCTTTGTTAGTATGCTTGAAGTATTATTATTTTCTATGTCAATATAAACTTTTGTCTTGAATCTTTCTAATCTAAATATTCATACCACAATTAAGAAGATTTGCATTGAAATTATGCCAAGTAGCACTCCGCATCAAAAATTCTCTTTTTATCATTTACCTACTCGAGGACGAGCAGGAAATAAGCTTGGGGTTGCCTGATACGTCTCCAACGTATCTATAATTTTTGATTGCTCCATGCTATATTATCTACTGTTTTGGACTATATTGGGCTTTATTTTCCACTTTATATCATTTTTGGGACTAACCTATTAACTGGAGGCCCAACCCAGAACTGGTGTTTTTTGCCTATTTCAGTGTTTCGGATAAACAGAATATCAAACGGAGTCCAAACAGAATAAAATCTTCGGGAACGTGATTTTCTCACTGAACGTGATCCAGGAGACTTGGACCCTACTGCAAGGGATCAAAGAGGAGGTCACGAGGGTGGGGGCGCGCCCCCTGCCTCGTGGGCCCCTCGTTGCTCCACCGACGTACTCCTTCCTCCTATATATACACACGTACCCCCAAACGATCAGAACAGGAGACAAAAACCTAATTCCACCGCCGCAACTTTTTGTATCCACGAGATCCCATCTTGGGGCCTGTTACGGAGCTCCACCGGAAGAGGGCCGTCATCACGGAGGGCTTCTACATCATCCTAGCCCCTCCGATGAAGTGTGAGTAGTTTACCTCAGACCTTCGGGTCCATAGTTAGTAGCTAGATGGCCTCTTCTCTCTCTCTTTGAATCTCAATACAAAGTTCTCCCCCTCTCTTGTGGAGATCTATTTGATGTAATCTTCTTTTTGCGGTGTGTTTGTTGAGATCGATGAATTGTGGGTTTATGATCAAGTCTATCTATGAATAATATTTGAATCTTCTCTGAATTCTTTTATGTATGATGTTATCTTTGCAAGTCTCTTCGAATTATCCGTTTGGTTTGGCCAACTAGATTGGTAGTTCTTGCCATGGGAGAAGTGCTTAGCTTTGGGTTCGATCTTGTGGTGTCCTTACCCAGTGACAGAAGGGGCAGCAAGGCATGTATTGTATCGTTGCCATCAAGGATAACAAGATGGGGTTTATTTCATATTGCATGAATTTATCTCTCTACATCATGTCATCTTGCTTAAGGCGTTACTCTGTTTTTAACTTAATACTCTAGATGCATGCTGGATAGCGGTCGATGAGTGGAGTAGTAGTAGTAGAAGCAGAATCGTTTCGATATACTTGTCACGGACGTGATGCCTATATACATGATCATGCCTAGATATTCTCATAATTATGCTCAGTTCTATCAATTGCTCAACAGTAATTTGTTCACCCACCGTAGAATAATTATGCTCTTGAGAGAAGCCACTAGTGAAACCTATGGCCCCCGGGTCTATTATCATCATATCAATCTCCATCACTTTAATATTGTTTGGCTTTTTTACTTTGCCTTTACTTTTTACTTTGCATCTTTATACCAAAAATATTATATCTATCAGATCTCACTCTTGTAAGTGACCGTGAAGGGCTTGACAACCCCTAATCGTGTTGGTTGCGAGTAGCTATCGCTTTGTGCAGGTACGAGGGACTTGAGCGTGGGCTCCTACTGGATTGATATCTTGGTTCTCAAAAACTGAGGGAAATACTTACGCTACTCTGCTGCATCATCCCTTCCTCTTCGGGGAAAACCAACGCAAGCTCAAGACGTGGCAAACAGCCCGAAGAGTCCGCCAGGAAATTCTGGACTAGGTTCTTAACTAAAAAGAACCAAACCATCGATTGTCCGGATGCCGAAGCCCTAGCAGCATTCAAACACAACATCCGCGTCGAATGGCTCACTCGCCACCTCAGTCAAGAAAAGCCAAAATTCATGGCAGCCCTCACGGCACTCAGGACCCGCTTTTGTGTGGGCGAGGATAGTTGGTTGACCCGTAGCAAAAACAATGCAAGCGATGCCGGCACCCCTGAAGATAAAACTAGAAAAGACAAATCTCGATGCAACAGATACAAGCGTTGAAACAACAATGATAACACTGAGGACATGGCAGTCAATGCCGGATTCAGGGGCTCTAAGTCCGGTCAGCGGAAGAAGCCGTTCCAAAAGAACAATTCAAGCTCATCCAGCTTGGACCACATACTTGATCATCCGTGCCAGATTCATGGCACCCCAGACACACCACCCAATCATACAAATAGAGATTGCTGGGTTTTTAAATAGGCCAGCAAATTAAACACCGAGAATAGGGAAAAGGGATCACAAAACAAGGACGATGACGAAGAGCCTTAGCAACCGAACACAGGGGGACAGAAGAAGTTTCCCCCCAGGTCAAAATGGTGAACATGATATATGCTACCCACATCCCTAAGAGGGAGCGCAAGCATGCGCTCATGGACGTCTACGCGATAGAGCCAGTCGCCCCAAAATTTAATCCATGGTCGTCATGCCCGATCACTTCTGATCGTCGGGATCATCCGACCAGTATCTGTCATGGTGGCTCAGCCGCACTGGTCCTAGACCCAATAATTGATGGGTTCCACCTGACTTGCGTCCTTATGGACGGAGGTAGCAGCCTCAATCTGCTCTATCATGATACAGCGTGAAAAATGGGCATTAACCCATGTCGGATCAAGCCCACCAGGACTACCATCAAAGGAGTCATACCCAGTGTAGATGCCCGCTGTATGGGCTCAATCAAATTAGAGGTTGTCTTCGGATCTCCGGACAACTTCCGAAGCGAGGAGTTAATCTTCGATATCGTCCCCTTCCACAGCGGCTATCACGCACTGCTCAGATGAACTGCGTTCACTCGACTCAATGCAGTACCACACTATGCTTATCTCAAGCTCAAGATGCCCGATCCACGCGGTGTCATAATAGTCAACGGAAATACAGAATGCTCCCTCCGTACAGAAGAGCACACAGCTGCCTTAGTAGCAGAAGTACAGAGTGGCCTTCTCAAGCAGAACCTTAATTCGGCCGCCGAGCCCATGGACACCGTTAAGAGGGTCCGAACTACTCTGCAGTAGGAGAGATCGGCTCGTCAGGAGCTGGACTAGCAATCCGGCCTCCATCTCTGTCCGGATCAAGTGGTGGCATTCGTGCCACGCGTACATAACTACGCACTCAAAATCCCATGGGCATCGACGGAGGCATAGCTAGCTTGTGGTCCATAGTACAGCTCAATCGACATCGGATACACACATACTTTCACTTTTACTTGTTTCCTTTTCAGATCTCAATCCCACAGGCACCATCTGGTGGTCTGGTCATTGGTCCTCTTGAAGGATAAACACACGAAGACGGCGAGAAACGCAGACATATGGGGCACTTTTTAGGCGATTCTGTTAATGATAACTCTACCTGTTTTTCAGGACCCACATGCAGCTCTCCCTTGGTTTTGGCATGTCAAATAGCTTACTGCTTATCGCACTACCTATATCAATGCGCCTTGATGTACTAATTAAATTACAATGAGAACAGTTTGTGGCTGGAGCTTTAGGACCCCAGCTTTTTACATTTGTACCTTTTCTATTTTCTTTTTCTTTTTTATCTCCCCTGTGGATAACCCTATCAGGTAGCACCCATACACTTTGGTACGCTTGATGTTTTCCAGGGGCTTCATAGCACCCCACATTACGGCAACAAAAGTCCGAACACTTTTTATAAGTATAAGTTCGGCACCCCGAATTTAGCATTATATGCATTGGCTCCGAATCATGTCTTTGGTCAATAGTTGGGTTGCCCGGCTCCTGTGCTTGCTACCTTATGTTCCGCTATATCGGCTAAGGTAGTAAAGGGAGAACTACTGCGATTGTGCCTTGGTTTATCGAAAGGAGCACCTCAGTAGAGAAAGCCGAAAACTGACTGTCATGATGCGGCGAGAGCCGGTCAGCTATTCGGAGGTTGCAAATCGTTGGAGATTTCTTCCGCATTACGTGAAGGATTGGTACTTCCCGATCAGACGCTTATAGCACTCTAGTTCGGATACTAGGGGCTGTGCCCATGTTTTTATTGTCGCACTCCTATGGCTAAGTGAGGGCGTTACAGCCGCATAGTCTGGTTGACTGGTTCATTGCGCTAAACAACTCCTTCAAGGACCATCTAATTGGATCAAGATTGTTTAGATTCCATCCCGAACACCCCCGTACTACCTACATGGGGGCAGAAGCCGATGACTGGTTAACCCTCAGATTTCATACAACACGGCCGCACAGGAAGTAAAAATTTAAAAACTTAACAAGCATTATATTGTATAAACAGTTTGTTTCATCATACAAGGCAGAGGGAGCTCAAATACATTCATTCAAAGATAGTGTCTTTCGCACAATGAAGAGGAAACACTTGACGGCATCCATCTTCGCCCACCAGACCTTGACATAGGAGAAGGCTAGACGCACGCCGTCAATGCAGATGGACCGCTTGATGACGTCCAGCCGAGGACAAGCATCAAGCAACCTCTTCACGAGGCTGAAGTAACTACTGGGTATAGCTTCGGCTAGCCACAGCCAGATTATTAAATCCTTGATGGCCAGTTCGGCCACCCTATGTAGCTCGACCAACTGTTTTAGCTGATCGCTGAAGGGCACCGGATATTCCGGCGCAAGATATTGTGACCAGAACAACTTCTCCAGGGAGCCCCCTTCTTCGGCTCGGAAGAACTCTGTGGCATCGGTCACACTGCGTGGCAGATCAACAAAAGCCCCTGGAGAACTCCGAATCTGGGTCAGTAAAATATATTTCCTCTTCACATTCTTGCTTTGCATATTGAATGCCTTACCCACGACGATCTTCTTGGCCTCCTAGATCTCCTGGAGGGCTCCCTGGGCTTCACTCCAGGCCGTCTCCGCACTCTTGCGAGCCTTGGCGAGTTCGGCCTCTTGAGCTGACGCATTATGCTCCAAGGTCTCGCACTTCCTCACCGCGTCCTGGAGCTCCTGTTGGACTTCGTTGACCCGGGCCTTGAGCCTCTTACGGGCGGCCTATTCCTTAACAGCCTTCCCCTCGGCTTCGACCAGGGTCACTTTCAGGGCCTCGACCTCGGTCGTCGCCTCTGTTCACATCATGGCATTTCAGTCATTGCATATCATTTTCCCTTTTTTGAACACATAACAGGTTATTACTTACCTTGTTTTTCCTGGAGCTACCTCTTCACCTGGCCCAGCTCCTCCTCGGCCTCCGCCAGTTTTTGCTTTAGTCCGGAGACTTCGGCAGTATGCGAGGCCGCGGCCAACAGCGACGCTTGTGCATACATTTCAGACAAATTAATTAGTTTCCTGCAATAGGAGATTGATCCTTGGTCCGGTTTTTTCTTTCCGAACACCGGACAGTGTCTCAGGGGCTACTGTCTATATTGGGATTTTCTCCTTTTTGCGCCGCTTTCCTCAAAACTTGTCAATAGGCCGTTGTAGGCTTCGGTTAGTCCGCTCTTGGCGGACTGAACCCTTTCAATTACCGTTCCCATAAGGACACAGTGCTTATCCACAATGGAAGTGCCTCGCAGCGCTTCCAACAGATTATCCGGTGCCCCTGGTTGGACAAGGGTCACCGGGGGAACAGGCATCCCCCTTCTTTCGAAAGAGGTTGCGTGCCGGATTTCGGAGCTGCATCAGACTCTGGAATCGAGTCCGGTTGAGGGCCGAACTGAATATGGTCCTCACCGTGAGTCTCCTTGGGGATTGACTCCCCTTGCTGTCCGGTGACGGGGGTTTCTCCTTTTGGCTCCTCCTGAGCCTCTCCCCCGCCTGGAACAGTCCTTTGGGACAGCACCTCTGCATCGTCCTTGGCCTTGGGGGAGTGAGTAGCCGGCGGTGAATCACTGGCCATCGCCTTTGAGTCCAGCGAACCTCGTGATGAGGATCACTGGGAACTGTCGTGTGCTGGACTGCAATAGCATAACTGATTATATCAATACAACGAAGACGAAAGACTTGGTTTATGGACGGATATGGGTTTTAGCACTTACGATGTGGCCCGAGGCTTAGTGCGCGGGGGTCTCTCCGGACTACTGTCGGCGTCCCATGCAGTGTTATCCGCAAGGGTGCTCTTCCCTTTCTTATACGTCTCCGCCTCCAGATTCGCCGAAGCCGCCCTCTTCTTCCTCCCCTCATGAGAGGGAGGGTTGTTCTCCTCCTCCTCTTCATCATCGTCGTCTTTAGTGGTAGAGGAGCGAGTCTTATCTTTGGACGTCACGTCCGAAGCGCCCCTGCGGCGGGGGCCACTCCGGACCCCCTTGGCCTTCCCGGTGGCCTTCTTCTCCAGCGCCTTATAGGGCGCTGTCACCAGCATCTTCGCTAAACGCGGGATGACTGGTTCTTCAGGCAGTGGAGCCAGACACTGGATCAGCTTCGCCTATTCCATCCACTCCTGAAGAAGCCATGATAATAAAGGCTTAGACCTCATCCTTGAAACAAGCAAGTAAGGGATGCAGTAAGAATAATATACCTCGTTGGCAAGGTGGTTGATGTCATGCCCGTGGTCCAAATCTGTGGCTGACGGTGTTTCGTTGCCCTTAAAAAGCAACCTCCAGGCATCTTCGTGAGTGGTTTCAAAGAGCCTCTCCAGGGTATGGTGCTTCTTTAGATTGAACTCCTAGAGAGGGCGGCTTCGGCTTTGGCATGGAAGAATCTGGCAAACTAACATCACCTGGATTATATTGACGAGCTTGATATCTCTATCCACCATGCTTTGAATGTGCGTCTGCAGCACCGTCAGCTCGTCTGACGAACACCAGTTCGGGCCCTTCTCGACCTAGGAGGTGAGTCGCATGGGAGCGCTAGAGTTGACTTCGGCAGTTGCGGCCCAGGTGGTGCCGCGAGGCTCTGTGATATAGAACCAATGTTTCTGCCATTCTTTTACAGTCTCCACGAAAGTGCCTTTCGGCCAGGAGACATTGACCAGCTTGCTAACCATGGCGCCTCCGCACTCCGCGTGCTGGCCATCCACCACCTTTGGCTTCACATTGAAGACCGTGAGCCATAGCCCGAAGTGGGGTTGGATGCGAATGAAGGCCTCACACACGATGATGAACGCCGAGATGTTGAGGAGGGAGTTCGGGGATAGATCATGGAAGTCTATCCCATAGTAGAACATCATCTTGCGGACGAAGGGGTGGAGTTGAAATCCTAACCCGCGAAGGAAATGAGGGATGAATACTACCCTCTCATTGGGCTTCAGCATGGGAACAATTTGTCCCTGGGTCGAAAGGCGGTGGGCGATTCCCTTAGTGAGGTACCCGGCCGCCCGAAGCTCGGCGATATCCTCCTCCTGGACGGAGGAGGCCATCCCCTTGCCTTGACCTCCGGATCCGGACAGGGTTGAGTGCTTGCTCGAGACGGAGAAGATGAGAACTTGGGCACTAGAGCTCAAGAGTGGAAGGGCAGAGGAAGAGAGAAGGCATGGGTGAAGAAAAGGGATTCTTATCTCCTTATAAAGGCAGTAAATATTGAACGCCTCCCCACTCGCCTTAAAATTCGCCTGCTCCCAAGGGCTGTGTAAACGGCACGGTTGGGTTACCCACGCCCGTATTGATGAGAATCCCGCAATAAGGGGACACAATCTCTGCTTTGACAAGACGTGCCAATGGAAACCGCATCTCAAAATACGGGATGGCAGACAAAACTGTTTGATATAGTGACCGTGCAGACGTAATTTCATGTTGCAAAAAAGTTGTCAGCAGATTGGGTTCGTGAAATATTATATTCTCACTACGGTTGTGTGTGGTGTGAGTTACAGGTCCGGACACATCGGTACGTCCGAAGACTATTTTGGAGTTCAGAAGGAGGAACCTGCCCTGCAATGCCGAAGACAGATCTATGCGCCGGATACCTTGTCATTGAAGCCAAGTTCAGGGGCTACTGAAGGAGTCCTGGACTAACGGGTCCTCGGGCGTCCGGCCTGTTAGCCATGGGCCGGACTTATGGGCTGTGAAGATACGAAGACCGAAGACTGTACCCGTGTCTGGATGGGACTCTCCTTGGTGTGGAAGGCAAGCTTTATGACTGGATATGTAGATTCCTTTCTTTGTAACCGATCTTGTGTAACCCTAGACCCTCCCGGTGCTTATATAAACCGGAGGACTTAGTCCGTAGGGGGAGATTCATTACCATAGTCATATAGGCTAGACCTCTAGGGTTTAGCCATTACGATCTCGAGGTAGATCAACTCTTGTAATACTCGTATTCATCAATATCAATCAAGCAGGACGTAGGGTATTACCTCCATAGAGAGGGCCTAAACCTAGGTAAACATCGTGTCCCTTGTCTCCTGTTACCATCGACCTTAGACGCACATTTCGGAACCCCCTACCCGAGATCCGCCAGTTTTGATACCGACACTCACCGATAGGGATCTCGGTATCACCGAGATGGGATTGCAAAATCTCTGTTTCCCTTCGTAACGTTTCGGTCCAACCGAGATGAGCGATCGGTCCCACCGAGATTGCAGTGCAAACTCTCTGTTTCCCCTTTGTAACATTTTGGTCTAATCGAGATGAGCGAATTGGTCCCTCCGAGTTTGCCTGACCAACTCTCTGTTTGCCTATTACCAAAATCGGTCCCACCGAGTTTGTGTAATCGGTCTCACAGAGATTACGTTATACCCTAACCCTAATGGAATTGATCTCATCGAGTTGACATATCGGTCCCAACGAAAATCCTAACGTTTACATTTTGAACTAAATCGGTCCGACCGAGTTATATGATTCAGTCCCATCGAGTTTGGTGATTTCTGTGTAACAGTTAGGTTTTGTGTGGAGGCTATATATACCCCTCCACCCACTCTTCATTCGTGGAGAGAGCCATCAGAATGTGCCTACACTTCCAACATACATTTTCTAAGAGAGAACCACCTACACTTGTGTTGAGGTCAAGATATTCCAATCCAACCACATAAATCTTGATCTCTAGCCTTCCTCAAGTTGCTTTCCACTCAAATCATCTTTCTACCAAATCAAATCCTATGAGAGAGAGTTGAGTGTTGAGTAGACTGTCATTTGAAGCACAAGAGCAAGGAGTTCATCATCAACACACCATCTATTACCTTTTGGAGAGTGGTGTCTCCTAGATTGGCTAGGTGTCACTTGGGAGCCTCTGTCAAGATTGTGGAGTTGAACCAAGGAGTTTGTATGGGCAAGGAGATCGCCTACTTCGTGAAGATCTACCCTAGTGAGGCAAGTCCTTCGTGGGCGATGGCCATGGTGGGATAGACAAGGTTGCTTCTTCGTGGACCCTTCGTGGGTGGAGCCCTCCGTGGACTCGTGCAACTGTTACCCTTTGTGGGTTGAAGTCTCCATCAACGTGGATGTACGATAGCACCACCTATCGGAACCAGGCAAAAAATCTCCGTGTCTACATTGTGTTTGCTCCCTCCAAACTCCTCCCTTTACCATCATATGCAATTGTTTTACATTCCGCTGCTATACTCTTAAAATTGCATGTCTAGGTTGATTACTTGTTTGTGCTAAGTTGCTAAAATCTGCCAAGACTTAAAATTGGGAAAAGGCTAGATTTTTATTTGGTCAAGTAGTCTAATCACCCCCCTCTAGACATACCTTCGATCCTACAGGTATTTGATGGCGTGGAGGTCATCACCGCGGGCCATATGAATGTGGAGAATGAAGTCTTTGATCCACACCGCGGGGTCCGTGATTCCATCATATGATTCTATATTCACGGGTTTGAACCCTTCTGGGAATTCATGATCCATGACCTCATCAGTGAAGCAATGAGGGTGTGCTGCACCTCTATATTGGGCCGTAGCTCTGATGGAGTCCGTCTGCGGTTTTCAGCCCGTGCATGACTAAGTTGGTCATGTCTGAATAGGTGGCCGTCGTCATGTGTCGAGGCACGTCCTCGCGATCCGTAGATTGATATGGTATGTCCTGCTTTATTGTTCAGGTTTTGTTGGAGGTCATATGTATGGATCTGGGATAATTTACCTCTACCTGTGTGATGAGGTAGGGTGGGCTGGTGTTTGGCGTGAGTTGCCGTTTTGTCCCGACCACGTGGTGGTCGGTCAGCCGCATTGTATGATGGTGGTATGTATTCCGGTGCCTCCTCGTCAAACTGAGGTAGCAAATTGCGCTTTGGGTAGCTTTTGGTTGGGCGCTTGAGGCCGTATTCTTCGGCTACTAGGATATCGGTCCATTTATCATTGAGAAGATCTTGGTCATCTTGAAGCAGCTGCTGCTTCTTTTTTAGGCTCCTTGCAGTGGCTATTAGCTGGCTCTTGAAGCGCTCCTGCTCGAGAGGTTCCTCAGGCACGATGAAATCGTCGGTGCCGAGGCTCACCTCATCCTTTGAGAGCGGAAGATAACTTCCATCCTCTGAGTCTTCGTGCGTGGCCTGTTTACCAGGGCTAACCTTCCCATCTTCCTGTTCATTTTGTTCATTAGCTGTTTCAACGGGGTCTTCGCTGTCTTCGGCACCTTCTGGAGTGTTATCTTCTCCTGTGCCGGTGTTGCTGTCTTTACTGCGGCGTGACTTAGAGCTGTGCCGCTGACGCCGGCGCTTGGATTGTATTCCGGAAGGTTTATCCTCAGCTGGATCTTCCTTGTCATCACCGCTGTTCTCCTTTGGTGCATCCACCATGTATACATCATATGAGGAAGTGGCCATTCGGCGTCCGGTGAACGGCGGGTTCTGGGCCTCTTCTTCTCCGGCATCGTCGTCCGTACCGTCGATGTCCTCGGAGTCGTAATCAAGTGTGTCGATCAAATCTTCGACCGTGGCTATGAAGTGGGTGGCGGGTGGGAAGCAAAATTCTCCACCGTTAGCCCCTAGTTCGGACCGGATAGAGTTCGACTGTGAGTCCTCCGTCAAGGACAAGTTTTTTAATGAGTTTAGCATGTCGCCCAAAGGCGAGTGCTGGAAAATGTCTGCGGCGCTAAATTCGAAGATCAATAAATGATCAAGTTCGGTGTACGCTCTGGTCTCAAATCCCTTGAAGATCAAGTCTCAACGGATATCCGCCACATAGTTCAAGCTTCCAAATCTGACCTGATGGCCAGGGGCGTAGCTATCAATCTGCTCCAGATGGCCAAGCGAGTTGGCCCGCAGTATGAAGCCGCCGAATACAAAAATCGTTCCGGGGAGGAAGGCTTCTCCTTGGACAGCGTCACAATAGACGATCAGAGGGGCCATCGAAACTCTCGTTGACGGCACAGTGGAACTCTCAATGAAATCACCAATGTCGGTGTCAAAACCGGAGGATCTCGGGTAGGGGGTCTCGAACTATGTGTCTAAGGTCGATGGTAACAGGAGACAGGGGACACAATGTTTTACCCAGGTTCGGGCTCTCTCTATGGAGGTAATACCCTACATCCTGCTTGATTGATCTTGATGAATATGAGTATTACAAGAGTTGATATACCATGAGATCGTGATGGCTAAACCCTAGAGGCCTAGCTTGTATGGTTATGGTAATGTACCTATCCTCCGGACTAAGTCCACCGGTTTATATAGACACTGGGAGGATCTAGGGTTACACAAGGTTGGTTACAAAGAAAGGAATCTACATATTTGGTCGCCAAGCTTACCTTCCATGCCGAGAAGAGTCCCATCCGGACACGGGTGCAATCTTCGGTCTTCGTGTCTTCACAGCCCATCAGTCTGGCCCATGGTAACAGGTCGGACGCCCGAGGACCCCTTAGTCCAGGACTCCCTCAGTGGCCAAGGAGGCCGGTGCGGAAAGGATAATCAGCAAGAGAGGCCCGCTCGGGGCCGCGACAAGAAGCAAGGAGATGATGATCATGACGAAGATGACGAGTCCAGCGAGCACGAGTTCCAGAAGGCTACAGAGGCCATGTGCGTCGACGGTGGCACCTCGGTGCACACTTCTCACCGCCAGCTCAAGCAGTGGGCGCATGAGATCACAACAACAGAACCATCACTCGATGCTCAGAGGCCACTAAAATGGTCCAGCATGCCTACCATGAGGACCAACCTGATCGCACAACTGCGTTCGGGTGTTTGCCGTTGTTGGTCTCCCCAACAATACGCAACCTCAAGGGTACGAAGATGCTAGTTGATGGCAGGGCCGGTCTGAACTTGATCTCGCCCGTCGTAATCAAAAGGCTGCAGATTCCTGATGGAGACCTCGAAGATATGGGCACGTTTCAAGGGGTCAACCCGGGGAGGAGTCAGCCGAAGGGTAAGGTCACACTGTCCGTGACGTTTGGAGGCGAGTTAAACTACATGACGGAGAGGATTGTTTTTGATGTAGCCGAGATCCCTTTGCCCTACAACGGGATTCTCGGTCGCCCGGCACTAGCCAAGTTCATGGCGGCGTCGCATTACGCCTACAACACGCTGAAGATGCCAGGGCCGATGACCATCATCACCCTCCCCTCCGACAAGAAGAATGCACTGATCTGCGCCGACCAACACTACCGGGAAGCAGTTGTAGCGACTGCCGCCAAGGCACTCACTCCTGCCACTAGAGCCCTGACAGGGAAGAAGACCGGCAAGACCTCTCACACCCACTCCGGCAAGCGCACCTCTTTGGAGTGTTGTGCTCCCGTCGAGGACGTGCCAAAGAGCTCCACCGGCAAGAGTAAGAAATCCAGAGCTGTGCCACGAGAGACCAAGAGGGTGTCCGTCGAGGAGGATGGCACGGGAGGGGCTTTGACCATAAGCTCCAACCTGGACAGCAAATAGGAAAGCGCGCTCGTCACCTTCCTATGGGCGAATGTCGACGTGTTTGCATGGCAAGCATCCGACATCCCCAGCATTCCTAGGGAGGTGATTGAGCACCATCTTGCTGTCTGTCCTCATGCGCGACCCGTCAAGTAGACGGTCAGGAAGCAAGCTTTGGAATGACAGGAGTTCATTACGGAGGAGGTCAGGAAGTTGGAAGTGGCAGGCTTGGTGAGAGGAGTACTCCATCCGACGTGGTTGGCCAATCCGATGGTGGTGCTCAAGGCGAATGGGAAGTGGAGGCTGTGTATTGAATACACAGATATCAATAAGGCTTGTCCCAAGGACCCTTTCCCGTTGCCGCGCATTGACAAGATTGTTGACTCCACGATTGGGTGTGATTTGTTATCATTCCTTGATGCCTACTCGGGGCACCACCAAATCTTCATGGCGAGAGAAGACATCGTTCATCACCCCATGTGGCACATATTGCTTTTGATGGATGCCTTTTCGGGTTGAAGAGTGCTGGCTCGACGTTTGCAAGGGCAGTCCAGATTGGTTTTGAGCCCTAGCTACATAGAAATATGGAACCTTATACAGATGACATAGTGGTCAAAATCAAAGACAGGGCGACACTTGTACAAGATTTGGAAGAGACGTTTGCGAATCTGCGCAAGATCAACCTCAAGTTGAACCCTGAGAAGTGTGTCTTCGGTGTTCCGTCCGGCAAACTTCTCGGGTTCTTTGTGTCACAGCGTGGGATCGAGGCGAATCCAGACAAGATCAAGGCTATTGAGCAGATTAGGGCACCCAAGTGGATCGAGGACGTGTGTCGGCTAATTGGTTGCGTTGCCGACATGAGTAGATTCATCTCCAGGTCTGCTGAGCATGCCCTTCCCTTTTTCAAAATCTTGAAAAAGGTGGGCCCAATGGAATGGACCCCAGAGGCCGAAGCAGCGCTACAGGATTTGAAGAAATACCTCTCCTCTACAACGATACTGGTTGCGCCCAAACCACGAGAACCGTTGCTGCTATACCTAGCGGCAACGAACCAAGTCGTCAGTGCCACACTAGTGGCGCAGAGGGAGGTCGACGAAGAGGCAAGGCCCCCGGCAGGGTCCGACGCTGGTGGAGTAGGGCCTGCGCAACCAGAAAAAGTGCTGCAGAAGAAGAAAATGATGCAGCACCCGGTTTACTTTGTCAGCTCCCTCTTGCAGGGGGCTAGGTCAAGGTGCTCCGGTGTGCAGAAATTGCTCTTCGGCCTCCTTATGGCCTCGAGGAAGTTGTGTCATTACTTCGAAGCACACGAGATCATGGTCATCACCTGCCTCCCATTGCAACGGATATTGCATAACCCAGACGCAACCAGAAGGATTGTGGACTGGGCCGTGGAGCTGTCGAGCTTTGGTTTGAAGTTTGAAAGTACTTCGACAATCCAGAGCAGAGTTTTGGCAGAGTTCATTGCCGAGTGGACCTCAACGCCAGACAAAGAGATCTAGGAGAGCACCCTCCCTAGCAAGGAGGCAAGTCACAACTGGATTATGTACTTTGACGGGGCTTTCTCGTTGCAAGGCGCCGGTGCTGGTGTGCTGCTCGTCGCACCCACCAGAGAGCACCTCAAGTATGTAATACAGATGCACTTTCCCAGGGAGATGTCCAAAAACAACACTGCTTAATACGAGGCGTTGCTTGCCGGTCTCAGGATCGCGGCAGACCTCAGGATTAAGAAGCTCATCGTCAGGGGTGATTCACAGCTTGTTGTCAGGCAAGTCAGCAAAGATTATCAAAGCCCGTTGATGGAGGCCTACGCGGATGAGGTGAGGAAGCTGGAGCATGTTCATTTGAAGTGTTTGGTGCGCCGAAGGAGGCGGTAAAGGGGAAGGGCCTTTTCTCCCAAGCGGGAGATAAAGCGGCTTAAAGCCGCCACACATTCGGTTAACTTTTGTATTTGTTTGAGGTCCTTTGGGATATCCAGTTGTCGGTGTACTAGAATAGGGGTACCCTAGTACCCCGAACTTGTGCATGGGCAGTTGCAGCACCCCGCGGCAAGGCTTGCCGGGTGAACGCCAAGATCCTCCATGGTTCCCTTGGAGCCATTCAAGAACAAAGTATTTAAGCTCAGGAGACAAGGCCCCGGCAAGAGGAGCTTGCCGGGAAGGCCAACCAAGGCACTCCAAGGAACTTGCCGCGACGCGTCACGCGCTCCGGCAAGGCAACAAGGCCCCGGCAAGAGGAGCTTGCCGGGAGGACCAACCAAGGTACCTCGAGGCCCGGTGAGCGACAAGCTTCCGGACCCGACAAGATAACAGCAGCGACAAGGCGCTGGCCGCGGCAGGCGGCCACTCTGTGCCCACGCTCTAGCGCATCCACCAACGTGTCGCTCTAGGGGCCTCTCCAGGCGCGCGTGGCGGGAGGCTGTGCAGCCAGCGGTGTGCAGTGGCATGCGAAGCTGACAAGATCGCCATCGTGGCGAACGGTGGCGCCCCTAACGGTCCTTTTCTACACTGTTTGGGCGACTCAGACGGGCATTTAATGCCCTTGTCCCCTGCCGTCAGGGTTAGGTAGGGTGCACTGTACAAGTAACTATACCAACCACCTCACTTTTTACATTTGTACCCTTCTCTGCGTTGCCACCTGTCGGTGACCCCTTTAGCGTATAAAAGGAGGCCCATGCGCAACGTAGAGGGGGTTCGCGAGGTTCGACTGGTTGAGAACCCAGAAGAACATTACGCTCACTCTCTGGAGCAAGAACACAAGATAATCAAACAAGCAGTAGTAGGAGTGTTATCTCTCCGGAGAGCTCCGAAGCTGGGTAAACTGCTCGTGTGCTTCGCCTCGATCTGCTCTTCGTGCGATCTCCGCCCCCCACCGAACCGAAAGGGGCTCGGTCCGCCGGCCCCATAGGTGTTCATGGATCAGTTTCCCCGACATCTTTGGCGCGCCAGGTAGGGGGCGTCGAGATTGTGTGAACCTGATCCGGCGTTCACACGAGCTAGATCTTCATTCCCTTCATCAACATGCCACCAAAGAAGAAGACTTCGGCGGCAGCCGCCCCGTCCACGTCACTTCCGCCACCGTTGGAGCAAACGGGTGGTGGAATGGACGCCGGCGAAAGAATGGACGTCGACGAGGAAGCTTATGATGCTGCCAGGTCCAAGGACAAGGCTGCACAAACCTCGGCGACTCTACATGTTCCGCGCCACTCTCAGGAGGCGCAAGACCAACAGCGTCATAGCACTCGCAGTGCCATACGCATGATAGGCCAAGACCAAGCTGGTGGATCTCGGGGCGCTCAAGACCAGCATGCACACCAACGTGCTGGCACGAGTGGGGCACGGTCGCCTGGATGGGATACTGCTCCTTCTAACATAGTTAGAAGTCCGAGCACGTCCCGCTCCTCGCGCCATCCGCCACTGCCACCCACCACTCCAGCAGAAGCTTTGGCGCGAGCTCAACTGCTCCTAGATTACCCTCCAACGTCGGACAAGATCGACGAATGGAGGGCCACCATTCAGAGTCTCATCGGCTACGCCAACGGCGACACTCCACGGCGGCCGAGCACGTCGCCGCCGCGGCAGGGTTGCCGGGCGCGAGCCGGTGGCGACGAAACGGGTGGAGGTGCAACTACCATGCAATCACCACCCCGAAAGCCAAGATCGCCGACTCGCAGGATCCACCTCGACAGCGACTCCACTGCATCGTCGGATCCACGAGCTCGTCGCGATCAGCACCGAGTTCTTCATGATCGACAACAAGAAGACGCTCGAACTCGCATCGAGCGCCGAAGAGAAGCGCGATGTCAATCCGACAAGCGCGCTGGGCCCTCTGTTGACATGCATGCGCCAAGGGAACTAGGCGATCTGCCATACGCGGTAGGTTGCCCTGCATTCACTCGTGAGCTGCGGCAAGTCCAGTGGCCCAGCACGAAGAACTTCAAGCCAGACGTACCGGAGAAGTACGACGGCAAGACGCATCCGTCGGAGTTCCTCAGCATCTACACCATTGCGGTGTAGGCTGCCGGGGGACGGGATGACAAGATCCTTGCCAACTACTTCCTGCTGGTGCTCAAGCCCAACGTCAGATCCTGGCTCATGCACTTGCCGGACAACTCCATATCCTCTTGGGCTGATATGTGCCAACAGTTTGTCGGCGCCTTCACAGGCGGACACAAGCCTCATGGCCAGGAGAGTGATCTTCATCTGCTCGCCCAGAAGGAAGGAGAGCCCCTGCGCAAGTACATTCAGAGATTCAGCAGTGTGCAGCACAACATCCCAGACGTCCACCCTGCCGCGGTGATCAGCGCGTTCCATCAGAACGTGGGAAACCGCAGGATGCAGGAGGAAATGGCGATGTGCAAGATCAGGGACGTCAGTGAGTTATATGCACTGGCCGACAAGTGTGCACGTGCTGAGGAAGGGAGGAGACTCCCCGGAGAGAATGTAGGAGCGGGAGGATCTGACAGTGAAGATGCTGCCCCGGCAAGGAAAAACCAGCGGCGGAACAACAGGAAGAGGAAAGGCAAAGAGGTGCTAGTTGTTGAGAAGTCCGGCAACGGTGGTGGCACCAACAAAGCCAAAGCTGGTGACTCCGGCAAGGAGGTTGCCGCGAAGGTGGCGGTCGCCAACAAGCAGGACGGCACCAACAAGCAGTATTGCAAGATCCACCGTACCAAGGGCCATGATCTCCAGAGCTGCAAAAAAGTCGAGCAGCTTGTTGAGCAACAGAAAGCTGAATATGAGCGGCGCGACAAGGAGAAGGCCCAGGAAGGTGCTGGGGGATCCGGCAAGAAACGTCCCGGCCGAGGAGGACGCCGCGGCAAAGCCAAGCAGCGGCAAGGAGACAGACCTCCTCGCGGCCGTGACAAGGATGAAGATGATGACGACGATGAAGACATGGATGATGAGGAGACTGATGAGCAGGAGTTCCAGAAAGCCACAGAGGTCCTGTGCATTGACGGTGGTGCTTCTCTGCATACCTCGCACCGTCAGCTCAAGCAGTGGGTGCGGGAAGTTAATGCAGCAGAACCACCCGTCGAGTCACGCAAGCCTCTGAAATGGTCCAGCACGCCTATCATCTTTGATATTGAGGACCACCCTGATCGCATAACTGCGGTCGGGTGCTTGCCGGTGTTGGTGTCACCAACAATCCGCAACCTCAAGGTCACTAAGATGCTAGTTGACGGCAGGGCCGGCTTGAACCTGATCTCCTCCACGGTGCTCTAGAAACTCCAGATCCCTGGCAGCGAGCTCGAAGAGACCGGTACATTTCAAGGAATCAACCCGGGAAGGAGCAAGCCGAAGGGAAAGATCACGTTGCCGGTAACATTTGGCAGCGAGCTGAACTTCAGGACTGAGAGGGTCACGTTTGATGTTGCTGACTTTCCATTACCTTACAATGGAATCCTTGGCCGTCCGGCACTCGCCAAGTTCATGGCAGCCTCTCACTATGCGTACAACGTACTGAAAGTGCCAGGCCCGATAAGTGTCATCTCTGTCCCTGGCGACAAGAAGGATGCTCTTATCTGTGCCGACAAGATCTACTGGGAAGCAGCAGCCGCAGCAGAACGCAAGACACTTGCCGCTGAAGCTCCCGGGGGGAAGAAGAAGACCAAGTCCGGCAAGAGCTCTGATGCCTACTCCGGCAAGCGCACCTCTTCGGAGTGCTGCGCTACCGTTGAGGACGCACCATCGAGCTCCACCGGCAAGTGTAAGAAGGCAATGACAGCTCCACCTGAGACCAAGAAGGTGTCCGCCAAGGAGGACGGCACTGGTGGTACCTTCACCATCGGCGCCACTCTTGACCCCAAATAGGAAAGCGCGCTCGTTGCTTTCCTGCGGGCAAATGTCGACGTGTTTGCGTGGCAACCGTCTGATATCCCCGGTGTTCCCAGGAAAGTAATTGAGCACCACCTTGCCGTCTGTCCTCATGCGTGGCCCGTCAAGCATAAAGTCAGGAAACAGGCAGTGGAGCGCCAAGAATTCATCGCAGAAGAAATCAAGAAGTTGGAAGCAGCAGGCCTTGTCAGTGGAGTGCTCCATCCCACGTGGTTGGCCAATCCTGTTGTCGTGTGCAAGGCTAACGGGAAATGGAGGCTTTGTATTGACTTCACTGATGTTAATAAAGCTTGTCCCAAAGACCCATTTCCCTTGCCGCGCATTGACCAAATTGTTGACTCCATAGCCGGATGTGATTTGCTTTCATTTCTTGATGCATACTCAGGATACCATCAGATCTTCATGGCAGAAGAGGATGAAGAGAAAACCGCATTTATCACCCCGTGTGGCACGTACTGCTTCGTACGGATGCCTTTCGATTTGAAGAATGCTGGTTCAACATTCACAAGGGTAGTCCACCACGCTTTTGAGCCGCAGATGCACAGAAATGTGGAAGCCTACATGGATGACATAGTGGTCAAGAGCAAGAACAGGGCGGCCCTGATTCAAGATTTAGATGAGACATTTGCAAATCTGCGCAAGATCAACCTCAAGCTTAACCCCGAGAAGTGCGTGTTTGGAGTCCCTTCCAGCAAGCTTCTCGGGTTCTTCGTGTCTCAGCGGGGAATTGAAGCCAATCCCGACAAGATCAAGGCCATTGAGCAGATCGAAGCACCAAAGCGCGTCAAGGATGTACGAAGGCTTGCCGGTTACGTGGCTGCTCTCAGCAGGTTTATCTCTAGATCTGCTGAGCGTGCCCTGCCATTTTTCAAAATTTTGAAAAAGGCAGGTCCAATAAAATGGACTCCGGAGGCGGAGGCTGCGCTGCAGGACTTGAAGAGATACCTGTCCTCCACTCCAACACTTGTCGCACCTAAGCCACAAGAGAAGTTGCTGCTGTATATAGCGGCAACCAATCAAGTGGTTAGTGCTGCGTTAGTGGCGGAAAGGGAGGCAGATGATGAGCCAGCAACCACGGCAGATGCATCCAGCGACAAGCAAGGGGCTTCGCCGACAAGCTCTGGTCCCGACAGAGATGGATCCGCGCAGGAGCATGATAAGATGCAGAAGAGAATGGTGCAGCGTCCAGTTTACTTTGTCATTTCCCTTCTACAGGGGCTAGATCAAGGTACTCTGGTGTGTAGAAGTTGCTTTTCGGCCTCCTCATGGCCTCGAGAAAGCTGCGCCATTACTTCCAAGCACATAAGATCACAGTCGTCACTCGCTTTCCGCTGAAGAGGATACTGCAAAATCCAGAAGCGACAGGCAGGATTGTCGAGTGGGCGCTGGAACTGTCAAGCTTTGGCCTCAAGTTTGAGAGCACTTCGACTATCCAAAGTAGAGCATTGGCAGAGTTCATAGCAGAATGGACGCCAACACCAGATGAAGAAATTCCAGAGACGAGCATCCCCGTCAAAAAGGCAAGCAAAGAGTGGCTGATCTACTTTGATGGTGCCTTCTCGCTGCAAGGCGCCGGTGCGGGAGTGCTGCTTGTCGCGCCCACCGGAGAGCACCTCAAGTACGTAGTCCAGATGCACTTTCCCAAGGAGCAAGCAACCAACAATACTGCAGAGTATGAAGGATTGCTTGCTGGTCTCAGAATCGCAGCAGACCTTGGGATCAAGAAGCTCATTTTCAGGGGTGACTCACAGCTTGTCGTCCGCCAAGTGAACAAGAACTACCAGAGTCCATTGATGGAAGCATATGTTGATGAAGTGAGGAAGCTAGAAGAGCACTTTGACGGCCTACATATGGAGCATATCCCAAGAGCTCAGGATGACATTGCTGATGGCCTGTCAAAGTGCGCCGCACTAAAGTTACCTGTGGAACCAGGGATCTTCGTGCTCAAGTTGACTCAACCATCCGTAACACCATCAACTGGACAAAGAAAGAAGAGGAAGTTGGTTTCTGGTGACTACTTTCCGGCAGAGCTCCCCGAAGCCGCCGCCAAGAAAGTCCCCAAGATCAACACCAAGGATGCTGAGGGGCAGTCTGCTCTGGCAAGCCTTATGGTTTGTTCCGATGAAGCAGACGCTCCCGACAAGTTTTGCTCCGGCAAGCTTGCCGGGGAACATCAAGCTCCGACAGGGCCGCAAGTCCTTGCCGTAGAAGCGGATGTTCCCGCAGCAGGAGATGTGCCTTTAGTCCTTGTTGTTGAGCCACAAGCTCCAGCATGGGACAGCAGATTGTCCATTTCCTTCAGACAAGAGAACTTCCCGAAGAGCAAGAAGAAGCGGAAAAAGTAGCCCGACAGTCAAGTATGTACCAGTTTGCCAATAGCATACTGTATAGAAGGAGACTCAACGGTGTGAAATTGAAGTGTATTTGCCGGGAAGATGGACAAAAGCTGTTGGCAGAGATACATGGAGGCATATGTGGCCACCACGTTGGCGCAAGAGCACTTGCCGGCAAAGCTTTCCGGCAAGGTTTCTTTTGGCCGACAGCCCTCCAGGATGCAACTGCACAAGTAACCAAGTGTGAAGTGTGCCAGTTCCACTCCAAACAGATACACCAGCCAGCTCAAACTCTCCAGACGATCCCTTTATCCTGGCCATTTTCGGTCTGGGGGCTCGATATCCTCGGCCCTTTCCCCCGAGCTGTCGGGGGCTTTGAGTACTTGTACGTCGCAATCGACAAGTTCACAAAGTGGCCGGAAGTGCAGCCAGTGAGGAAGGTGACAGCGCAGTCAGCAGTCAAGTTCTTCAGGTCAATTGTTTGCCATTTCGGGATCCCTAACAGGATCATCACCGACAACGGCATGCAATTCACGAGCCGCACCTTCATGCAGTACGTCCAAGACCTTGGCGCCAAGGTCTGCTTCGCTTCTGTTGCTCATCCGAGAAGCAACGGTCAAGCAGAGAGGGCAAATGCTGAAGTGCTGCGCGGGCTCAAGACCAGAACTTTCGACAGGCTGCGCAAGTGCGGAAGAAACTGGATCGAGGAGCTGCCGGTGGTTCTTTGGTCGATCAGAACGACGCCAAATCGAGCCACTGGCCAGACGCCTTTCGCTCTAGTCTATGGAGCGGAGGCAGTTCTCCCCACGGAACTCGTATACGGATCGCCTCGAGTGCTCGCTTATGATGAGCTTGAGCAAGAACAGCTGCGACAAGACGACGCGCTGCTCCTTGAGGAAGATCGTCTTCAGGCTGCTGTACGAGCTGCTCGATACCAGCAAGCTTTGCGCCGCTACCATAGCCGCAAAGTTAAGGCCAGAAGCTTCGAGGAAGGCGACCTTGTCCTTCGGCGCGTTCAGTCCGCCAAGAATTCCAACAAGTTGACGCTGAAGTGGAAAGGCCCTTATCGGGTGAAACGAGTCACAAGGCCCGACGCTGTCCGCCTTGAGACCGAAGATGGCATTCCGGTGAGCAACTCCTGGAACATAGAACATCTTCGTAAGTTTTTCCCGTAGGGCGCGGTTGCCGGGACCCGTTCCGGCAACCACCTTTTGTACAAGTCTTGCCGCTGTTGCATGTAATCCTTTGTACAAAGTCGGGCGCAGATCCCGTGCATAAGTAAAACCCCATGTGCTCCGCACAACTTGTCCATTTCATGCATTAGTTTCTTTCTTGCATGCGTTATCTAACACTTTGTGCAGCACCTATATCCGGTAAGCAATAACGAGCCAAAGGGCTCCATATCATTATTTTCTCTTCTTTCTTCATTTCAACAAAGGAAAAGAAGGTTCCATCGCACACAAGTTTGCCGGGGGGAAGGAGAAGATTGTGGTATGGACCAGGCGTCGTTCAAGCAAAGTTTTGCCTTGCCGGGAAGCAAACAACAGAAAAGCTAAGTTGCCAAAGTTTGAGCAATCAGTTTTTAAATTTTTTTTGAGTTATCTTCCTCGAACGACCCTGCTTTGTATGGAAAACCTGTCCGCGGAGGAACCAACTTGTGGCTAGTTGCGCCCTTACTTTGTTTCGAGTCCGCTCAACAACTTAAGTGTGCTGCATCTAGTCGCCACAAGGTTTCTTGTCGGAAGCAGCGCCGCCAGCAGGCTGCTGACGTTCCGCACTCAGCGCTCGCGGCTCGGGTGCTTGCGCCAACAAGTTCCCTAGAAGCGTAGGGTAAAAGCATACAAAGGAAGGAATCTAGTAGAGGAAATAACATAGCAATTGATAACAGAAATAAAGTTATATTACAAGATAACTTGCCGCGGCTCTAACAGACTGTTTTCATAACATGATTAGCAGCGACAAGGGAAAATAAGAAATGGGCAGCCTAGTCTACGCGATCGCCCTCAACCCTCTTGATCTCGCTCACCTTGTCCACAATGGGTGCGACAAGGGCCTTGAGTGCGTCCCGATCGGCGTCTGGCGGCAAGGACTTGAGGACGTTGGTGAAGCTGAGGCCTGGATTGCGGAAGGCCACCTTCATCAGCACCTTCTGGAGAACCCCGGCGCAGATTCTGCGTGACTCGTTGGCCAGCTGCTTTGGGATCCTCTCCCGGAGCCGCTGGAGTGCCGTCGCCACGCCCTTGAAGAACAGGCTGAGCTTGGCGCTGGGTTGGAGATTCTCGTCGGAGGGATACCCAAAGTCCTCCATCCCCAGCTGCGCCAGCTCCTCATCGATGACTGCGGCAATATTCACCAGACCCTCGGTCCAGTGCTCCACAGTATCTCTGAATGAGTTCTGGGTAACTGCGATGCTCTCCAGCAGCGCCTTGTCAGCCTTGACCTTCTCCGACAAGGTCTTCTCCCGCTCCTTGGCAGCCCCCAGCGTCTGCGTCAGCGTGGCCAGCTTCAACTCCAGGTCTGCATTGGAATCCTTGGCGGCGCTGAGCTCCTTGCCCCTCTCAGCGAGAAGACCTTGCAGCTCACTGTGGGCGGCAGCATCCTTCTCGCGCTCACGCTTGAGCGCGGCAAGCTCCTCGCCGCTCTTCCCGATGTTGGCCTCCAGCTGCGCCACCTTCTCCTCCAGCTCTTTCTTGGCGGCCTCTGCGATTGCGGCAGCATCCTTTGCTTCCTTGAGCGCCCCGCCAAGTGCTTGCTCGCGCTCGGCGAGCTCCTTCTCGTAGCTGTCGAGGTTGGCCTTCCGCTGCACCAATTCGCCTTCTCGCGCGGACTGCTTCTCGGCGGCCAGCCTTTGTTCCTCCTCAGCTTCGGCCTTCTCGAGAAGGAAGGCCATGCGCTCCTCGGCGAGTCGCTCCCGCTCCTGTGCCAGGGACCGGAGAGCTTCTTGATTGTGGCCCCGGAGCTCCTCCGCGCGCTTCTCTATATCAACTCCCGCCTTCACGACAAGCGCTTCCCGGGAAGCCAGCTTGGCTTGCCGTGCGCGGTAGAGTGACAGCAGCTTCCGCAGCAGCTGCTCCTCCTCAGGCTCGCCACTGCTGCTGCTGGGCGCGTCGACCAACGACAGTCCAGTGGAGGCGAGCACCTCCTCATCAAAAGTTTCCCCCTCGACCGGTGCCCTGGAGCTCGACGCCCAGGGTAGTTTGATGCAGATATCGCCGCCGACCTTCAAGTAGGCGCCGGGCTGGGGCTCCTCGGAGCCCGGCTCCGCAGCAGCGGCAGAGGGATCGGCGGTCGGCGCAGCGCCTGGCGCTCCTGCGGCCTCAGGCTCGTCAGTGCGATCGCCCGACCCCTCGCCGGCTTCTGCAGCGGCAGCCTTGGCGGCCGCCTCGCCGGCGGTCTCATCAGCACCGGCCCCTTCTTCGTTGGCGGCGGCGTTGTTAGTGCTGCCAGGCGCGCCTTCCTCGCCGGCGCCCTCTATCTCCATTGGCTCAGCAGCAGATGGGTCTGAAGAACGAAGAAGGGAGAAAAATCAATCAAAAATCCCAGAGAAGAAAATCAGAAGAAGAAGAACCCAAGGGAAAATTTTTGGACAAGTGAATTACCTGTGCCAAGATCTGCAGTTGCGGTCTCGGCCGCCGCAGGATCGACGGTGCTGCCCCTTGCCGGAGAGTTCTCCCTTGCCGGAGAGCGCTCCCTTGCCGGGAACTCCTCCCTTAGCGGCCTAGTCGAAGCAGATGGCACTTCGGGACCAGCTTCCGGGCGCTCCTGATATGGCTGCTCTGCTCCTACACAAATCAACAAGCAAGATATCAACAAAGGAAAAAGCACTCATGCACGCCTGACAGCAGAAAGCTAACTATGAACTTACGCTGGGGGCTGCGCTGGGGGCTGCTTTGAGGAGTGGTTGCCGGGTCCATCAAGGTGGTCTCGGACCCACCCCCTGCTGACACGGTGGGGTCATCTTCGATGACAATCACCGCGGCCTTGGCCCTCTTCGCCGCTCTCTGGGCCAGCGTCCTGAAAAGAAAGGAGTCCAGATTGAAGCAAGTCAGATACAAGATAAAAACAGCAAGATTGAAGAACTACAAGAGCTCCAAAGAAACTTACTCTTCTTTCTCCTCGTCGGAGCTGAGCGCGGAAAGATCGAAGTCCGGCTCCCCTCCGGTGCGGCGAGGCGGAGGAGTATGATCCCTTGCCCGCTTGGCGGGGGCGGTGGCGGTGGCCCGGGAAGATCCCGCTCCAGTTGCCGCTACTGCGTGAGGCGCTCCCGCGGCAACATTGCTTGCCGCGGTAGAGCGTGTCGCACGGCTCGGCGGCTGTTGACCCGGCTGCCGCCCCGCTACGTCCGCGGCCCTGCGAAGACGCCTTCTTGGCGGGGCCGGGGGCTCCGCCTGTGGCAAGTTTTCTGAAGGCTCGGGCTCTTCCTCGCGGCCTCGCTCGGCTCAGCTTCAGAACCGGCAGGCTCTTCCTCACCAATAAACTCCGCGCGCTCGGCGAGGTTTGCCGCCTCTGCCGCCTCCGCCTCCTCCACAGTGAACCCGAACGCACCCGCGGCAGCTGCGGCCGCAACCTCTTCCGCCCTAGTGGCGATGCGCTGCAGCTCCTCGTCGGTGGTGTCACGGGTGAGGCTCTTCTGCTCGTCAGCGCGGACCGGCACTTCTTCCAAGTTGTCGAAGAACGCTTGCACGACGTCATCCGCAGGCTCTTGCCAAGTTGGAACGATTCCATGTGAATCGCACAACGGCATCATGGCGCGGATCTGGTCAAGCGAAGAATTATTGCACAATGGAACGACGCCCCTCGCCAGCGTGAATGGGTGCTGGGGATCGCGTTTGAACAACTCCAGGAGCATTGCATCCAGCTCCATGACGGTGAAGTTGTAGTTGAGGCCCGGCCTCAGCCTCATGATGTCCGCCGAGTTCTTGAATTCCCAGGCGGGCCTCCCCCTCTCCTGCAGGGGGGCGATGCGGCGGCGGAGGAAATCTGCGCCTACAACACCTACAGTGAGCCCGGCAAGCCTGAGGCGAAGGATCCTAGTAATGGCGATCTTCAGCCTCTCGTCTTCTGGGGCCACGTTGCTCCAGTCATTGCCGCGCACTATTGGAGCTTGGCGCACGGCGGTGAAGGGCTGCGGATTCTCCTCGATGATCCAGCACCACTCCGCTCTCCACTCCTCCCACTTGCTGCGGAGCTCACCCTCCAAGTACGCCTCCTTCTTGCCGACCCTCGAGATCCAGGTGATCCCTCCGGCAAGCGGCTCTCCTCTCTCTACCAGAGGTATGAAGAAGTGGCGGAAAAGGGCAACATTGGGGTGGACTCCGACAAAGTTTTCGCACAAATGTGTGAAAACTGCCATGGTCAGAATGGCGTTGGGGGTGAAATCAAGGAGGCGGAAGCCGTAGGTGTTCATGATATTGCAGAAGAACTCCGAGAAGGGCGGGCAGAGCCCGCAATAGAAGAACAGCGCGAAGAATGGGTACCCGTTTGGAGCCAGTTCTGAAGCAGCAGCCGGGAGTACCCTCGTGCACGGATGCGCCCGCGTCTCCGTCGCCCAAAAGAGGTAGAAGTACTCCCTCAGCTCCTTCGCGCCGAGCTGGGGGGAGAAGATCGCCCGCTCCTTCCGCAGCGCCGCGAGCCGCTGCGCCTCGGCCGACTTCACGCCCTTTCCCTTGTCGGCTTTCGGAACCATGGCGGAGGTGGTGGGGGAGGTCGACGGCGTTGGTGATGCTGGTGGCAATGGGGGCGGAGCGCTGCTCTCTCAGCTTCAAGAAGAAGGGGGGGAGCGGCGGAGGTTCGTGAAGATGGAGTAGTAGCAACCAGCGAGGGGGAACAAACTGCTCCTGTTTCCTCTGCTTATAAAGAGGGACGGGGCGGACGTTTCGCCCTTCCGAATAAAGAACCACCCACGATCTCTCCCACGACGCCGCATTCGACGCGTGCCATTAGGGGAGAACGCGGTGCCGTTAGGGGAGAACGCGTGCCATTAGGGGAGCGAGATTCGGCGTGGCCCAGTCCGCGTGTGCCCGTGCCCTGTCTTGGGCCTGGCCCAACAGTGCTCGGCACCGTGTCTGGCCCAGGCCCGGGGGCTCCTGTCTGTGTACTAGAATAGGGGTACCCTAGTACCCCGAACTTGTGCACGGGCAGTTGTAGCACCCCGCGGAAAGGCTTGCCGGGCGAACGCCAAGATCCTCCGTGGTTCCCTTGGAGCCATTCAAGAACAAAGTATTTAAGCTCAGGAGACAAGGCCCCGGCAAGAGGAGCTTGCCGGGAAGGCCAACCAAGGCACTCCAAGGAACTTGCCGCGACGCGTCACGCGCTCCGGCAAGGCAACAAGGCCCCGGCAAGAGGAGCTTGCCGGGAGGACCAACCAAGGTACCTCGAGGCCCGGTGAGCGACAAGCTTCCGGACCCGACAAGATAACAGCAGCGGCAAGGCGCTTGCCGTGGCAGGTGGGCACTCTGTGCCCACGCTCCAACGCATCCACCAACGTGTCGCTCTGGGGGCCTCTCCAGGCGCGCGTGGTGGGAGGCTGTGCAGCCAACGGTGCGCAGTGGCATGCGAAGCTGATAAGATCGCCATCGTGGCGAACGGTGGCGCCCCTAACGGTCCTTTTCTGCACTGTTTGGGCGACTCAGACGGGCATTTAATGCCCTTGTCCCCTGCCGTCAGGGTTAGGTAGGGTGCATTGTACAAGTAACTGTACCAACCACCTCACTTTTTACATTTGTACCCTTCTCTGCGTTGCCACCTGTCGGTGACCCCTTTAGCGTATAAAAGGAGGCCCATGCGCAACGTAGAGGGGGTTCGCGAGGTTCGACTGGTTGAGAACCCAGAAGAACATTACGCTCACTCTCTGGAGCAAGAACACAAGATAATCAAACAAGCAGCAGTAGGAGTGTTATCTCTCCGGAGAGCTCCGAAGCTGGGTAAACTGCTCGTGTGCTTCGCCTCGATCTGCTCTTCGTGCGATCTCCGCCCCCCGCCGAACCGAAAGGGGCTCGGTCCGCCGGCCCCATAGGTGTTCGTGGATCAGTTTCCCCGACACCAGTTGCGACAGAGCTCGGATCTTGCCTGGATTTGCTTCAATTCCTCTGCTGGATACAATGAAGCCCAAGAGCTTTCCGGCTGGAACGCCGAAAACGCATTTTTCCGGGTTGAGCTTGATGTCGTATGTTCGGAGATTATCAAATGTGAGCCTCAAGTCGTCTACTAGAGATTCAACATGTCTTGTTTTGACGACCACATCATCTACGTATGCCTCCACTGTTTTACCGATCTGGCTTGCCAAACATGTCTGAATCATGCGCTGATATGTTGCGCCGGCGTTTTTGAGCCCAAAGGGCATCGTGTTGAAGCAGAATGGCCCATATGGTGTGATAAATGTCATTGCGGCTTGGTCTGGTTCTGCCATCTTGATTTGATGGTAGCTAGAATATGCGTCGAGGAAACACAACGAATCGTGTCCTGCGGTCGCATCGATAATTTGATCGATGCGGGGGATGGGGAAGGGATCCTTTGGGCAAGCCTTGTTAAGGTCTTTAAAATCAACACATAGGCGCCAGGATTTTTCCTTCTTTGGTACCATCACGAGGTTTGCTAGCCAGTCCGGATGTTTTATATCTCTGATGAATCCGGCCTCTAATAGATTTGCTAGCTCCTCTCCCATAGCCTGTCTCTTAGGTTCAGAAAAACGCCGGAGAGCCTGTTTGACAGGTTTGAATCCTGTTTGGATATTTAAGCTGTGTTCGGCCAGCCTGCGTGGGATTCCTGGCATGTCTAAAGGGTGTCAGGCGAAAATATCCCAGTTCTCTCGTAGGAACTCTCGCAATGCAGCGTCGACGTCAGGGTTTAGCTGTGCCCCGATGGAAGCTGTTTTATTGGGGTCCATTGGATGGACTTGGAATTTGACTATTTCGTCAGCTGGTTTAAAGGAGGTGGAATTGGATCTTTTGTCGAGTACCACGTCTTCCCTATTCACCGTAGAGCGCAGCGCAGTCAGCTCCTCAGCCGCTAGGGCTTCGGATAGTGCCTCGAGGGCCAGCGCGGCTGTCTTGTTTTTGGCGCGGAGTGCTATGTCCCGATCACTAGCGAGAGTGATGATCCCGTTAGGCCCGGGCATCTTGAGCTTCATGTACCCGTAATGGGGTATTGCTTGGAAGATTGTGAATGCTTCCCGCCCTAGCAAAGCATGATAACCGCTGCTGAACGGGGCCACATGGAACGTGACCTCTTCGGACCTGTAATTGTCCGGCGTGCCGAACACCACATCTAGTGTGATTTTTCCTGTACAGCGCGCTTCCCGACTGGGGATTATTCCTCTAAAGGTTGTGCTGCTTCGCATGATGCGGTTCCAGTCTATATCCATTTTTTGAAGAGTTTCCTCATAAATGAGGTTCAATCCGCTGCCGCCGTCCATGAGTACCTTGGTAAGACGAAAGCCGTCCACTATTGGACTGAGGACCAATGCAGCTGGTGCTCGGGCTGTTCGGAATTTAGGTTCATCACTGGCGTTAAAGGTGATGGCTGTGTCACTCCATGGGTTTATTGTTGCCACTTGGTAGACTTCGGCAAGGCTGTGGAGTGTCCTTTTTCGCATATTATTTGATGTGAAGGTCTCGAAGACTGTTAATACCGTATTGGTGTCTCTAGGGTGGCTTTATGTGGCCTCCAAAATTAGGAGGTTTTCGCCAATTTTGGCCACCTGCCGGAGTATCCAACATGCTCTAAGGCTGTGAGTTGGTGTGGCGTCCTCTGTACTATGAATTTTACAGGGTCCATTAAGCCATCCTTCTAGTACGGTTCCATGCCCTGTAGAGGGTTTTTTCCTTTTGGTGTTTAACCCGGGTGTCTGGCGATGATGCACCCTTTTATTTTGGACTGGGCTTGCCTTAAGGGCCGGATTGTCCCAAAATTTTGTTTCAGTTTTCTGGGCGCTTTCCATCACACAGTACTTTCGTACTATGGACACTAAGTCAGCGAAGCGTGTAATATCACGGCGACTTATGGCGTTGAGTATTCCCTTGTCCATGCAATTATTGCAGAAGAATGAAATTGCGTCTTCCTCGCGGCAGCCCTTTATCCTGTTCATAACCAGGAGGAAACTGGCCCAGTAATGATGTACTGTTTCTTTGGGCTCTTGCATGATTTGGGATAGATCGCTAATGTTCGGGTGGGTGGGTGGAATTAAATCCGGAGCTTTACCCCTTCTGAGGCTCAGAGGCTGAGGAATTTCCGAACTCGAAAATTTGGATTCCTGGATGTCGTCCAATGAATCCAGTCTGTTGCCTGATTCTAAGTTCAGGTCTTGAGTGATATCCTCCCCTCCGCGGACATCCGTCTTGGAGGGATCGGGAATCCGGACGTAGCGAGTCCTTAAGATAGATGAAGGGTCGCCGCACTGTCCCTCTACCACGGCAACGTGATGGGTGGCTTGGGGAGAGTTAATCTCTCTCAGATCGGTTTTAGGCCTAATCTGGTCGTAATCCGTAGCGACTCCCAGGGCGGCGAAGCGATCCAAGAGCTCATTTATGGAGGAAAGCTCTATTGGATCTAACTGCTCGGCAAGTTCCGATTTGACATGAAGATTGTTTTCGATGGCTCGAGAGGTCAACATCGGCGCAGAAGCCGAACAGGTGGTCATAAGAAAACCACCTAGTCGGAGGGTTTGGCCTACATCCAAAGCTCCCTTAGCAACGGTGCCGTCTTTAAAGACGGGGCGAGGCATCCTTCCTAATGGCGACGACACAGAGGAACTCTCAATGAAAGCACCAATCTCGGTGTCAAAACCGGCAGATCTCGAGTAGGGGGTCCCGAACTGTGCGTCTAGGCTGGATGGTAACAGGAGGCAATGGACACGAAGTTTTACCCAGGTTCGGGCCCTCTCGATGGAGGTAAAACCCTACGTCCTGCTCGATTAATATTGATCATATGGGTAGTACAAGAGTAGATCTACCGCGAGATTAGAGAGGCTAAACCCTAGAAGCTAGCCTATGGTATGATTGTTGATGTGTATGTTGTCCTATGAACTAAAACCCTCCGGTTTATATAGACACCGGATAGGGTTAGGGTTACATAGAGTCGGTTACAATGGTAGGAGATCTTCATATCCGTATCGCCAAGCTTGCCTTCCACACCAAGGAAAGTCCCTTCCGGACACGGGACGGATTCTTCAATCTTGTATCTTCATAGTCCAGGAGTCCGGCTTGAAGGTATAGTTCAGCTATCCGAACACCCCCTAATCCAGGACTCCCTCAAAGACCATGACCCAAGCCCACTCAGTAAATAAGCCGCACCTGTGTGTTTTCCTCTTTATATGGGGAAGGCGCGAGCCGCCTCTTTACTACGACATGACGCATGCATGCGGAAACCGCCCCACGCACGACCCCCACGTCACGCATGACCCCCCACGTCGCGCGATCAACACAGGTCGTGGGGAAGCGCGGCAGACGGAGAAGTTACTGCGGTAAAAATCTGCCCCGCCTGCCCGCGCACTGTTCTGGGCCTAGCCCAACAACGCATCACGTTTATGTGTGGCCCAGGCCTAGGTGCTCCTGTCGGTGAACAAAAGTAGGGGCTCTCCTTTTGCACCCCTTTACTTGTGCACGGGCAGTCAGAGCCGCGCCCACGGCCACACTAAGCAAGGCAGAGGAGGGAAGCCGGAGCACAAGATGACCAAAGCAACGCCAAGACCAGAGGCGCAAAGAGAGCAAGAGGGAGAGATGGACTCCCACAGCAAGACCCTTGCCAGGGTGGCTTCTGCATCCTCGGCTCCTTGCCAGGGCAACTTGCCTGACGCTAGCAGAGCGCGCCACCCTTGAGCCCAAGGGGTTCCAACACCATCAACCATATTGGAACCAAGGCTTGGGAGGCACCTCCGTGGTGGCATGCAGATCTTTGTAGAGATCATAGATACACAAGGATCAGATGGGAACCAGAAGACGACAATCCTTGGAGAGATCCTTGCCAAGGAAATTCACAAGACCCCCGGCAAGATCCTTGCTGGGGATCACCGCGGTGCCGCAGCGAGACCCTTGCCGGGCCCTCGGCAAGACACTTCCCGAGAATGCCTACGGGGCCGCAGCCAGGACCGTGTCTGCCAAGACTCCACCGCCGCTCCCATACAGCTGCCAGCTCGACCAGCTGGGCAGGCATCTGCATGGCAGCGCGCGGCCTCTACACCAACTCAGCAAGCACCTGCGTGGTGGCATGCAGATCTTCGTGAAGACTCCACCACCGCGCCAGCCCAGTAGTCAGCCAACATGGTGCTACAACGCCTCGTCAGCTTGGACGCGCGTCGGAGCCAAGCGAGGCAACGACAACTGGGACGAGCTTCTTTCCCGTCCCCAATAAAGCAAGAGGGGCATGTCGGTAGCACATTAAATGCATTTGTCCGACGGTGCCAAGAGATAGACTCAGCCCCTATACACCTGTCCACCTCCTGTGTGCCACTGTGGCGACCCCTTTTTGTCTATAAAAGGAGGCCTAAGGCATACTGGAGGGCGATTCGGATCTTTTGGACTAGAGAGCCACCGCAGCTAGTTCAAGAACACAAGAACACCCAAATATACATCAAAGCAGGACTAGGGTTTTACGCATCTCCGCGGCCCGAACCTGGGTAAATGATTTGTGTGCTGATAGCCAGACCCGCTCTTTGCACAACCCTGCACCCGCCAACCGTAGAAGGGATACCAGTGACCCCATAGGTGTCGTTTCCCACCGACACATTGGAGTGACTATGACAGGGAAAGGTACTACTTCATCAGAAATTCATAAGATGTGGTGCGATGGCGTGATATCCTCGAGATACCAGGGATAGTACTTGAAGGCAGATCAAAATAGAGGTGGCGGAGATGTATTGATATATAGAAGGCAAGTACTTTAACTTGTCTGAGAAATGGAATCAAAGGGGAACAATCATGGTCAGAACTACGGTTGCAAAGGACCAAACATAGATACCAGATGAACTTATAGCAAAGGTATTATTATTATCAGAAGAAGCTTCCATGATAAGTTCCACATTGGGTCCATGGGCATGAACACAAAGTTCAAGGTCAACTCCCACTTATTTAATGCATAACCTTACATTCACTTCTTGCTTTCAAAGAAGTTGTAGTGTTCAAAATTTAATTGGCATAACACTAGAAGAGTATAACTCGTGAAAACTTTCGAGTCCATACGGTTTAGGGAAGGCATAGGTTCAACCCATCAGGGCATCTTAGGAACATATACCACAAGCTTCAGGAGTAATTAACAGAAGCTCGAAAGTAAAGCATGGTTGACAAAAGGAAAGGATACAATTTACCGAGGCAACATGTATCAGGGGAGGAGCGCACGAGATTTTGAATATCAAGGACATTGCCGGATAATAATCCAACAAAGGATTCAGCGGTCCTCAATGGATCTAATGTGAGTATCAGTACTCAATCAGAAGAGTGAAAGAATGCAAAGGCATTAGATTATAGAAACGGCTGAATAATTCGGCGTTCAAGTTGAAGGGCACTAGGTGGACAATCAGTTACAACATGATTGGCCAAGATCCAACCATGTCTAGAATGACGTACGAGCAGGAAGGTCAAATTTCAGGGTTCGACTGATGATTGCGAGCAATCACAACATAATGAATCAATAGGCTTAGGAAGACAATGACAAAGCATGTTAATGAATATTGCTGGACATATCGATTTAACCATAATGCAGGCAGACAAGACTTTCGGGAGCACTAGGCTGCAGAGGATCTTTAGGAGGTTGAATTGTATTCGAAGAATTTTGTGAGACATATGATCAACTGGTGATGAACGAACCCCTGATAAGTGTGAGGAATTATTCATAGGGTTATTCAGAAAAAGAATTCTCGGAAGTCGGAGGATACTTACGGGTATCTTGTAATAACAAGAACAACTAGGGATGGAAGTATGAACGACAAGGGTACGCAGTTATCCATAAGGATTCAACGGTGTTAAGGGATTGCAAAAGAAATCAACACAAGTTCTTAGGAGTAGATCGGAGAATATCTTCGAAGTCTTCTAGTGAAGCAGGCAACCATCCGGAATAAAGGGGCTCTCTTGGGAAAGTCTTTACGAGAACCTAATGTAGTTAGTAAATTCATTTAACTCGAATAGAAGAGAGAATAGAGTCCCAGAGTATAGACGAGGAATAAAAGATCCTAATACCACCGAATTGTGACGTGGGACCGCAAGCCACACAGTCATGTTAGTAAAAGTTTTTCGGTGACTAGACTCAACTTCGGCCAAGGAGTTGGAAAGAGGGATCCTACCGGCAATCAGCTCTTATGCCAACTTGTGACGCCCCCGATTTGACCGTACACTAATCATACACGCAAATGTCTACGATCAAGATGAAGGACTCACATGAAGATATCACAACACAACTCTAGACACAAATTAAAATAATACAAGTGTTATATTACAAGACAGGGGCCTCGAGGGCTCGAATATATAAGCTCGAATAGACAAGAGTCAGCAGAAGCAACAATACCCGAGTATAGACATAAGTTAAACAAGTTTGCCTTAAGAAGGCTAGAACAAAAGTAACAACGATCGAATAGGCAAGGCCTCCTGCCTGGGACCTCCTAACTACTCCTGGTCATCGACAACCTCCATGTAGTAGTAGGCACCCTCGTGGCAGTAGTAGTCATCATCGGTGGTGTCGTCTGGCTCCTAGGCTCCACCATCTGGTTGCAGCATCCGGGAAGAATGGGAAGTGGTGGAAAAAGGGGAGCAAAGCAACCGTGAGTACTCATCCAAAGTACTCGCAAGCAAGGATCTACAATACATATGCATCGGTTTCAATGAAATGGGTTGTATCTGTGGACTGAACTACAGAATGCCAGAAGAGAAAGGGGAAAGCCTAGCCTATCGAAGACTAGCATCTTCAAGCATCTTGCAGCATCAGAAGAGATAAGAGTGGCATAAAGTAAAGTAGTAGCAGTGCTATCAACCTCGGCCAGAGATCCTTTCTCGACTCCTTGCGAGAAAGCAATCCCAGAGCCATACTATCCAGTTATCACCTCAAGTATCCAATTCTAGTTGTATCGATCGGAATACAACTCCAAGTGTTCGTTACCATAGGATAGGCTATCGATAGATGTTTTCTTCCCTGCAGGGGTGCACCAACTTACCCACCATGCTCGATTAACTCCGGCCGAACACACTTTCCTGTGTCATGCCCGGCCTTGGCCAAACGATACACCGCAACCCGACCTAGGCTTAACAGAGAGGTCAGCACGCCGGACTACACCTATGCCCCCCGGAGTCATGGGCCATCGCCCCGGGAACTCTTGCATGTTGCGAACGCGGCCGGTGAGCAGACCTAGCTACCTCCTTAAAAAGGCAGGTGCTTACGCAGTCCAACCCGGCGCGCGCCGCTCAGTCGCTGACGTCTATTAAGCTCCGGCTGATGCATACGACGCATAACGCCCATAATATGCCCATGTGATGGTTAGTGCTATCAGGCTAGAGGCCCCTCGGCTCAAATATCCAAATCATAGTGGATTAGGAGCACGCGGTAACGAGCAGAGACTCACAATCGATGTGACCCCGTCGCCCCGTCTCGAGGACTTGCGGCAAGGGCTAAGAATGCTCGGCCATGCCTCGTAAGTATCTCGCGGGTACCTTCCAGGTCAACTCGACTCCACATCCCTCGCAAATAAGCTCGTGCGGGTACCCCTCAGGGCCGACCCGTCTTTAGTAACATGGTTCAGTGAGTGTAAAGTTATAGTAACCATAGTAACTGTGCGTCTAACACTAAGGGGAACCCTGAAGAACCACCCTCGATGGATGCCACTTGATGTAATCATCAAGGTGAACATAAGAGGAACCACCCTTGAGGTTCACACTTGAGGGGTTGCACGACAGAGTCGTATCAGAAGTGGTTAAGGAGGAAATCACCCTCGATGACCATGACCGAATAGCTACACTACAGAGATCTCATCAGGAGTGATGTATGAGGTGTCACCCTCGGCACTCGATAGTAACTCTACAGAGTCATACAACTAGGGGGGTGATGTGCGGTGTCGAGGCATGGATGTCGATCACGTTGATCGAGTCATCAAACATAAAGCGGGGCAACTTGGACAAGGTGGAGGTCACTGATGGATCACTAACCAACCTATACTAAGCAGTTTAGGATAAGTAGGTAAGGTACAATGAGCAGGTTACAAAAGCAGGCTATGCATCAGAATAGGAGCAAACAATAATAGTAGCAAAATATAATGCAAGCATGAGAGAATGGAATGGGCGATATCGGGAAGATCAAAAGGGGGGGCTTGCCTGGAAGCTCTGCTGTAAAGGAAAAAGGGTCGTCGGAGACGTACTCGATCACAGGGGCAGCATCGGTCTCGGGGTCTACCGGATAGAAGAGGGGGAAGAAACAATAAATATAAAGCAAACAAAGCATCACAAAGCATAACATGGCAATATGCTATGTCGAATGTGACCCAACATATGGCTACACGATATAGGTGAAGGGGGAATTCAATCGGGAATGTTTTCCCAGTTCCGGACCTGTGTCAGACCGATGACCGGAGGGGGAATGTTCCATATTCAGCTAGTTAGAGGCATCTGACAGGTAAACAGACCATGCATTCAAATTCGTCATGTTTTTCTGAGCAACTTTCATGTAGAAAACATTTTCATCCGAGTTATGGTTTATTTTCTATGAATTATTAAAGTTTTAAACAATTTGCTGGATTTTCTAAAATCATTATTATTTCGAAATAAAAAGGTTAAATTGCTACGGGTACACTTTCTGTGTACCCAATAATGCACACATGGCAGACAGGTGGGGCCAGGGAGCCTAGTTGACCCAGTCAACATTGACTGGTCAAGGGGTGAATAGTGTAGTTGGGTCCCACATTTCATTGTCTTAGACTTTTTTTCAAAAAAAAAATCTTTTTCTTTAAACTAACAGTGGGTTCACATCCCATCTAGTGTATTAGACTAACTTAGAACTAATTTTAATCCTAAGCTAAACTTACTCTAACAAGGGCCGGCTACACACTGCAGTCACACTCGCACTCACACAACACACTCACTCACGCACACACACACGACCATGGCCAGTGGTAGTAGTAGGCCGTTGCAGTAGCAGTAGCACGTAACAACAGCAGCCGCAGCTAGCATGAGCAGCAGCAAAGCAGCAGCGACGGAGGCAACAGAGCAGCAACAATAGAAGCAGCAGCAGCGTGAGCACCAGGGCAGCGGACGACTGCGGGCTGGCGGGCAGGGGAGCACGGGGAGCAGCGGTGGGCGCGGCCAGGGAGCAGCACACAGGGCGGGAAGCATGGCCAAACGCGGTCCGAGGCGAGGCAGGGCGCATGGGCAAGCGCGAGATTCGGCCATGGCGTCCGTAGCGCGGTGGCGGGCTATACGATGACGGATCAAGGCTGGGAGGAGGGGGAACCGGACGAGATGATCACCGCGAGCTCGATGGCGAGGTCAGGGAGACCGGGGCTGGTCGGAGACGAGCGGATCGAGCGGCGTGGTGATGACGGCCGTGGCGGAGAAGACCCGCGATGGCGATCTTGGCGGCGGCCTGGTGACGAACCGAAGGGCATGGAGGAAGGATACGACGACGGTGGGCCACTTGGACGCCGTGACGCAGCTCGGGTGGCCGGTGGCCGCAGGATCGACGGCAGCGCATCGAAGACCACGCTCGAGGGAACGAGACAGAGAGGAAGAGGGGCGAACGAGGGGAGTAGGAGCGCTAGGGTTCATCAGCGGGGTTGGGCGCTCGACCTTATACACCGAGGGAACTGGGGGATGGCCGACACGTCGGCATCGGCGACCACGGCGGCGTGGATGGCCGCCACGCCATGCCTTTGCCTCCCCTGTAGGTGAAGATGAGGATAAGTGAGATATGGGCTGGGCCTAGGTTCTGTAGCACTAGAGCCCAAGCACATGGCACCCTTTTCTCTCTTTTTTTAATTTGCTTATGCCTTTTGCTACCGTTTCTACTTAAATGAGCTAGTAAACAATTTTCGTTAATTGTGAAACTTTGCACATAAACCAAACACAACAATACTAGATGGCACAAAAAGTAAGGGGCCATTTGGAGTTGTCTAGCTATTTTTGGAAATTGAAAAGGCAAATTTAATTGATGCTGGACCACTCAAATAATTCCCAGGGGCATTTTGGGAATTTAGGTGAGGTTGGTTACAACATTACAAATACTTAGAGAATATTTTCCAAATAATGAACTATTTTGATTGCATGACAGAAGAAGTAAATATTTGACATGCAATTCAAATTGGAATTTAGCTTCGATTTTGGACAAGTGGAAGATTAGCTAAGTGATCAAAATGACATGACCGCCATTAGAGGGAGATCACTGTAGCATGATTCTCGGGGTGTTACATAAGGATTAGTTAGCAGTTCTCTGTCATACCTGAAGGAATTTTATAACCAATATTTTTAGTAGGTGCAGTAGGTTGAGGGGCAAATCTTTGTGTCTCCGGTCAAGGTGAAGATACCCCGAACAAACCCCTCAAAGGACTGTTTTCCATAGTGATGAGTAACAGTAAATTTCAGCACGTTATATAAATTTTTCCTTACCGATTTCCACCTACCAAGAGCGCTTCACTCACCTGCAACAATGCTAGAAAAGAGTCTTGATGACCCACAAGTATAGGGGATCAAACATAGTCATTTCGATAAGTAAGAGTGTCGAACCCAACGAGGAGCAGAAGGAAATGATAAGCGGTTTTCAGCAAGGTAATTTCTGCAAGCACTGAAATTGTCGGTAATAGGTAGTTTGATAGATAGATAATTTGTAACAAGTAAGAACTAGTAGTAGTAACAATAGGTGAAGCAAGGTAGCCCAATCCTTGTTGTAGCAAAGGAGGGCCAAAACAATCTCTTATAATAAGCAAAGCGTTCTTGAGGGTACACGGGAATTTTATCTAGTCACTTTCATCATATTGGTTTGATTCGCGTTCGCTACTTTGATAATTTGATATGTGGGTGGACCGGTGCTTGGGTGTTGTTCTTACTTAACAAGCCTCCCACTTATGATTAATCCCTCTCGCAATCAGCCCCAACTACCAAAGAAGAATTAAGATAAAATCCAACCATAGCATTAAACATGTGGATCCAGATCAGCCTCTTACGGAATAGCGCATAAACTAGGGTTCAAGCTTCTGTCACTCTAGAAACCCATCATCTAATAACTACTCCACAATGCATTCCCTTAGGCCCAAAGATGGTGAAGTGTTATGTAGTCGACGTTCACATAACACCACTAAGGGAATCACAACATACATATCATCAAGATATTGAACGAATATCAAATTCACATGATTACTTGCAACATGACTTCTCCCGTGTCCTCAAGAACAAAAGTAACTACTCACACAACATATGCATTCTAAAGATCAAAGGAATAATAAACATCATAATGGATCTGAACATGTAATCTTCCACCAAATAAACCCGCTAGCATCCACTACAATATGTAATCAACGCTACTAGTCACCCACATGTACCAATTAGTGGTTCTGGTACAAAGATTGAACACAAGATATGAACTAGGGTTTTGAGATGAGATGGTGCAGTTGAAGATGTTGATGAAGATTGACCCTCCCAAGGTGAGAGGGTTGTTGGAGATGATGATAGCTTTGATTTCCCTCTCCCAGAGGGAAGTATCCCCGGCGGAATTGCTCCACCGAAGAGCAAAAGTCTTCCTCTCCAAGTCCCCCCTCGAGACGGCGGCGCTCTGTCCTAAAAGTCCTCTCCTTATTTTTTCTATGTCAAAAGACCTTATGGACCAGAAGATGGGCACCGAAGGTGGGCCAGGTAGCCCACTACCCACCAGGGCGTGCCTGGAGGGGGTGGCGCGCCCTAGCGCCTAGTGGGCACCTGGGTTGCCCCCTCCGGTATTTCTTTTCTCCGGTATTTTTATATATGCCAAAATAATTCTCCATAAAATTTTAGCTCATTTGGAGATGTGCAGAATAGGTATCTCTGACGTAGCTTTTTCAGGTCCAGAATTCCAGCTGCCGGCATTCTCCCTCTTTGTGTAAACCTTGCATATTATGAGAGAAAAGGCATTAGAATTACACAACAAAGTGTTATATTGAATATAAACGCTATAAATAATAGTAGGAAAACATGATGCAAATTGGACATATCAGTACCGTGTACGCTGTCATCATGTCTCACTCCAACGATGGACGTGCTAGATGAAAGTGGAAGATCTTGAGGCTGCTGTATGCACTCAGCAGCAGGTTGCTCGCCAGGACAAGAGATTTTCCTTAGGAGTCCTTGGTTATGCATCCTCGTAACGACAACTACAGAGCAAGAATACGGCCATGGAGATCTGAACCTCAATTGGGAGGACTAGAGGAGAGGGGTCGTGGAAGGGAAAATTTATAACACATTAAAGTCGAGGTGGTTGGGAGGAACGGAGATGTGTCAACCTCAAATGGGAGAAAGGGAGGAATGGGCTTGGAGGGGACATTTATAACAAATTAAGAGCTGAGGTAACCGAGCAGAATGGGAGAAGATTCAACATCATTGATTGGGAGAGGATGAGGAACAAGAAGGAAATCGATTAGTTGATGCGCAATAATAAGAGATGAGTTTCTTGTACAAGATTGTAATGGAATTTTTTTGCTAACATGGCATATTTGGTAATGTTGAATGCTGCATGCATAGTGAGAGGATATTAGTGGTAGTGAGAACTTAAAAGGTGATGTGGCATGTGATACGTCTCCAACATATCTATAATTTTTGCTTGTTGCATGCTGTTATATTATCAATCTTGGATGTTTTATAATCATTTTATAGTCATTTTATATCAATTTTTTGGTACTAACCTATTGACATAGTGCCAAGTGCCAGTTGCTGTTTTCTGCATGTTTTTTACATCACAGGAAATCAATATCAGACGGAGTCCAAATGTCCCGAAACTTTACGGAGAATTTTTATGGACCAGAAGGAACGTAAAGGGCCCTAGCTACGCCTGGTGGGTTGTGCCCACCTGGGGTGCCCCCCGGACCGCCTCTTTGCTCTATAAATACCCCAATATTTCCAGAACCCTAGGGGATTCGACGAAATATTCATCCAGCCGCCACAGAGTCCAGAACCACCAAATCCAATCTAGACACCATCTCGGATGGGGTTCACCACCTCCATTGGTGCCTCTCCGATGATGTGTGAGTAGTTCTTTGTAGACCTTAGGGTCCGTAGTTAGTAGCTAGATGGCTTCATCTCTCTCTCTGAATTCTCAATACAATGGTCTCTTGGAGATCCATATGATGTAACTCTTTTGCGGTTTGTTTGTTGGGATCGATGAACTTTGAGTTTATGATTAGTTATATCTTTTTATATCCATGAAAGTATTTGAGTTTCTTTGATCTCTTTTATGCACGATCTCTTATATCCTCGTATTTCTTCTCCGATATTTTGTTTTTGTTTGGCCAACTTGATCTATTTATCGGCAATGGGAAGAGGTGCTTTGTAGAGGGTTCGATCTTATGGTGCTTGATCCCAGTGACAGAAAGGGAACCGACACATATGTATCATTGCTGCTAAGGATAAAACGATGGGGTCTATCTCTACATAGATAGATCTTGTCTACGTCATGTCATCATTCTTATTGCATTACTCTATTTTTCCATGAACTTAATACACTAGATGCATGTTGGATAGCGGTCGATGTGTGGAGTAATAGTAGTAGATGCAGACAGGTGTCGGTCTACTAATCTTGGACATGATGCCTATATAATGATCATTGCCTGGATATTGTCATGAGTATTCAAAGTTTTTTCAATTACCCAACAGTAATTTGTTCACCCACCGTTTGCTATTTTTCTTGAGAGAAGCCACTAGTGAAACCTACGGCCCCCGGGGGTCTTTCTCATATATTTTCCTTTGTGATCTGCTTTTCCTTTGCATTTATTTTCAGATCTACTAAACCAAAAATACAAAAATACTTTGCTGCAATTTATTCTTATTTTTTGGTGTTTGATCTATCAATTTACTACAAATTTATCTCACATCCGTTTGCCTACGTGAGGCGAAGTACCCCAGAAGGGATTGACAACCCCTTTAACACGCCGGGTTGCGAGTCATATGTGTGCAGGGGCTGTTTACATTGTGTTGCTTGATTCTCCTACTGGTTCGATAACCTTGGTTTCATATATGAGGGAAATACCTACCACCGCTGTGCTGCATCATCCGTTCCTCTTTGGGGAAATACCGACGTAGCTTCAAGCGACATCAAAAGTAATTTCTGGCTCCGTTGCTAGGGAGGATCTTCAACATATACCAGGTTCCTAATCACAAATCTCATATCCTTGCAATTTACATTATTTGCCATTTGCCTCCAGTTTTCCTCTCCCCCACTTCAATTATTTTGCCATTTTATTCGAGTCTCTTGTTCGTTCGCCGTTTTCTTACCATATCTGTTTTTGTGTGCTTTCTTGTTTGCGTAATCATGATTCTTCAAATAAAATATTATGATGTTCCTTACCCAATTTTTTTGCTTGAAATTGAGAAAAGTACTAAGGAATATATGACTACACAATTTGAGCATAATAAGTATTTTACCAAAGAACTTAATGAACACTCCGTTGTGCTTGATTCTATAACAAAACAACTTGACGATATTAGTATAGAGGTTTGCAATCTGCAATCTAAGTATGCTTTTGCTGGGAAAATATCCGATGCACAAGCTACTCTAGTAAATCAAATGGCCACGAAACCAATCTCATTAGAGAGCAAAAGTGACGAAGATCTTAAAATGATTGGTGTTTCTTCTATTGATTCCTTGTTTAGTAAAGTTAAAATTGATGAAAAAGTGACTGGAGAAGAGTCTACCTTAGGTAGAAGGCGTCCCAATATTTCGGAGGGTGAAAATGTTGTTGAGAAAATTGATAAAAGTGGGTTTGAAGAGGTCAAAACTTTAACTAGTGATGTGCCCATTCTTTTGGATTACAAAGACATTTATTATGATAGTTGCTCTTTGATTGATTGTATTTCTTTGTCACAATCCATGATAAATTCACCCCATGCTTATGAACAAAATAAAGCTTTTACTAAACATATTGTTGATGCTATGATGAAAGCTTTAGAAGAAAAGTAGGAATTAGAAGTTTCAATCCCTAAAAAATTGGATGATGAATAGGAACCTACTATCAAAGTCAAGATTAAAAATTATGAGTGCTTTGCTTTGTGTGACTTGGGTGTTAGTGTTTCTACAATTCCAAAATCTTTATGTGATGTGCTTGGTCTTACCGATATTGAATTGTGTTCTTTGAATTTGCACTTGGCGAATTCCACTACTAAAAAGCCTATGGGGAGAATTAATGATGTTCTTATTCTTGCAAGTAGAAATTATGTGCCCATAGACTTTATTGTTCTTGATATTTATTGCAATCCGTCTTGTCCAATTATTCTTGGTAGACTGTTTCTACGTAATACTGGTGCCGTGATTGATATGAAAGAAGGCAATATTAAGTTACAATTTCCTTTGAGGAAGGGTATGTAACACTTTCCTAGAACAAGAATTAGGCCACCATATGAATCAATCATGAGGGCATCTTATGGATCTCAAAACAAAGATGACAAAACTTAGATCCTTGATTTATGCCTAGCTAAGGGCATAAAAGTATATCACTTGTTGGGAGGCAACCCAATGAATAATTTTTTTTTGCTTTCTATTCTTGAGTGTTTGCAAAATTATGCTACTGTTATGATTGTCTTCTTTGTGTTTTAATTAGTGTTTGTGCCAATTAAAGCCTTTAGGATCTTCTTGGGTGATAGTTATTTGAACTTGCTGAAAAACAGAAAATTTTGCGCTCACGAAAACAATTCTCATTTTTTACCAGAGCGTGATTTAATGACAATTCTTTTTGTAGTAGATTAATATACAAATTTATGAGGTCATTCTAATTTTTCAGAATTTTTGGAGTTCCGGAAGTTTTTGAAATAGTCAGATTGCTACAAACTGTTCTGTTTTGACAGATTCTGTTTTCTTTTTGTTGTGTGCACATTTTGATGGCTCTATGGTTTTATTTTATGAGTTTTTGGCATGGAAAAGTTGGAATACAGTAGATATAATGCAAAAACAAAACGTAAATTTGTTTGACATAGCACTTATAGTAGTGGTTTATTTTTCTTACACTAACGGATCTCATGAAGGTTTTGTTGAGTTTTGTGTGATTGAAGTTTTCAAGTTTTGGGTTATCTTACAATGGATGAAGAAATAAAGGATAGAAGAGCCCAAGCTTGGGGATGCCCTGGCATCCTAAGCTATTATCCAAAAATGAGAAACCAACTATGCTCCCTCTTTCTTCTAATGACCATCGCTATTTTACTCGAAGCTATATTTTTATTCGTCGCATAATATGTGTTTTGCTTGGAGCGGCTTGTATGATATGAGTCTTTGCTTGTTTTTATTTTGTGTTTTAAGTCTTGATCCCTTGCTGGACACATCTATTTGAGAGAGCCAAAATTATGTCATGACTTGTTAGAATTGCTCTCTATGCTTCACTTAAATTTTTATGAGCTATGGACTTGCTATAGTGCTTCAGTTATATCTTTTTAAGCATAGTGTTCTTTAGTGTTTTTTAAGAAATGCTCTCTTGCTTCAATTAGATTTATTTGAGAGTTTGTAAAATTTTCAAGAAATTCTCTCTTGCTTCACTTAAATTAATTTGAGAGAAAGAAATAAAAACTTATCACTACAAAAGAAGACACATCTGTGACATTTTGGGCCGAACGAAAAAAATTCTGTCATACTTATGACACTTCTATGACGATAATTGTGACAAAACCTGGTATCATCATAGATGTGGTGGGCTCCTACTTCTGTGAAAAGAAATCATGACAGAAAATGGGCTTTTCATCCTGGGCGGGCCTGAGCCGCAGCTGCATGACATTCTTTGGGCCGTCCATGATGGAAAAAACCGTGGTACAAGCGAGGGCGAGGAAATATTGGGGTGTTCTCGGTTACGGTGGGTGGTCGGGGCCGAGTGATGCATGGAGGTTTCCGCGTTTCTCTCCTACACGCACGCGCGTGGGTACGAGGCGTTGGGCTCTAACTTAACCCGAGTGAGGCGTTCGCCTACTGAACCCGAGCGATTGCACTGGAGGCTACGCGTTACTGAACCCGAGCAATCGATCGATGGCTGTTAATTGAACCCGATCGAGCGATTCCTTTGCTACTGCTGATAACTGAAGCCGATCGATGCTGCCTCTGGATGAACAGTGAGCGTTGCTGGGGGGTTTGGATGAACAGTTTCCGGTGGGGGGCAGATGAACAGGACCCCGTGGTGTTGCCTCTAGATGAACAGGACCCCAATCGATCGAGCCGGTTGGGGTTGGATGAATAGGACCCCGTGAAGGGCTGGATGAACAGGACCACCCCGTGGAGGGCTGGATGAACAGTAGAAGGTGGAGGGCTGAATGAACAGTAGCCCATGCAGGGGTGGTTGAACAGGAGCCCGTGTAGAGGGCTGGTTGAACAGTAGCTGGTGGAGTAGCGCACGGTGGAGGCTGGATGAATAGGAGCCCGTGGATGAACAGTCGTAGGTGGAGGCTAGAGGAGGTCGATGGTGGATGAATAGTAGCCCGTGGAGGCTGAGGGGGTCGACGGAGGAGATGAACAGTATCCCGTGGAGTCCCATTTTGCGGTACGCCACACCCCTCCCGATGAACAGGACCCCCGTTTCGACCGCAGCGCTCCAACACAAGTCCGTTTCCTCCGTTTTGCGTTACGCCACACCCCTCTCGATCAACAGGACCCTATTTCAACCATAGGAGGTCCGTTTCCTCTGTTTTGCGGTACGCCATACCCCTCCCGATGAATAGGATCTTGTTTCGAAAGTGGCCGGTCGAACACAAGGCCGTTTCCTCCATTGTGCGGTACGCCAGGCCTCGTTTCCATCGGCGTTCCATCCAAGCCCTCCCGATGAACACGACGACGCATTCCGTTCCGACCCAGCCGGTTGGCTCCCCATGAACACGACGACGACGCAGTTTCTCCGTTCCGACCCAGCCATGTACACGAGCCCTGGACGAACGTATGCGCGAGTAGGCGTTGGAGACCCCACCCATATGTACGTACGTGGCCGTATTTTCTTTCTTGCACACTGACCGTTGTACATATGTGTACGTGCTACATGCGCACCTCTACCACGACACATGCGCGCCTCTACATAAACCAGTATGTACATACACGTTCGCAACCAGAATGACAACGCTACGTACGCTTCGACTAGGTGGGTCCCGATTGTCAGGCACTTCCTTGTGTGCGAAAATGTAGCTGGTGGGTCCCAGCAGTCAGGGGGGCGAATCATTTTTTTTACCCAGACACACTTCCTTGCGTGTGAAGATGTAGCTGGTGGGTCCCCGAAGTCAGGGGGAAACGTTTTTTCGTGAAATACGGTGGCCCGTCCGGTGGGTCCCCGCTGTCAGGTGGAGGAATAATTATTTTGCGTGTAATAAGGTGGCACGTCCTTGCTGCGGTCGTGGACCCAGCTGTCTTCCTCTCCACGTACAGTCCACGTCCGATGGAAGCCGTTCCTTGACCATGTTGACCACACCACGCCGAGTGCACAAGGGCGGTGGACGACGGCAAGGCCTAGGAAGAGGACGACACGGAGCCGGGAAAGACGCGGCAGTGGATGCCCACACGTAGAGGAGTATGAGGGTTCACTGGTTCGCTGCGGTGTGAGGCTGCCGTCATCGCAGAATAACATGGGGTCTGGGTGAGTAGAGGGATGGCCTGGCCAGCGGTGGGAGTAGTAGGGGGCGGTGAGGCCTCCGTCGCATCGCAACCGGCCACGGGAGGCAAGAGCACGAGGCATGACCAACGCTGGTTTGGGAGGCTGGAGCAAGAAGACCAGAGGTTAAAGAAGCACTACGACCGTTGGATGGACATCGTACGGTCACTAGAGCTAGAATCGTGCATATTGACTAAGTTGACAAAGCCCTTGGTACGCTTCAACTTAGTAGGCCCATAGGTCAGCTTCCAAAACAGTGTGCCCCAGATGTCACGGGGAGGAATCATTTTTTGGGCGGTTGAAGCTAGAATATCCGAGATTGAAGAAGAAGCACGGCATCCATTGGATGGACATCCAACGGCCACTTGTGCTAGAACCGTGTGTTGACTATAAGTTGACAAAGCCTTGCATACGTGTCAACTCTTTTTTTTGAGGGGACGCGTCAACTTAGTGAGGCCACAAGTGTGTGGCAGAGAACTTATAGCCCATTTGAGATTTGTAAGAATGTGCAGCCAATTTTTCAATTCTAATGGAATTTACTACAACCCATTTACAGTTTGTTAAAAGTACAACCCATTTCAACCAAGCGTTCAAAACAGAATTCGATAAAGTTTCCCACATTTTGATGGGATCCGAAATATTTTTATCCCGAAATTTCTGATCAGATTAAATACAATTTCAATATAAATTTATATTGCGTAAAAATCCAACAAAACATTGTGCTCGCAACAATTAATGAAATTAATTTTCAATACCCAAAAATAATATTTTATAAAGTAATTACGTGTTTGGTGCATTTTTTATAGTTACTGCCCAGTTTTTATATTTACATCCCATTTATTATTTCTTAAATCCCATTTTCTTGTTAAGCCTAATGCATCCCTCCTAGGAAAGATTTGCAGCCCAACGGGGCGGAGAATAACAACTTGACCTTGCCTGGGTATTCCTAAAAAAAGTATAGCTGGGCTAGCCATTTTCAGCTTGAAAAAAATTAATATCTGGGCTGGATATCTGGCCTGGGCTAGACGGGCCACAGCCCGCCCAGTTAATACCTTCAGCGATGTTTTCGTTGTTGTTCAGAGGAGAAAAATTAATATCTAGGCTAAACATCGCTCAGGAAAAACTCTGTAGTGCTCACACCTCAAAAAACAAATACTGCTCGAGCTGCTTGGTCCCAGTTGTCGGCCGCTTCTTGTGCAATTCTCTCGTTTATTGACTACATAGGTTGACAATGGTGTGGGACCGTGATGTCAGGAAACTAGGAGGAAGCAAAAAAATTATTGTTTTATATACTAATAAGGAGGCACTTGCATATGTGCGGCTATGGCCCTGGTGGGTCCCCACTGTCATCCTCTCCAAGTAAAGTCATCTCCTCATCCTCATGTCCGTTGAACATGTTGACAACGCGAGACGGCGGGGCCACAGTGAGCGCAACAACTCGAAGGATGACAGAGAGGGCCTCGCGGGCCCTACGGATGGTCTGATACAGCGCCCACTGCTCATTCGGGAAGCCTGGATCATACGGCCACATGTCCGTGACGACATTGTCGTTCGCTTGTTCACCGGTGCTCGTTGAGGAGACGGAGGTTGCAGCACAGGTCCTCCTGCGCTGGTAGCTCTTCCGCCATTAGGGCGTCGAAGTGCGGCCGCACCTGCTCTATGATGAACACGGCATGAACCGGCTTGGACAGTGGTGCCGGCTTCTGGTCGGAAGCTACGTCCATCGTCTGATTGTCGTCGGTCAACTCGACGAGCTAGCTAGCGAGCCAGCATGTCCGGATGTTGGACCGACCCGCTGCCAAGCACGAGTCTGACTGCCCTGGCCCACCCAGACAGCCTCCCTCACCCGCGTGCGCTTTCTGCCCAAAACGGTCAGCGCCGCCCGCCCCGCTTCCCGATGCAGGCGATCACTCCGCCTTCAAACGACACAAGTGTCATCCGTCCATCCTTCTGCCGCCCACATTAATGATACGTGGTTGCCGAGACGGCTATTCCGGTGGCACACGTCCGTCCCTCCACCGCCCACCATTGCTATATAAATTGCTGCGCCGGCCATAGCCGCGGTCATTCGCATCTGTTCCCTTTCTCCTGTCCACACCACTACTGCCCACCATGGCTTCCTCGCGCTCCAGCGCTCTTCGGGACGGGCGGACGACGGACCACAAGGAGATGGTAGCCATTGCTGCCGACTGGCTGGCCGGCAGGCAGCTAGAGGACGACAACATCCCAATGGAGAACATGGTAGTCGATGATCCGGTGCCAACCCCCTCCTCCGCTCCATCCTCGCCGGTGCATTGCACCATGACCATCGGCGAGGCATGTGCCCAATATATGGACACGGTGAGGCAGAAGCATGAGGAGCAGTTCCCTGAGGCACATGCCGACGCTGCCTACAACCACCATCTCCTCCAGGAGCACCTATAGGCGGAGCAGCAGATCGCCGCGGAGCAGGTGGAGCAGGAGGCGCTGCTCGACTCGTACCGCTCCGCCCGCGAGGGCCGCCTCAAGCGCTGGCGGTACCGCAAGCGGGTGGCGGAGGCTACGGTCGCCTACAAAAGGGCTATTAAGCGGGCGAGGCGCTGTTTGGCGAGACCGAGGACGAGGCAGGGGACAATGCTGGCTCCGACGAGTCCCCGCTCCGCTGGCGTCAATGAGGCCCTGCTCTGCCAAGGCCCCCCGATGCTAACAACGAGGTAGAGGACACCACCGGCATTGCTGAGGCCCCACCCTGCCGGCAACAAGGGGGAGGATTTCCCCCGCTCCACCGAGGCACCGCCCGCCAGCAACGAGATAGAGGACATCGCCGGCTCCGCCGAGGCCCCACCCTGCTGCCAACGAGGCTGCGCCACATAGAAAACGAGGAAGAGTAGAACATGGTAGGTCACCGCCGCTCGGGTCCAAGTAAGGCCACCGCTGCTACCCTCCGATTGCTGGCACTGAGCTATACATCATGGAGCAATTCTATGATTACAGGATGATTGAAGAGCGCTCCTTGGTTGAGCAAGCTCATGAGATATAGTCATTTGCTAGAGAACTTGAGCACTTCAGTGTATGCTGCGAGACAAGTTTGTCGCCGGAGGTATCATCACTAAGCTTCCTCCTTCGTGGATCTCATTGGCACTCTTGATGTGGAAGAAAAGGAGAGAGCAAAGGACTCACGTGCTCGAGTAATTGAGGGATGATCTAGTGCCAATCTGGTACAGAAGAAGAACTTCCAGCCCCACAAGTTCAAGAACAAGGGCAAGTTTGATGGTAAAGCAAAGTTTGATGGGAAGAACAAGGCTGTGCAACACATGAACTTCAAGAAGAAGAATGACAAGAAGAAAGGTGTTTGTCATGTGGGGATCCTGATCATTGGGCTCCTAGTTTCCCTAATCGCTATGACAAGCTAGACGGGTTGACCACTGATGGCCGGTTAGCTTCTTGGCGGCGACGTGGAGTCGGAGAGCTATGTTGGAGAAGGACGTTGCTTCTACTTAACTGATAGTGCAGTTGGCTGACTGACACGTGGGCCCAACAGGCATCTGGGCCACATGTTAGTTATGCAACTACACCTGCAGTTAAGTCACTGAAGCTTCTGTTCGGCACAGCCGGACACAGGTGGGTTGCTTCAGTTAATTAATTATACATCCAGCGCACCCCTTTTTAGTTGAATAATGTATGAAATGTAATGAAATCCGGCATGTTTATATGAAATCCGACCGTGTATGAATAAATTTATTTCGATTAGTTTGAATTCTTGTATCACTAGCATTGGATGAACATGCAAAACGATACGTACTAGCATTATTCCTAGGGTGATCACCTCGTTTGCAGGAGTTTCACATGTACTCCCTCCGGTCCTTTCTAGTCTGCATACATGTCTGCAGTCAAAGTATCTCTACTTTGACCAATCTTATCGAAAAAAGTATGCACTTTCACAATGTGCGAAGTAAAAAAGGAACAGAAGGAGTACAAAGAGTTTGAGCAGCTTTTTAGCATTCCTGTACATTGCAATCAAACACACAAGCCTGGCAATTGATAGAGAACATTCAAAACAATCGATGATTATGCATCTCAGCGATTCACATGTCAGAGCCAATATTTACTTCACAACAAAAGAATAAAGAAAAAATGGATCGACACTGCTAACAGCGAAGGGCGTCCCATTTGAAAATATCAAACACATGTCTTCTTGCTAAAATCAATGAGCAAAATTTGACAATGTTGTCCCATTCCAAAGTATCAAATGCCTATGATTGTGGAATGGGCAGGGTTTGCCATCAGTTCGGACATTGACATGGCACCTCGTGCTAAATAAACCAGTTGTTCTTCTTGTGCAGTTCCACCAAAACCAACCAAATTCGCTCGGCACCTCCTTTCTTGTGGTGGAAATGAATGATTCGATGTATTCATGAACATTTTGTGCAGTTCCCATTGAAATCAAGCTGAGCACCCTTGTTTGCACAAATACGAAAAAGGGATTAGTATAAAGAAAATTGTACTATGAATTGACAGTTTAAACAGGCACCTACATGGTCCATGTAGAGCACACTTTTAGAAAAATGGAACTCACCGGAAATAATCCTAGAACAACATTGTACTCGCGCATCACAACAAGAAAATGGAGATTTGTCAGTCCTTCTGAGTTGAAGTTAGTTTGGTCTTGTGGGGGGTAATGTAACCATCCTTCAACTGCTCTTTCTAATGAGAAGATAGACATGGCTTCTTCATCCTGGCATAATCGGAACTAGTCACTTCACGTACTCCATATTCTTCTTCAGAGGAGGATGATCCTGTTGTGCAAAGACAAGAGGGCAACTAAATGCTAGCATCCCTGTTTGCTCGAAAAAAGGAAAGGAAATATTTAAAACAGCACAGATGAAGCACTTCTCAAGGACAATACCACTTTTTGATGACAGTATCTAAACAGTAGCACAACACCAATAGAGATGACAAAGCTCAATCACATGGACGAAATTAGTGGGCGAGTACCAACCTTTGTCAGGAGGCTTATTGTGTAGAGCATACAGATGAAGCACTTCTCTGGAACCATTTGTTGCTATCTACTGTGGTGGCCATGCTTACTACATACTCCTTGATTAGTTTAATGTTTCCAACATCTTCTTGTGCAGTTCCACTAAAATATATGGTATCTTCTATGAAGATCCCTGTTTGCACAAGTAGATATAATTACGTATTACATTAAGAGTGGCATCAAACCAATGGAAAAACAATTGCTCGTTCCAGCCATAGCAATAAATTAAGATGCAAAACTATATCATTACTTGTGTCATCACAGTTCCAGTCCTTCATTACAGCACCGGGAGTTGATTTTTTTTCCGCTTGTTCTTCCCCTTCATCACTTGGTTCAATAACAGACAAGCTTCGCCTTCAATGTAAGATTTGGCATGTCAATTAGGTTGCACAAGTATATCACTAAACAATGACATTAATTTTCTGATGAAAGTGGCAAAATATAGGCCAACAGTTGTGAAATATACTTATCTTACCTCAATGGGATATTACGGTGCAAATACAGATTGGAAGTCTTGTCTCCATTTGTGCAGTTCACTAAAATCAAGCAACATTACCGTAGAAGTAGCACAACATATGAAAGCACACTGCAGAATCATGTGAAAGAAGGCTAGTATTGACCTCTCATGACGCGGAATTCAAACAACTCACAAGAAGAAGATCTGAACCAAATTTGCCAATAGGGATAGGAAGTAAGATCTCCTCTTGTGCAGTTCCACTAAGATCAAGCAATCAAGCAACGTTGTCGGTGTGACATTTTGGTTGAACTGCACAAAACACTCTGAAAACAGAAATGTTTTGTGCAGTGCAAAAAAAGGTGACAATGGCAACGAGGTGAAGTAGATAACCTTATTTAAACAGAGGTGCAAAGGAGATAACTAGTGATCAATAACGGTGGATGACACAGAAGCCAACAAAAAGAAGCATCTACCTATCTAAATGTGAAAGAAAGCAAGCCAGTAGCATTTCTCAAACGGTGGCATTGATTAATATTAACAGAGAGATTATATTAACAATAAAATTCATTAAACATGTAATTTGCTTTTAACTGTGGCATTGCATCAATTTTCCAGCGGCATTATTAGAGGGTGTTTGTTTACAAGGACATTTTGGTGGAGGGACTAAAAGAACTCCATGTCAGTCCCATCTAAACCAAACAAGAGGGACTTTTAGGGACTAAAAGTGGGCATTTGGGACTAAAGAAAGAAGACCCCGAGGGAGAGTCTTTTTGGGACTTTTTCCAACAGTTTCCCCTACCATGCACCGCACCTTGTCTCTATTAGTTCATTACTAGGGGTAACATGGTATTTTAGCATGTCATTTAATAACCTCTAGTCCATGTTTAGCCCCTGGAACCAAGCAGGTAGGGACTAGGGTGTTTTTTTTACCAAACAGGGCCTTAGATTAACAACAACTAAAGAGTTGCCCGAGACAGTGGACGCACCAGCACCATGTGCATCTACCGATGTACTGGGGTGATGCACAGTCTGTTGCAACAGAGAACAAACAACCAAGGAGCATATTTGTGTTGGTGCCATTTTTGTTATCTTTAGACACCTTTCCCTATGTGAGTGCAGCAAATCTAGTCCTGCTCAAACTCTACAGCCTTTTCCCCCAAAACAAAAGATCAGTTCGTTATAGATGTGCGTACTGCGTTTGTCATTGTTTTCCCTTTTCAACCAACGTAGGTGCTGGATGGCCAGTCTGTACTAGTACTTCCCCCTTCCTTTCCTCTTTGAACCACGTGCTAGATTTATGATATACAACTTTCCCCTCTACTTTCCCCCATTCTTTTCCTCTTTGAACCATGTCTTAGATTCATGCGATACAACTTTCCCCACTACTTTCCCCCTTCCTTTCCTTTTTGAACAACGTCCTAGATTCATGCTATACAACTTTTCCCACTACTTTTCCCCATTCCTGTCCTCTTTGAACCACGTCCTAGATTCATGGCATACAACTTTCCCCACTACTTTCCTGTTTGATCCAACATCTAGATTCGAGTGCAGAAGCAGAAAAAGCCCACATGCAGCTAGACCAATGCATGTGGAATAAGTAAATTATACCTTAAGGTTCTTGGGGTGTGGTTAAGTGGGCGACCGGAGGCCGTTCGGCCCACACTATGTACGATGGCGAAGAAGAAGGGGTCGAAGGCCCTCCCGCGCCGCTGCTGGGTGAAAGTGAACAACTGCAAAGGTAGTGGATTCCCTCCCTAACCGACGGCGACAGCGTTAAGCCTCCTTCCCTTCCCGGTGGACGGATCCTGTCGGCTCTTTGACTAGCAGTGAGGGGGAGAGAGAGAGGCCAATGAAGTCTTGTTTAGATCTGGAGAGGGTGAGAGAGTTGAAGATAGCAACTACAAGCATACCAGCAGTGAGGGGAGAGAGGGGCCAACGAAGTCTTGTTTAGATCTGGAGAGGGTGAGAGAGTGTGAAGAGAGCAACTACAAGCAGACCAGTAGTGAGGGGAGAGAGAGAGGCCAACAAAGTCTTGTTTAGATCTGGAGAGGGTGAGAGAGTGTGAAGAGAGCAACTACAAGCGCTGAGGCTCCAGCGTGTATATATATATATATACTGGAGAGAGTGTGAAGAGTGCAAACCCTAGAAAACAAGCGCCGATGCTGCAGCTAATCGTATAGCTCCGTATCCATCCATTTTGAGCAGTCAAAGAATCCTCCTGGCAGGAATTATGCTCAAGTGTAGTTATCGAACCCGAGACCTCAAGTTTGATGAGCGAACCGGCTAACCAGCTCCAGAACCCTCCCGTTATGTTCAACGAGAGGAAAATAACCTTTATATATTCCTGCATTCGTGTGACAAGCATGCCATGTTTTTTTGTGTGGGAGTCATTGGGATTTAAATCATAATCGTGTCATGTAGCTTTGGTGGTAAAACTATCCATAGTGGTGCAGAAATAATGCAGCCTTAGTCACCTTACCTCTCTCCACGTAGTACGTTGGGTCCCACCAGTCAGAGGGTGAAACAAACAAATTAATAAGAAAAATTAAAAGCACCAGCGGTGTATCTTACCTCACACATCTCGCTACTGCTCGGGAACACTGTCCAATTGATCCCTCTGTTCACTCATGTACTATTTTAAGTGAATCCTTATTATAACATGCACCCAATTTTGGGCACTTGTATTTGACCTAAGTCAGTGTGCCACCGTATCCCGTACGACTCCCTCTGTCTAGGTGTAATAAGTTACGTTAGAAGGTGCAGCAGAACCAAGGTGCAAGAAGATTGGAGGAGAAGGAGAAACTTTATGCAGGGGGTGTTTGTTTCCAGGGACTTTTTAGTGTAGGGACTAGAAAAGTCCCTCTTAGAGACTTTTTAACCAAACAGGAGGGACTACTAGGGACTAAAACTTTATTTTTGGGACTTAATGAAGAAGACTCTAAAGGAGAGTCTTTTTTGGGACTTTTCCAACAATGCCCCTCCCTGCACCCATTGCCCCGCCGCCCCATGGTGTTGTTTAGTTTTTATTTTTTCTGTATACGGGGGGTAACATGGTCATTCAATAACCTCTAGGGAGGGACTAGGGACTTTTTTGTCCCTAAAAACAAACAGGGAGGTAATTTTTAAGGAGTAGAGACTTTTTAGTCGGGACTAGAAAAAATCCTAGGACTTATGAACCAAATAGGTCCTCAATATGGACTACATACGAAGCAAAATGAGTGAATCTACACTCTAAAATACGTCTATATACATCAGTGTTTGGAGTATGTACTAGTAGTTCATATTGAAATCTACTAAATGACATATATATTCCAAACAATATGATAATCTATCTAACCAAGGTAGTAGGGACGAGGAGTAAACGGAGGGATTAGTAAAATTTTCTCCTCATCCTGCGAGTCACCGCGGGCATGGGCGAGGGAGGGGGCGTAAGGCGTACAGTACTACTACTAGTAAGCAAGCTTCACCTCATCCTGCGAGCCACCGCGCCTGTGGGCGGGGGAGACAGCGTACTAAGCAAGTTTCTCCTTGTTCTACGAGTTGATGGGACACATCAAAATTACTCTAGTGTATAGAGCCTTGCCTATAAGGTAGGCCCCACATGGTTTGCATCTTTTTTAACATAACGCATCAAGTCGCAATTTGTTTGTTCACCCATGGTAGATGATCCTCCCTCCATCTAGTGGACAACCAGTACACGTTTCAAATTACCACGTGGGCTGCCTTTTCATACAGAAATGAGCTCCACCGTGTACCTGCGCGGGTGTGGTTGGGAAAGAGACAGGAGTACGTGCGCCGTGCGTGCACCTCTTCTCTTCGTGCACGCCCCCCACCTACGTGGGTGTGTGTGAGAGATACAAACCTAGACAAATGGCTTGTGCGTTTGTGAGTGTTTTTTGTTTGGGGGGTGGGGGGAGGTTGATTTCGTGAATGTATTTGTGGGAATATGTGTCGATGACATCTCAAAACAAAATTTTGCATGCAATGTGTGTGAAATGCAGGCCTATCCATGTCATATATAGAGGGCTGGGCGATCCACGAGAATAGAGGGAGGGGTCATAGATATCGATAGAGTCGAAGAGAGGATCAAGTGGGTGGGTGCGAGATCGATGAAGAGAGCCATCAAAATTGTGTGTGTGTGCAAGACAAAGATATAGGGCGACTTACCTACCGAAACGTCAGAGGGCACATGTCTAGTTTGTGTGTGGCAATGAGACATGACTAGAGCGCTTGATGTATT
>NC_041382.1:484016898-484034642 GCF_002162155.2 Triticum dicoccoides | reverse complement strand
TATTGGTGTGTGTGTGGGAGGGGTGGGGGGAGGGGTAGGTAGAAGCCAAACTATAGAGGTAGAACGACTCGTATATGTGTTGAGAAGGAGAGACCCAGCTATGTCTTGAGGGAGATCGGTCGACATCCATACATAACTGATGGATGGGAAATAGGATGGGACAGAGAGAGATAGAGAGGAGACAGAGAGGGAGGGAGAGGGGTAGAGTGCTAGATGGGTGATGGAGTTGCTTCTCGAAGATGGTGGGAGAGGCCTACTAGACAAACTGAGGGTGGAACTTCAATATTATCAATAAGAGTGGGGATGTGTTTCTGTGTGTGCCTGTGCGTGATAGATCTGTCGGGACACATCCATGGATTATGAAGGGGAACCATGTGTTTGGTAAGCAAACCTAACTAGATCGATAGATCTATTGTTGTTTGTCGGAGGAAGGGAGAGACATAACTAATGAGGTAGATCGATCGACGCGTGGGGGAAAACTAGTTATAAGGACCTAGCTAACTATATGTATAGCGGGAGATCAGTCGGTGTACGTCCATTTGTTGGAGGAAAATAAGGCCCGGCAAGACAGATAGATAGAGAGAATGGATCTAGGAGGTGGTGTGAGAGGCCCAGCTACTAGCTAGATAGGGGGAGGAGTGTGCGGTTGTGAGATCGATGAAAAGAGGGGCAAGAGTTTACACGTGTGTGCGACCGTATGAGAGACACGAGGCAAGGACACATAAAGGAGGAGATTGAAGGTGCGTGTGTATGTTGTAGGCAGACATCGCTGGAGAGGTTTATCGATCGGTGTGTGTCGGAAAGGAGTTGTGGAGACTATGGGAGAACAACCTAAAGGAAAAAAAAGAATGTGCGCGATGGATAGAATGCTGAGGGAGGGGGAGGGCATGTGCATGCACGAGAGAAAGTTAGTGGTAGATACAAAGGTTAGAGGATTGTGTGGGTGTAAGAGACTAACAAAGATCATAATTTGATATGAAAGTGGATTCATATATTTGAATAGGAGATCATAGTGTTTTAAACATATGCATGCATGAATATAGCGGTGATACGTGTGTTGTGGTTCTGCACATGTTATACCATAATGTGATAATGCATGGCATTTGCAACTCACAGCTAAATGTCGAACAATCTAAACCATACTATACATCGAACAATCTCACATTTTATTTGAATTTGTTATAATGTGTGGCATTTGCAGCTTACAACTAAATATCGAACAATCTAAACAATACTATATATCGAACATTCTCACCTTTTATTTGAATTTGTGGTAATGTGTGGTGTTTGCAACTCGCATCTAAATACTTGTAGGCGTAGGGGGTCGGGCACCATACATAATGTGATAAACACATTATACATATGAGACATGGTTTAGATTATGAAGAACTAGCTAGAGCTTGAAATGTACTATGATTTGAAATCAACATAAAGTGGATTCAAAAAATCGAGTTCGAGTTCATATAGTACACATAGTTCATATGTAACTCGAGACTAATCATGTGGTGTGCTATGAAGATAATAAACAAACGATGGTTTAACTTGACAATAATGATGATTGTAGATCTTATTAAAACAAATAAATGAATTCGAATGCTTTGACTTCACAACAATCATTATTGTAGATCTTATTCAAATAGAGAAACGAATTCAAATTTAGTTCATATTAAAGCGGTAGTATATACGTTTGGAATGCACTAAAATGTTCATTTGAGTAGTAGGTTGCATGCATTATACACGTAGCGAAATATTTTAATTGAACATAACATGAATTCAAAGTTTTATATGACATTTGTAGTGCGAATTGATTTGGTACAGTACACGTTAGGCTTGTCCGGAAATTTCAACCTGCGCCTTGTTAGCCCGAAATATTTAAGATATATCTTTGTCTCATTGTGCTCCGACAACACCCTCCATCTCAACCTGTGCCTTGCTATTCCAAAATTACAACACGCGCGAAAACTCCCACCTCCTGTGAAATCCCGACACGCGAAAAGCCCATGATACCCCTGAACCGAAAGAACCGCCTCAAATCAGTGGGGGTACTTTCGTAACTTACCCCACATTTCGGACAAGCGCGTCCCTAAGCCATGGTTCCCCACTCCCATCCCATCCGTCCACCCATTCGTACACCGAGGCCGGGAAAACCCGTGAAGCCCCACACCCTCCTCCGTCCGGCACCTAGCTAGAGCAGTGATACGTCTCCAACGTATCTATAATTTTTGATTGCTCCATGATATATTATCTACTGTTTTGGACTATATTGGGCTTTATTTTCCACTTTTATATTATTTTTGGGACTAACCTATTAACCGGAGGCCCAGCCCAGAATTGCTGTTTTTTGCCTATTTCAGTGTTTCGAAGAAACGGAATATCAAACAAAGTCCAAACAGAAAAATCCTTTTTGGAACGTGATTTTCTTCTCGGATAACACCCAGGAGACTTGGACCCTACTCCAAGAAGTACCAGCGGCGGTCACGAGGGTAGGGAGCACCCCCCCCTATAGGGCGCGCCCCCTGCATCTTGGGCCCCTCGTGCTCCACCGACGTACTCCTTCCTCCTATATATACCCACATACCCCAAACGATCAGAACAGGAGCCAAAAACCTAATTCCACCGCCGCAACTTTCTGTATCCACGAGATCCCATCTTGGGGCCTGTTCCGGAGCTCCGCCGGAGAGGGCCGTCACGGAGGGCTTCTACATCACCATAGCCTCTCTGATGAAGTGTGAGTAGTTTACCTCAGACCTTCGGGTCCATAGTTATTAGCTAGATGGCTTCTTCTCTCTTTTTGGATCTCAATAAAATGTTCTCCCCCTCTCTTGTGAAGATCTATTCGATGCAATCTTCTTCTTTTGTGGTGTGTTTGTTGAGACCGATGAATTGTGGGTTTATGATCAAGTCTATCTATGAACAATATTTGAATCTTCTCTGAATTCTTTTATGTATGATTGGTTATCTTTGCAAGTCTCTTTGAATTATCCGTTTGGTTTGGCCAACTAGATTGGTAGTTCTTGCCATGGGAGAAGTGCTTAGCTTTGGGTTCGATCTTGCGGTGTTCTTTCCCAGTGATAGAAGGGGCAGCAAGACACGTATTGTATCGTTGCCATCGAGGATAACAAGATGGGGTTTATTTCATATTGCATGAATTTATCTCTCTACATCATGTCATCTTGCTTAAAGTGTTACTCTATTTTTAAACTAATATTCTAGATGCATGCTGGATAGCGGTCGATGAGTGGAGTAATAGAAGTAGATGCAGAATCGTTTCGATCTACTTGTCACGGACGTGATTCCTATATACATGATCATGCCTAGTGAGGGAGTCCTGGATTAGGGGGTGTTCGGATGGCCGGACTATACCTTGAGCCGGACTCCTGGACTATGAAGATACAAGATTGAAGACTTCGTCCCGTGTCTGGGAGGGACTTTCCTTGGCGTGGAAGGCAAGCTTGGCGATACGGATATGCAGATCTCCTACCATTGTAACCGACTCTATGTAACCCTAACCCTACCCGGTGTCTATATAAACCGGAGGGTTTTAGTCCGTAGGACAACATACACATCAACAATCATACCATAGGCTAGCTTATAGGGTTTAGCCTCCTCGATCTCGTGGTAGATCAACTCTTGTACTACCCATATCATCAATATTAATCAAGCATGACATAGGGTTTTACCTCCATCGAGAGGGCCCGAACCTGGGTAAAACTTCGTGTCCCTTGTCTCCTGTTACCATCCGGCCTAGACGCACAGTTCGGGACCCCCTACCCGAGATCCGGCGGTTTTGACACTGACATTGGTGCTTTCATTGAGGGTTCCTCTGTGTCATCGCTGTTAGGCTCGATGGCTCCTACGATCATCGATAGCGATGCAGTCCAGGGTGAGACCTTCCTCCCCGGACAGATCTTCGTCTTCGGCGGCTTCGCACTGCGGGGCAATTCGCTTGGCCGTTTGGAGTAGATCGAAAGCTACGCCCCTGGCCGTCAGGTCAGATTTGGAAGTTTAAACTACACGGTTGACATCCGCGGGGACTTGATCTTCGACGGGTTCGAGCCACTGCCGAGCGCGCCGCACTGTCACGACGAGCATGATCTAGCTCTGCCACCGAACAGTGCCCTGGAGGCCGCACCCACATCAGCTCCGACCCTTAATCCCGAGCCAACTGCGCCGATCGAGGATGGGCAGTTGGACGCCACCTCGGGGGCTGCAACCCCAACGGCGATTGAGCCAAGCACCAGCCCCGTACTCTGCGAGACTCGTGACTCCAAGGAGCCGGACTCCTCTACGAACTCTGAACCCTCCGCGCCCCTGCCGATCGAATCCGATTGGGCGCCGATCATGGAGTTCACTGCCGCGGACATCTTTCAGCACTCGCCTTTCGGTGATATCCTGAAGACACTGAAGTCTCTCTCTTTATCAGGAGAGCCCTGGCCGGACTACGGTCAGCAAGGTTGGGGTATGGATGATGAAGAAATTCAAATCCCACCCACCACCCACTTTGTAGCCACTGTCGACGACTTAACCGACATGCTCGACTTTGACACCGAAGATATCGACGGTATGGACGCTGATGAAGGAGATGATGAAGAACCAGCGCCTACTAGGCCCTGGAAAGCCACCTCGTCATATGACATATACATGGTGGACACCCCAAAAGAGGGAGATGGCGATGGAACAGCGGAGGCTGACCCCTCCAAGAAACAGCCTAAGCGCCGGCATCAGCAGCGCCGCTCAAAATCCCACCAAAACAAACACGGTGATTCTAGTACGGGAGATAATAATACTCCGGAAAGCGCCGAAGAAAACCCCCGCCGGCAAGATTTAGCACAGGAGGATGGAGAAACCAGCCCTCATGAGAGAGCAGCAGACAGAGAGGTCGAGGATGATAATTATATGCCTCCCTCCGAAGACGAGGCAAGACTCGACGACGACGAATTCGTCGTGCCAGAGGATCCCGTCGAGCAAAAGCGTTTTCAACGCAGGCTTATGGCCACGGCAAGAAGCCTCAAGAAAAAACAGCAACAACTTAGAGCTGATCAAGATTTGCTAGTCGACAGATGGACTGAAGTCCTTGCGGCCGAAGAGCATAAACTCGAACGCCCCTCCAAGAGCTACCCAAAGCGCAGGTTGCTACCTCGATTAGAGGAGGAAGCACTTGATGCGACTGACCGGCCACCTCGTGGTCGCGACAGAGAGGCCTCTCGGCCCTCCACTCAAGCCGCACCCCGTACCAAGGCACGGGAATATGCGCCGGACTTACGAGACATGTTGGAGGACAAGGCAAGGAAAATAAGATCGATCTACAGATCGCGTGGGCACCCCACGGCTCGAGACGGTAACCGTCACGCCGGCCACAAATTCGGCGGAGCCGAACACAGTAGACAAGGCTCATTGGAGCTACGTCATGATATAGCCCAGTACAGAGGCGCCGCACACCCACTCTGCTTTACAGACGAAATAATGGGTCATCAAATCCCCGAGGGTTTCAAACCCGTAAACATCGAATCATATGATGGCACAACACATCCTCTGGTATGGATCGAGGATTATCTCCTTCATATCCACATGGCCTGCGGCGATGATTTCCACGCCATCAAATACCTCCCACTCAAGCTTAAAGGACCAGCTCGGCATAGGCTTAACAGCTTGCCAACAGGATCAATCAGTTGTTGGGAGGACCTGGAAGCCGCATTCCTCGACAATTTCCAGGGCACTTATGTGTGACCCCTAGACGCCGATGACCTAAGTCACGTAATTCAGCAGCCAGAGGAATCAGCCAGGCAATTCTGGACACGGTTCCTAACAAAGGAAAATCAAATAGTCGATTGTCCGGACGCTGAGGCCCTAGCAACCTTCAAACACAATATTCATGACGAGTGGCTGGCCCGGCACCTTGGACAGGAAAAGCCGAAATCTATGGCAGCACTCACGACACTCATGACCTGCTTTTGCGCCGGAGAAGACAGCTGGCTTGCTCGTAGCAACAATATGACCAAGAACCCTGGTAATTCGGACACCAGGGACAGTAGTGGCAGGTCGTGTCGCAACAAGCAGAAGCGCCGCATTAACGGCGATAATGCTGAGGATACAGCAGTTAATGCCAGATTCAGAGGCTCTAAATCCGGTCAACGGAAAAAGCCATTCAAAAGGAATCCTAGGGGCCCGTCCAGTTTGGACCGAATACTCGACCACTCGTGCCAGATACATGGCACCCTCGAAAAGCCAGCCAATCACACCAACAGGGATTGTTGGGTGTTCAAGCAGGCAGGCAAGCTAAACGCCAAAAATGAAGACAAGGGGCTGCATAGCGATGATGACGAGGAGCCCCGGCCGCCGAACAACAATGGATAGAAGGGTTTTCCCCCACAAGTGCGGACAGTGAACATGATATACGCAACCCATGTCCCCAAAAGGGAGCGGAAGCGTGCGTTAAGGGACGTATAGGCGGTAGAGCCAGTCGCCCCAAAGTTCAACCCATGGTCCTCCTGCCCGATCACCTTTGATCGAAGGGACCATCCCACTAGCATCCGTCATGGCAGATTCGCCGCATTGGTTCTAGACCCAATTATTGACGGATTTCATCTCACTAGAGTCCTTATGGGCAGCGGCAGTAGCCTGAACCTGCTTTACCAGGATACAGTGTGGAAAATGGGCATAGATCCCTCGAGGATTAAGCCCACCAAAATGACCTTTAAAGGCGTAATACCAGGTGTAGAGGCCAACTGTACAGGCTCTGTCACACTTGAAGTGGTCTTCGGATCTCCGGATAATTACCGAAGCGAGGAGTTAATCTTCGACATAGTCATGTTTCGCAGTGGTTATCATGCACTGCTCGGGCGAACCACATTCGCTAAGTTCAATGCGGTACCGCACTACGCATACCTTAAGCTCAAGATGCTAGGGACTCGAGGAGTAATTACGGTCAATGGAAACACCGAACACTCCCTCCGAATGGAGGAGCACACGGCTGCCCTTGCAGCGGAAGTACAAAACAGCCTCTCCAAGTAGTTCTCCAGTCCGGCCACTAAACGACCGGACACCGTCAAGCGCGCCCGGAGTAACCTACAACAAGACCGCCTGGCATGATCCGAGCAGGCGTAGCAATGCGGCACCAACCCCAACCCTCGCAAAAAGGCGACGCCAGTACTTCGCTTACATAACTACGCTCTAGAGATACCATGGGCACAGGGGGAGGGGCACCATCACGGCACGCCCAAAACACGGCTTAAACCGTACCAGGGGCTGCCGATTTTTTAATTTTCTCTTACTTTCAGGACTCCATCCTTCGGAAGGCCTGTTCGGCAGCTCAATTGCCGCACAAACGATGCAAGAACCAGGGAAGCAAACAAGCCACGCCGCAGTACGGAACTCCCAGGTGGTCTCTATCACGAGCAGTATACCTGTTCTGCATATTATTCCGCAGCTTGCCCCTGGAATGGACATGTTAACTAGTCCAACCTTCCACTTATCTCATTATTTGTATCGTTCTGCTTTGATCGCAGCCCCTTTTTAATAAACAATGCATAGCTTTCGTCTATTTTTGCATTACCTTTTTTCTTTATATATGTTCATTAACGACATGTTGCACCCATACACATTGGTACGGCCAAAATACGCCAGGGGCTTTAATACCCCTTAATATGGTGTGAGAAGTCCGAACACTTTAACAAGTGCGGCACCCCGAACTTATAGCACTATATGCATTGGCTCGGAATCATGTCTTGGGTCAATAGTTGGGTTTGCTCAGCTCCTATGTTTTGGTGCCTTACGTTCCGCTATATCGGCTAAGGTAGCACTAGGAGAACCACTGCGATTGTGCCCCAGTTGAGCTAGATCGAGCACCTCAGTGGAGAAAACTAAAACTGACTGTCATGATGAAGCGAGAGCTGGTCGCTGTTCGAGAGGTATTTTCGAGTCCCTAAAGACTTATGCCGCTTAGGGCGAGGAGTCGGCTTTGTCCGGCCAAGGCGTGGATAGCGCCCCGAACTCGGTCTTCCGAATACCAGGGGCTTCACCGAAATTTAAAATTATAGAATTCTATGGCTAAGTAAGAGTGTTCACGCATTATAGTCCGATTGCCTTGTTCATTGGGCTAAGCGCCTCCCTCGAAGGACCCAAACATGGGAAAAAGAGCACTCAGGTTTATCCCCGAACTCCCCAGCACTAGTGGCACGGGGGCAGAAGCCGACGACTCACCATCTCTCAGAATTGATAAACAGCCGCACATAAGGTATTATTTTAAATTCCAACAGCATTGCTTAGCGCATATATACAAGTTTTCAGCGCACAGGACAGAACGAGCAAGTTTCACTCAAAAATTACATCCCTAGAACATTCATCCGCCACAAGACGGGCACCCTTCAGAACATCCTTATAGTAATTCTCGGGCTTGCGATGCTCTTTCCCCGGCGGTGGCCCGTCCTTCACAAGCTTCTCAGCATCCAGCTTGCCCCAGTGCACCTTAGCATGGGAAAGGGCCCTACGGGCACCCTCAATGCAGGCGGAGCGCTTGATGACTGTGAGCCTTGGACAGGTCTCCACCAGCCGCCGCACCAGCCTGAAATAGCTCCCAGGCAGAGCCCCTCCAGGACACAGCCGAACAATGAGGCCCTTCATGGCCTGTTCGGCCGCCTTGTGGAGTTTGACCAGTTGCTTCAGCTGGCCGCTCAGGGGCACGGGGTGTCCGGCCTCAGCGTACTGAGACCAGAACACCTTCTCTGTCGAGCTGCCCTCCTCGGCTCGATAGAATGCGGCAGCATCGGACACACTCCGGGGAAGATCTGCGAACGCTCCTGGAGAGCTCCAGATTCGGGTAAGTAACAAGTAACTCACGTTTATGTGTTTGCTTTGCATAAAGAATGCCTTACCCGCCGCTATCTTCTTCACCTCATCCAACTCCTGGAGGGTCTTCTGGGATTCGGCCTTGGCAGATTTGGCATTTTCAATAGCCACTGCAAGCTCGGACGCTTGCGTCTTAGAGTCAAGCTCCAAACTCTCATGTTTTTCCATGAGAGCCTGGAGCTCTTGCCGCACCTTGCCAACCTCGGCCTCATACTTCTCCCGCTCGGTGCGCTCCGAGGTAGCACTCTTCTCGGCCTCGACCAGCGCTTGCTTAAGGGTCACCACTTCAGACATGGCCCCTGAAATAGCCACGATAATCCTGTCATTCTTTGCAATTGCATCTTTTTATATATATTTAAAAACAAGGTATTTCTTACCTTCATTATCCTCGAGCTGCTTCTTGGCACGCTTGAGCTCTTGCTCGGACCGCTCGAGGTTCTGCTTTAGCGTGTCCACTTCCGCAGTCAGTGCGGCGGACGCAAGCATGGAAGCCTGCATATGCATATTGACTCATTTGTTAGACTCCTGCGAATTCTATTTGATCCTCTATTCGGCTTTTCTTCCCGAACGCCAAACAGAGCATCAGGGGCTACTGTCTATGCGGTACTACTATTTACACATTCTTTACTTACCTCAAAGCCTGTCAAAAGGCTAGTACAAGCTTTAGTCAGTCAGCTCTTGACGGACTGAACCTTCTGGACCACCGCACTCATAATAGCACGGTGCTCCTCGTCGATGGAGGCGCCTTGGAGCGCCTCCAACATATTGTCCGGCACCTCCGGTTGGACGGGGGCCACCGGCACGTCGGACTTACTCCTCTTGGAAGGAGGTCCCCGCCCGGACTCTGGAACCTCTGAAGGTTCCGGAGCGGTGTCCGGCCTAGAGCCGGACTTGGAGCCCTGGGGGGTTTCATCCCCTTTGCTCCTAGAGTCCGGGAGGTCGCCTTGCGGCGCCTCCAGGACCACCTCCTCCCGGCTTGGAGCCTGTTGGGACAACACTTCGGTGTCGTCCGTAGGGCGGGGGGAGGAAGCCGTCGGAAGCGAGTTCACATCCGACGAGTCCAGTGAGCCGCTCAACGACGCGTCGAGCTGGTCTTTGGGTGGGCTGCATAAACATATTCGACATGAGGGAAAAGCTGTACAATAAACGAATATTACGAATTACTCTGGTATCCGGATACTTACGATTTGGCCAGGGGCTTGGCCCTAGGCGCCCACTCCTCTCTGCCGCCGTCGGCGTTGCTGGAGCAGTCCGGAGGAAGGGTTTTCCTCTTCTTGGACCCTTCGGCCTCCCCAGTTGGAACGGCCTTCCTCTTCTTCCCTTCCCCCGCTGGAGGGGGAGGGGTCTCTTCTTCCTCCTCCTCGTCTTCGTGGGAGGAGTGCGTCTTGGATTCGTCGGATGATGAATCTGACACCTCCGGGCGTCGGGCACTCTTTCGAGTCCCCGTGGCCTTCTTCTTAACCTTCTTCTCCGGCACCACATAGGGTGCTGGAACCTGCAGCTTCACCAAGCAAGCATCCATTGGGCCTTTGGGCAAAGGAGCCGTATAGTTGATCTGTCCGGATGTCACCTGCCAATCCTGTCAAAGGTAAGGGAGTTTAGATCCCGCATGGAGTCAAACTATGAAAAACTGATACCCTGTAAAAGGAAAGAACAACTTACCGTGAGAGAATGGCGCTGCGCACGGAATCCGCGATCCTTGGTAGCAGATGCGGGAGCCTCGGCGCCCCTGAAAAGCACATGCAGGCATATTTGTATGTCGTGACGAAGAGCCTGCTTAGGGTTTGGTGCCGCGCCGGGTCGAACTCCCATAGGTTGAAATCCCGTTGTTGACACGGGAGGATCAGGCGGATGAGCATAACCAGAACGACGTTGACAACCTTGAGCTTCTTGTCCGCCAGGGTTTGGATGCATGTTTGGAGTCCAGTCAGCTCTCCTTTTTTACCCCACGACAGGCCCGTCTCTTTCCAGGACGTGAGCCGCGTTGGGGGTCCGGACCGGAACTCAGGGGGTGCGACCCATTCGGCGTCGCATGGCTCGGTGATGTAAAACCACCCCGATTGCCACCCCTTCAGGGTCTCCACAAAGGAGCCCTCGAGCCAGAGGACATTGACCATCTTGCCCACCATGGCGCCTCCGCACTCCGCTTGGTTACCGGGCACCACCTTCGGCTTGACGTTGAAAGTCTTGAGCCATAGGCCGAAATGGGGGCGGATGCGGAGGAAGGCCTCGCACACAATGATAAACGCCGAGATGTTGAGGACGAAGTTCGGGGCCAGATCGTGGAAATCCAGGCCGTAGTAGAACATGAGCCCCCGGAAAAATAGGTGAAGAGGGAAGCCCAGTCCGCGGAGGAAATGGGGGAGGAACACCACCCTCTCATGGGGCCTAGGGGTGGGGATGAGCTACCCCTTTTCGGGGAGCCGGTACGCGATGTCGTTAGACAGGTATCCGGCCTTCCTCAGCTTTTTGATATGTCCCTCCGTGACGGAGGAGACCATCCACTTGCCTCCCACTCCGGACATGGCTAGAGAAGGTTGAGGTGGGGAGTGCGGGCTTGGGCGCTAGAGCTCGAGTGCGCAAGAATGGATAGGATAAGGAGGAAGAAGGCGTAGGTGAAAAGGTGGATCCTTATCCCCTTATATGGGCGGATGCAACTACATGTCCCCACCAGCCTGGTAAAACTTGCTTATCTCTAAGCGCCGTAATCAATGGCGGGGTTGGGTTACCCACGCCCATATTGATGAGAATCCCGGAATAAGGGGACACGATCTCTGCTTTAACAAGACGTGCCAAGGAAACCGCCTCGCATGAGGCGCTGAGATGGACAGTAAAACGGTTCGAATAAAAGCTTGGCCGTGGTGTGATGTCACACTACGAAATACGTCAGCAGATTAGATTTGTGTAAATATTATTCTCTCTATGGCAATATGTGGAAACTTATTTTGCAGAGCCGAACACTGTCCTTGTGTTCAAAATCTTCTATGAAGTACTTGGAGGAGGAACCCGCCTTGCAATGCCGAAGACAATCTGCATGCCGGACTCGTCGTCATTGAAGCCTGGTTTAGGGGCTACTGAGGGAGTCCTAGATTAGGTGGTGTTCGGATGGCCGGACTATACCTTCAGCCGGACTCCTGGACTATGAAGATACAAGATTGAAGACTTCGTCCCATGTCCGGGAGGGACTTTCCTTGGCGTGGAAGGCAAGCTTGGCGATACGAATATGCAGATCTCCTACCATTGTAACCGACTCTATGTAACCCTAACCCTACCCAGTGTCTATATAAACCGGAGGGTTTTAGTCCGTGGGACAACATACACATCAACAATCATACCATAGGCTAGCTTCTAGGGTTTAACCTCCTCGATCTCGTGGTAGATCAACTCTTGTACTACTCATATCATCAATATTAATCAAGCAGGACGTAGGGTTTTACCTCCATCGAGAGGGCCCGAACCTGGGTAAAACTTCGTGTCCCTTGTCTCCTGTTACCATCCGGCCTAGACGCACAGTTCGGGACCCCCTACCCGAGATCCGCCAGTTTTGACACCGACACCTAGATATTCTCATAACTATGCTCAATTCTGTCAATTGCTCAACAGTAATTTGTTCACCCACCATAGAAAACTTATGCTCTTGAGAGAAGCCACTAGTGAAACCTATGGCCCCCGGGTCTATTCTCATTATATCAATCTCCATCACTTTTACTTTGCTTTGCTTTTTTACTTTGCCTTTTACTTTTCACTTTGCATCTCTATATCAAAAAAATACCAAAAATATTATCTATCAGATCTCACTCTCGTAAGTGACCGTGAAGGGATTGACAACCCCTAATCGCGTTGGTTGCGAGGAGCTCTTTGTGTTGTGTAGGTACGAGGGACTTGCGCGTGGCCTCCTACTGGATTGATACCTTGGTTCTCAAAAACTGAGGGAAATACTTACGCTACTCTGCTGCATCATCCCTTCCTCTTCGGGGAAAACCAACGCAAGCTCAAGATGTAGCAAGAAGGATTTCTGGCGCCGTTGCCGGGGAGTCTACGCAAAAAGTCAACATACCAAGTACCCATCACAATCCCTATCTCCCGCATTACATTAGTTGCCATTTGCCTCTCGTTTTCCTCTCCCCCACTTCACCCTTGTCGTTGTATTCGCTCTCTCTCTATCCTCCCTCTCTTTCTCTATTTGCCTCTTTTTGCCCGTTTCGTGTCTGCTCGTATGGTTAGAATAGTTGTTTATTTATTACTAAACAGAGAACCTAAGATCTATGGATCCTCATCCACTTGCCAATCTTTTTAAGAGATCCAATTATGATGAACCAATTCCTAGTGATTTGGATGCACTAGATTATCTTTATAAGGTTTTGCCTGAAATCCGTAAAGTGATTCATGATAGATCTTTGAATAAAAAGCATGATTGCAATGATTCTATTATATATTCTTTTGATGTCAATTGTGCTAATAAGATGCAAAACCCTAAGCTTGGGGATGCTAGTTTTGCTATGTCTACTACTTGTTGCAATGATCATGATTGGGGTGAGTCTTCTTATGATCTTGAAAAATTATTTAAGCCCCATGATGAATATGAGATTGATAATATTGTTTGCAATATTATTGAAAGTGGGTTTGGAAGAGTGTCAACTTTAGATCCCATATATTTGGAGAATGTTCAATCTTATGAAAATCTTGATAAAAGTGGGTTTGGAGAAGTCATGACTTTAGTTAATGTTAATCCCACTATTTTGGAAGAGTGTAAACTTTGCATGCATGTGGATCATGTTGAAAATATTTTATGTGATAGCTATTTTGTTGAATTTGCTTATGATCCTACATGTAATTATTATGAGAGAGGAAAATATGGTGGTAGAAATTTTTCATGTTACTAAATTACCTCTATTTATGTTGAGATTGCTATTGTTTCTTTCCGTTTCCTTGCATATGCTAGTTTTTGCTTGCCTTGCTAATTTGTTTGCTTATAAGATGCCTATGCATAGGAAGTATGTTAGACTTAGATGTGTTTGTCACATGTTTTATGATGCTCTCTTTGTGCTTCAATTCTTGTCTTTCATGTGAGCATCATTGAAATATTATGCCTAGCTATAAGGCTTTAAAGAAAAGCACTTGTTGGGAGTAAACCCAATATTTATCCTTGCTGTTATTTAATAAATAAATTATCTATCCTCTGTTTTGGTTGTATTTTTTGTGTTTAATTAGTGTTTGTGCCAAGTAGAACCGTTGGGAAGACTTGGGGAAAGTCTTGTTGAACTTGCTGTAAAAAACAGAAATTTAGCGCTCACGAGAACTGCTGTCATTTTTATTTGAAGAGTGCTATTTAGTTAATTCTTTTTGAAGATGATTAATATATAAATTCCTCACGTCCAAAAATTTATTTTATAATTTTCGGGTTCCAGATCTTGCGCTAGCTACAGATTACTACAGACTGTTCTGTTTTTGACATATTCTGTTTTTCATGTGTTGTTTGCTTATTTTGATGAATCTATGGTTAGTAAATAGTTTATAATCCATAGAGAAGTTGGAATACAGTAGGTTTAACACCAAAATAAATAAATAATGAGTTCATTACAGTACCTTGAAGTGGTCTTTTGTTTTCTTTCTCTAACGGAGCTCACGAGATTTCTATTGAGTTTTGTGTTGTGAAGTTTTCAAGTTTTGGGTGAGTTCTTTTGATGGATTATGGAACAAGGAGTGGCAAGAGCCTAAGCTTGGGGATGCCCATGGCACCCCAAGATAATCCAAGGACACCAAAAAGTCAAAGCTTGGGGATGCCCCAGAAGGCATCCCCTCTTTCGTCCACTTCCATCGGTAATTTACTTGGAGCTATATTTTTATTCACCAACATGATATGTGTTTTGCTTGGAGCATCTTGTATTAATTGTGTCTTTGTTTGTTAGTGTGCCACAATCATCCTTCATGTACACACCTTTTGATAGAGTCATCTATGAATTAAAATTTGATAGAATACTCTATGTGCTTCACTTATATCTTTTGAGCTATGTAGTTTTGCTCTATGTGCTTCACTTATATCTTTTGAGCGTTGAAATTTTGCTCTATGTGCTTCACTTAGATCTTTTAGAGCATGGTTGTGGTTTGTTTTAAAGAAACTATTGATCTCTCATGCTTCACTTAAATTATTTTGGGAGTCTTAATAGCATGGTAATTTGCTTAATATAAATATGCTTGGTGTTCAAGATATGTGAAATTTTCTTTTGAGTGCATTGAATACTAAGAGAAGATTGAAGCATGATAATTGTTTTGAGATATGGAGGTGATAATATTAGAGCTATGCTAGTTTAGTAGTTGTGAATTTAAATAATACTTGTGTTAAAGTTTGTGATTCCCGTAGCATGCACGTATGGTGAACCGTTATGTGATGAAGTCGGAGCATAATTTATTTATTGATTGTCTTCCTTATGAGTGGCCATGTTATTTTAAGAAGACATAATTACTTTATTAGTATGCTTGAAGTGTTATTATTCTTCATGTCAATATGAACTTTTGTCTTGAATCTTTCTAATCTGAATATCCATACCACAATTAAGAAATTTTGCATTGAAATTATGCCAAGTAGCACTCCACATCAAAAATTCTCTTTTTATCATTTACCTACTCGAGGACGAGCAGGAATTAAGCTTGGGGATGCCTGATACGTCTCCAATGTATCTATAATTTTTGATTGCTCCATGCTATATTATCTACTGTTTTGGACTATATTGGCCTTTATTTTCCACTTTTATATTATTTTTGGGACTAACCTATTAACCGGAGGCCCAGCCCAGAATTGCTGTTTTTTGCCTATTTCAGTGTTTCGAAGAAACGGAATATCAAACGCAGTCCAAACAGAAAAATCCTTTTTGGAACGTGATTTTCTTCTCGAATAAGACCCAGGAGACTTGGACCCTACTCCAAGAAGTACCGGAGGCGGTCATGAGGGTAGGGGGCGCCCCCCCCTACAGGGCGCGCCCCCCTGCCTCGTGGGCCCCTCGGTGCTCCACCGACGTACTCCTTCCTCCTATATATACCCATGTACCCCCACACGATCAGAACAGGAGCCAAAAACCTAATTCCACTGCCGCAACTTTCTGTATCCATGAGATCCCATCTTGGGGCCTGTTCCGGAGCTCCGCCGGAGAGGGCCGTCATCACGGAGGGCTTCTACATCACCATAGCCTCTCCGATGAAGTGTGAGTAGTTTACCTCAGACCTTCGGGTCCATAGTTATTAGCTAGATGGCTTCTTCTCTCTTTTTGTATCTCAATACAATGTTCTCCCCCTCTCTTGTGGAGATCTATTCGATGTAATCTTCTTCTTTTGCGGTGTGTTTGTTGAGACCGATGAATTGTGGGTTTGTGATCAAGTCTATCTATGAACAATATTTGAATCTTCTCTGAATTCTTTTATGTACGATTGGTTATCTTTTCAAGTCTCTTCGAATTATCCGTTTGGTTTGGCCAACTAGATTGGTAGTTCTTGCCATGGGAGAAGTGCTTAGCTTTGGGTTCGATCTTGCGGTGTTCTTTCCCAGTGACAGAAGGGGCAGCAAGACACGTATTGTATCGTTGCCATCGAGGATAACAAGATGGGGTTTATTTCATATTGCATGAATTTATCTCTCTACATCATGTCATCTTGCTTAAAGGGTTACTGTGTTTTTAACTTAATACTCTAGATGCATGCTGGATAGCGGTCGATGAGTGGAGTAATAGAAGTAGATGCAGAATCGTTTCGATCTACTTGTCACGGACGTGATTCCTATATACATGATCATGCCTAGATATTCTCATAACTATGCTCAATTCTGTCAATTGCTCAATAGTAATTTGTTCACCCACCGTAGAAAACTTATGCTCTTGAGAGAAGCCACTAATGAAACCTATGGCCCCCGGGTCTATTCTCATTATATCAGTCTCCATCACTTTTACTTTGCTTTGCTTTTTTACTTTGCCTTTTACTTTTCACTTTGCATCTCTATATCAAAAAAATACCAAAAATATTATCTATCAGATCTCACTCTCGTAAGTGACCATGAAGGGATTGACATCCCCTAATCACGTTGGTTGCGAGGAGCTATTTGTGTTGTGTAGGTACGAGGGACTTGCGCGTGGCCTCCTACTGGATTGATACCTTGGTTCTCAAAAACTGAGGGAAATACTTACGCTACTCTGCTGCATCATCCCTTCCTCTTCGGGGAAAACCAACGCAAGCTCAAGAGGTAGCAAGCATCTTCCCCAACGATGTCGTCCATAGCAACACCTCGACGTCCCTCATCCACCATACTGGATGAGGATCCGTTGTCGATCTGGTTGTCCCGCCGATTCAGCCAGCCCGTCCTCCACCTCCAAGGAGCTGCCCCGATGTTCCCCTCGTCTTTCATGCCACCTCCATTCCCACACCATCGTCTTCACGTCCACCACCGAAAGAGCATCATCATCACCATTTCCTCGGATGAAGCTGCGGCCTAATCGTCCACCAAAGAGGTTGTACACTAATCGATGCATTTTCTTATTGATTCGATCTCACAGTGTTGCCGGTGCTCGGTCCTGAGACGACAAGGGCACGGCTCCATCCATGGTGGCGTCGCCGGCCACTTCCTCCACGGCGTTGCTCCCGCAGCGGCGATGTCCACATCAGTAGGAGCTACTACTGCTTTAGCTCTCGCTCGCGCTACTGCTCTGCTCTTGCTCTCGGTCCCATGCCTTGTCTGCTCTTGCTCTTGCTCGCACTGCTGCTCTTGCTCTTTCTCTTGCTTGTGATGCTGCTCCGATTTAGCTACACTTCAGTCGACTGAATCGACTTTTGGGTCAGTCGATTTTCAGGGGGGGGGGCTCGCCGGAGTTAAGGAAGAACCAGCCGCACTAGGGAGGGGGGCTCACCGGGGAGGTACC
>NC_041382.1:484006401-484016531 GCF_002162155.2 Triticum dicoccoides | reverse complement strand
GGAGGTACCCCACTATCTATCTTAGGGTTCAGGGTGGGGGCGATGGTCGCCGACGATGGTGGGGTGGTGGCGTGGGGATCGTCGGAGAAAAAACTCGGCATGGGGGGGCCTAGACGGATGGCCAGGGCGGAGGCGGACCGGCGGTGGGGAGTGTTTTCGGAGCGGGCGAGGCGGCGCATCACCGGCTGCAGGCGGCGGGGGGCGGCTATTTGGCCGGTGGTGGTTGGCGGCTCAGGGGGTGGAGGTTGAAGATGAACTGCATGCCCTTGATTTCGTATCCAACGGCTGCAAAATCGACTGACCAGAGATGAAAAAGTCAGTCGACTGACGTGTAGCCTCACCTCTAGTGCGTTCAGTTTCGATAGTAAAATTCAGTTTTGACAACAAAATTCAGTTTCAATAGTTAAGTTCAGTATCGACAGTTAAATTCAGTTTCAACAGTTAAGTTCAGAGATGAGCGTCTGATGTATTTTACATCTAGCACTTTGTGGTTATGTATTTTACGTCATCTATTGGAGATGCTATTAGAATTCCACTGAGGTTAACGTTGTCTCTCTTGTCCTCCTTCAGCCTCGGCATCGTACAACTCTTCGGAGCTGCTCCAACGACGAAACCCTCCATCACAACGGAGCAGTACCTCGGGCTCCATCTCCAGATGCCTAAGATCTTCTTCTCCTCCTCCGACAACCAAGTCAGCCGGAGCATCCTCACCAGCCAACCCAATCACGCTGGGATCGACATGGCTTCGCCAAAAAGGTTGTACACTTGTTGCATCTCTTTTTACTCTACATGTTATATATATTGTCCACGGAGCACACAGAGTAACGGGAAATACAATTATTTTATCCTACTATATGCCAAGCAGTGAGGTACCAGGCAACTTAGCTATCCGTGATGGACTCTCTTGAACGCCATCATTATTTATCTCTGCGCATTTGAGCTGTGCATTTGTCGATGGCCCTGGGAGCTGAGCTAGTAGGGCAGTGGCCTGGGTCCAAAGTAATAGAAGTAGCACATAAACATTTTTTTAGTGTAGGCTTTTCCTTGCTCAAGCCTGCCTACTAGAATCGCGAGTGCTTGACAGGAAAAGTGAATGAAAAACATAGGAATTGGACAATTTCCTATGGTACTACTTTTCATGAATTTGGTGCATAGGAATGGAGCAAAGGAAAACTGTAGGATTTGTTCCTTTAGTGTCTCCTTGAAAGAAAAACCGTAGGAATTTTAATTTCCACTTGTCCTCCTTTTCAAATTCTTATTCATGAAGCATAAGACTAAGAGATAGTAGCATAATAGCATTATAACCGTACATTTTCTTGTGGTTTGACTTAATCTCACCATGCTTCTTTGCATCCTGTGTTCTTCCAATTCTTGTGAACCAAACACCCAGATTGGCAGAAATCCTGTGTTTTTAAATTCTTTGTTTTGCACGTGCATTCCTATCCTATTCCTGTCTATTTCCTATCCCTGCATTGTTAGAATCCTCAAATTCAAACAAGCCCTTACACAATTACTTCTGTTACAGATATGTGTCAAAGAAAACCTTGTGTGGTTTGTCCTGCTCCTGCAGCGTTGTGTTCCACCCCAGCTCAGCTGCTCCAACCATGGAAGGGTTCACCACAGCAGGGATCCACTCTCCAGACTGTCTTCCGCCACCTCAGATCTTCTTCCCCGCCGCCGGCAACCACGACAACTGCATTACCATCATCACCTGAGCGGATGACCTTGAGGACTACACGAGTCGGCAAGAGAGGTCGCACTCTTCCGTGTATGCTTACGTTATGCATCGCTTAATATGATGACATGCTACTTTATCGTCGTGTTGACCTACTAGACTCCGAGTCAGGTCCAAACTTATGCTAAAACTTGAGTTTTTAAATGGTTGTGGGGTACATATTGGGGCAGCAATCAGTACTATCTGTCTACTATCTGGTTAATCTCTGGTGTCTACTATGAGTTTCATGTTGGGTGCAAACAAACATTAAAGGAGCCATTATCTGTATTTTTTAACTAAAGCTATTATCTGCCTGCTATCATTGGTTTTGGGTCTATCCACAATTTGCTACCATCACTCTGGATTTGTGCATGCACTCCTTACATAATCTCACTATGTTTTATTCCTATGCATGTCAGTTATTGTACACAATGGAACTGAACATGTAGAGCAAAAGAGACGAGCCTTGCATGGCAATAAAATTTCATGCAGACGTCGCTCCATGTTGGGCGCAAAGGCACCCCCCCTCCACCCATTTCGGATCATAATCAAGAGGAAGATAACTGTTCTAAGGGGGATTCAGAATCAGAAGACCACTCCTATTTAGCCCATGAGGTCTTCGCTCCAACTTGGCATGTTGATGTTGGTAATATCATGCATATGGTGCCTTGCATTGCTTACTGTATATATCAAATATGTCATCCGGTTAGTTTAGACATGCTTTGTGTCAATGCCATATGTTTAGTTTCTTTATCGTATATGTGAATCATGCAATGCCATCTTGTTTAGCCAAGCATCATATATGTGAATTTTGCAATGCCACCCTGGTTAGCCAGTCATCTTATATGTGAATTATATCATGACATCATTTTTTTATTATGTGTTAAATTTTTCAACAATTTTAGTACATTCAATTAGTCTTCTTGTGCATCAGCCATTCGGCACGACCATGGAAAAATCTTGAGTGGAAACAAGGTCTTCAGAGAAGACAATGCTATCTGACGAAGCGCTTGTCTTGATAGTTACAAATAGCTCATCAGAGGATGATTCAGAGACAGATGACCAGTCCTATTCCCCCCCCTGATGAAGCTACGTACCTAGGGTAGGGGCACGGACCCGTCCAAAGAGCCCTACCCAAGGACATCCCTAGAAGAAATCACCTATCAATCGACTTGAAGGTACCCCACTCGACAGGTTCAAGACACTCGACCAAGAAGCTACCACTCGACCAAGAAGCTACCACTCGACCATGAAGCTAATCACTCGACTGCCAGGAGACCTACAGTCACTCCGTAGGCAAACGGTCAGCTGTTAAGTACTCTTCATGGTCATTATAGAACTTTATTAGAGGCGTTACGAGTAACGCCCAATCTTAAATGTACCTTAAACACTGCATTACTGAGGGCAGGAGGGGGCCGGCGAACTCTATATAAGCCACCCCCCTCCTCAGTATGAAGGGTTCGCACCCCTGTAATCCATACACGCATAATCCAGTCGACCGCCTCCGGGCTCCGAGACGTAGGGCTATTACTTCCTCCGAGAAGGGCCTGAACTCGTAAAACTCGCGTGTAACAACTTCCCAATAGCTAGGATCTAGCCTCTCCATACTCACCCCCCTACATCACTGTCAGAGTCGGAACCACGACAGTTGGCGCCCACCTTGGGGCAGGAATCTTAGCACTTAGTTGGAGAAGTTGCGATCTTTTCCGATCCCTTTGATCATGGTTTCTTGCGGAGTTTTGGTGGAGGGCCGCGAGATCCGTCTTGGCGCGCTCACCTTCATCGCCGATGACTCCGCCTGGCTTCAGGAGGCACCACTCGACATCGACGCGCTCCCCGTCTGCGGCGCGATGCACTTCCGCGCATGCATTCGTGACGTCCTCCTGCGGCAGCCGTCGACCCAGTATCGGTCGACCCCTGTGTCATCTCCCCGCCCTGTCTCCCACCGGCACAAGCGCTCCGGTCGGTCGAGACTTCAGCGGTGGGTGAGGCATCCCGTGGCCCGCCAGTCGGCAGCCCCACAAGTTGCGGCAATCGAGCCCGTCGAGTCCCTCTATGGCCTGTTCGACCTGTCGACTGGCTCCGTGGGGACCGCATCCGAGTGCGACAGCAGCGACCCAGCGGCTGAGGTTCTGGCGGTCGATGGGGCACACAGTCCCCCCGGTTTCCCCCGCACTGACGGAGCTACGGGCGGAGGCGGCCCGTCACGTCCCCACGATGAGTATCTGCCCGAACCTCTCTCGTCGTTACAGCGAGAGGAGCTTGGCCACCGGAACATGGACGCACTCCACACTCCTATTGTCGGGGAAACCCCCGAGGCCCGGGCCTTGGAGGACGTGCGCCTTGCTAACCTGGCCGAGCGCACTCGACTGGAGAATCTCCAGCGAATACTCGACGAGAAAGCGCGTCAGCGGGCTCCCGAGTCCAGTCGACGTCCGCTAGCTCCCGAGTCCAGTCGGCGCCGGCTCTTCTCACCGCCTCAGGTATATCGAACCCCAGTTCAGAATTTGGCCGCTGCAGCCTGTATAGCAGAATCAATTCAGCCATCCCAGTCAGAGGCAGGCAGGGGCTTGTTGCAGATCAGAGCATTGCTCTGGGTGGCAGGAAACCAGAATTCCGCCATTTCTCAGTCGCGAGATAGGATCCACAGTCGATCCGTTGCAGCAGACACAGTCCAGTCGGCCCACAGCCCGAGATCGCCCCCGAGGCGTGAGGGACGTGATGACCGGCATGATCAGTACAGGAGGAATGAACAGTATGATCATCGATTCGGTCGAGATGATCGACGTCGAGTGCCAACCCCTCCCCCGAGGAGCGGGTCATATGCGCCTCGATGGCAAGATGACAGACGCCCTCACAGTGTTGGGCAGAGGATTCCAGTCGACCCCAGAGACCCAGGCTTTGATGCGAGGTCTATCCTCGTTCAAGGTTTGGTCGACAGGAACAGGGCTCATCGAGAGGGCCACAACAGAGATGCGCCTGCCAGCAGCAGCAGAGTACGTGTTTCAGGGCCAGAGTGCTTCAGTCGAGCCATCAGGGCCACAGTGATTCCTCCCAATTTCAGGCTGGCAACTGGAGTCAGCAAGTTCACCGGCGAGTCCAAGCCTGACACTTGGCTCGAAGATTATCGATTGGCTGTACAGATTGGCGGTGGCAATGATGAAGTGGCCATGAAGCATTTGCCTCTTATGTTGGAGGGCTCAGCCAGAGCGTGGTTGAATCAGTTGGCACCTAGCAGCATTTACACCTGGGAGGACCTCTCCCGAGTGTTTGTCATGACCTTTGAAGGAACGTGCAAACGACCTGCAGGCCTCACAGAGTTACGGTCTTGCGTGCAGAAGCCGAATGAAACACTGAGAGATTACATCCAGAGGTGGATCACGCTGCACCACACAGTTGAGAACGTGCCAGACCATCAAGCAGTTTGCGCTTTCAAAGAGGGTGTTAAATACAGAGAGTTGAATCTGAAGTTCGGTCGAACTGGAGAGATGTCTGTGAATCGGATGATGGAGATCGCCACCAAGTACGCTAATGGTGAAGACGAAGACCGACTCCGAAGCGGCAAGCTCAAAGCAGTCGCCCAAGAAACTGGAGGAAACTCCACTCGGAAACAGAAGCGGAAGGCCGAGCCAGCTGCTCCCGGGGAGGCCCTGGCCGTTGCCCAGGGAAACTTCAAGGGGAAACCCAAGGGCACCTGGAAGCCCAAGAAGGTCAAAGATCAAGACGGGAATGATGTTTTGGACTTGCCGTGTCACATCCACACCAAGAAAGACGAAGAGGGTAATTTTATTTACCCAAAGCATACCACTCGACAGTGCCGGCTCCTGATCCAGCAGTTCCAGGGCAAGCAGCCCAAAGATAAGGAAAAAGAGCCAGACAGGATTGAAGACAAAGAAGACAGTGACGATGGATACCCCCAGATCAATTCCACCCTGATGATTTTTGCTGATGTTGAGAGCAAGAGTCGACTGAAAGTCATTAACCGTGAGGTGAACATGGTTGCCCCGGCAACACCCAATTACCTGAAGTGGTCGCAGACTGCCATCACATTCAACTAGTCGGATCACCCAACGCACATTGCCACCCCTGGGAGGCAAGCTTTGGTGGTCGACCCAGTTGTCGAAGGCACTCAACTGACCAAAGTATTGATGGACGGAGGCAGTGGCCTGAACATACTGTACTTTGAGACTTTGAAAGGGATGGGCATTCCGATGTCCAGACTTAGTACTAGCAACATGAGCTTCCATGGAGTCATTCCTGGGAAGAAAGCCGAGTCGCTCGGCCAGATTGCTCTTGATGTAGTTTTCGGTGATTCACAGAATTACCGCAAGGAAAGGTTGACATTCGAAGTTGTGGACTTCCAGAGTGCCTATCATGCCATTTTGGGTAGGCCAGCTTACGCACGCTTCATGGCTCGACCATGTTACGTGTATCTCAAACTGAAGATGCCTGGCCCCAAAGGTGTGATCACTGTTACTGGCAGCCGAAAGAAAGCAGAAGAATGCTTTCAGAAAGGCTCAAAGATCGCTGACACTCAGATGGCAGTAGTCGAGCTGAAAGAGTACCAAAAGACTGCCGATCCGAGTGAATTGCTGCGAGCCAAGAAGCCCGCCTCAGAATCAGCTTTTCAGTCGGCTGGCGAAACAAAGACAGTCCACATTCACCCGACCTACCCCGACGCTGCTCCGACTCACATCTCGACGACGCTCGACTCCAAATAGGAAGAAGCGCTCATCCAGCTCCTCCGTGAGAACTGGGATATCTTCGCATGGAAACCCTCTGACATGCCTGGAGTTCCCAGAGAGCTGGCTGAGCACCGTCTACGAGTCGACCCAAAATTCAAGCCTGTGAAGGAACATCTTCGACGGTCCGCCGTCCAGAAGAAGCAAGCCATTGGCGAGGAAGTGGCTCGGCTCTTAGCAGCAGAGTTCATCCGAGAGATTTACCACTCCGAGTGGCTCGCCAATGTCGTCATGGTCCCCAAAAAGGACAGGTCGCTCCGCATGTGCATTGACTTCAAGCATATCAATCGGGCCTGCCCGAAAGATCATTTTCCCCTCCCTCGCATCGACCAAATAGTCGACTCGACTGTGGGGTGCGAGAGGCTGTCTTTCCTAGACGCCTATTCCAGGTACCATCAGATCCGTCCGTATGGCCCCGACGAGATCAAAACAGCTTTCATCACTCCATTCGGGTGCTTCTGTTACGTCACCATGCCGTTTGTCCTCAAGAACGCCGGAGCCACGTTCATGAGAATGATTCAGAAGTGTTTACTCACTCAAATCAGTCGGAATGTGGAGGCATACATGGATGATATCGTGGTCAAGTCCCGAAAAGGTTCCGACCTGCGGGCTGACCTTGCTGAAACCTTTGCCAATCTCAGGAGGTATGATATCAAGCTCAATCCATCAAAGTGCACATTCGGAGTTCCAGGTGGAAAGTTACTCGGTTTTCTCATTTCCGAACGAGGGATCGACGCCAATCCTGAGAAAATTGGCACCATACTCCGGATGAAGCGTCCTGTACGCGTGCACGATGTCCAAAAGCTTACAGGCTGCTTGGCCGCTTTAAGTCGATTCATTTCTCGTCTCGGTGAAAAGGCGTTGCCTCTTTACCGACTGATGAAGAAGTCTGACAAATTCGAGTGGACTCCAGAAGCTGATGCAGCGTTTGCATATCTCAAAGCTCTGCTCTCCACCCAGCCGGTGCTTGCTGCCCCAATCAGCAAAGAACCTTTGCTGCTTTACATTGCAGCCACAGGACAAGTTGTCAGCACAGTACTTACGGTCGAGCGGGAAGAGGAAGGAAAGGCCTTCAGAGTTCAGCGCCCAGTCTATTATGTGTCTGAAGTTTTGACCCCTTCAAAACAAAGATACCCCCATTACCAGAAGCTTGTATATGGGATTTACATGACCACAAAGAAGGTTGCACATTACTTCTCTGACCACTCCATTACAGTCGTCAGTGACGCCCCACTGTCAGAGATTCTGCACAACAGAGATGCAACTGGTCGAGTGGCCAAGTGGGCGATTGAACTCCTTCCCTTAGATATCAAGTTCGAGGCAAAGAAGGCTATCAAGTCCCAAGCGATCGCAGATTTCATCGCCGAGTGGATTGAACAACAACTTCCGACTCAAGTTCACTCGGAGCACTGGACCATGTTCTTAAATGGATCTAAGATGCTTAATGGTTCCGGCGCGGGAGTAGTCTTAGTCTCCCCCCGAGGAGATAAGCTCAGATATGTTCTCCAGATTCACTTTGATTCCTCCAATAATGAAGCAGAGTATGAAGCACTTTTGTATGGGTTGCGCATGTCCATTTCACTCGGCGTCCGTCGCCCCATGGTCTATGGCGATTCGGATTTAGTGGTTAATCAAGTGATGAAGGAGTGGGACATCAGAAGTCCGGCTATGACCGGTTACTGCAACGCAGTAAGAAAGCTAGAAAAGAAATTTGAGGGGTTGGAGCTTCATCACATTCCCTGACTGAAAAATCAGGCAGCTGATGATCTGGCAAAGATAGGCTCCAAGAGGGAAGCCATTCCCAGCAACGTGTTCCTGGAACACATCCACTCGCCGTCAGTCCAAGAAGATCCCTTCACAGAAGAAACCCCGCAGCCGAAAAGTGCCACAGATCCGACTGGAGTCGAAGTTCCTGCCGTGGTCGACCTAATCATGGAAGTCTTGGCGATCACTCCCGACTGGACGGTACCGTACATCGCGTATATCCTAAGAAAAGAACTCCCGGAGGACGAAGAAGAGGCTCGACAGATCGTCCGTCGATCCAAGGCCTTCACAATCATAAAAGGACAGTTGTACAGAGAAAGCGCGACTGGAATCGGTCAGAAGTGCATAACACCGGAAGAAGGTCAGATGATCCTTGATGAGATCCACTCGGGGACCTGTGGTCACCATGCATCCTCTCGGACCATTGTGGCCAAAGCATACCGAGCGGGATTTTACTGGCCAAGAGCAAATGAGATGGCAAAGGAGATAGTCGACAAGTGTGAGGGGTGTCAGTTCTACTCCAACATGTCACGCAAGCCCGCATCAGCCCTGAAGACCATTCCACTCGTCTCGCCCTTCGCTGTCTAGGGACTAGACATGGTCGGTCCTCTGAGAACAGGCAGGAGCGATTTCACCCATGTGCTTGTGGCAGTCGACAAGTTTACCAAATGGATTGAAGCCAAACCCATCAAGAACCTCGATGCTTGCACTGCTATTAGTTTTGTCAGAGGACTAACATTCAAATATGGAGTCCCTCACAACATCATCACTGACAATGGGTCGAACTTCGATTCAGACCAGTTCAGAGCCTTTTGCGCCTCTCAAGGCACTCGAGTCGACTATGCATCAGTCGCCCATCCCCAGTCGAATGGACAAGCTGAAAGAGCAAATGGTCTGATCCTCAAAGGACTAAAACCTCGACTAATGCGTGATCTCAAGCACGCGGCAGGTGCCTGGGTCGACGAGCTTCCGTCAGTTCTGTGGGGATTAAGGACCACCCCTAACCGGTCGACTGGAAGAACCCCATTCTTTCTTGTTTATGGAGTCGAAGCCGTTCTGCCAAGTGATCTCCTTCACAACGCTCCCCGAGTCGAGCTTTACACCGAAGATGAAGCAGAACAGGCTCGGCAAGATGCAGTAGACCTCCTGGAAGAAGAAAGAGAGATGGCCAAGATCAGATCGACCATTTATCAGCAAGACTTGCGTCGATTCCATGCCCGGCATGTGAAGAGTCGAGCCTTCCAAGAAGGAGATTTGGTCCTCCGAGTGGATCAACAGAAACCACACAAGCTTGCTCCTACTTGGGAAGGCCCCTTCATCATCACCAGAGTCCTCCACAACGGAGCGTATCACCTCTACAATGTTGATCGCCAGATCGACGAGCCATGAGCTTGGAACGCAGAGCTGCTCCGCCACTTTTACACTTAGGTTCCTTCCCATAAAGATGTAATAAGAGAAACTTCCGCAGTTCATTTTTATCAAAGTCAAGAGTGTTCCAATGATTGCTGTCACTTTTGTTTACATACGAAAACCCCCAGTGGGTGACTTAGCCGCGAATCCGTTTCGCCTAAGTTCAAAAAAAATCCTACCGAGTGGAGAGCAAACCTCCCACTCGGGGGCTTAGCTGCAGTCCGGCACTCGCCTAAGTTCTCCTACGAAGAGACTTAGCTGCAGTCAGCACTCGCCTAAGTTTGAAAAATCCTACCGAGTGGAGAGCAAACCTCCCACTCGGGGGCTTAGCTGCAGTCCAGCACTCGCCTAAGTTCTCCTACGAAGAGACTTAGCTGCAGTCAGCACTTGCCTAAGTTTGAAAAATCCTACCGAGTGGAGAGCAAACCTCCCACTCGGGGGCTTAGCTGCAGTCCAGCACTCGCCTAAGTTCTCCTACAAAGAGACTTAGCTGCAGTCAG
>NC_041382.1:484000459-484006194 GCF_002162155.2 Triticum dicoccoides | reverse complement strand
AAGTTCTCCTACGAAGAGACTTAGCTACAGTCAGCACTCGCCTAAGTTTGAAAAATTCTACCGAGTGGAGAGCAAACCTCCCACTCGGGGGCTTAGCTGCAGTCCAGCACTCGCCTAAGTTCTCCTACGAAGAGACTTAGCTGCAGTCAGCACTCGCCTATGTTTGAAAAATCCTACCGAGGGGAGAGCAAACCTCCCACTCGGGGGCTTAGCTGCAGTCCAGCACTCGCCTAAGTTCTCCTACAAAGAGACTTAGCTGCAGTCAGCACTCGCCTAAGTTTGAAAAATGCTACCGAGTGGAGAGCAAACCTCCCACTCGGGGGGCTTAGCTGCAGTCCAACACTCGCCTAAGTTCTCCTACGAAGAGACTTAGCTGCAGTCAGCACTCGCCTAAGTTTGAAATCCTACCGAGTGAGAGCAAACCTCCCGCTCGGAGGCTTAGCTGCAGCCCAGCGCTCGCCTAAGTATGAAACACATCTCATTTCCCAAGGACGGTGAGGGGCAGGTCGACTGCCACCTTCTCCTGGAGAGCTTCGCCACAAATACAATGTGCGCTCCGTCCCACCCCACAGCCAGAGGGTGTGGGTCGACCGCCACCTCCTCCTGGAGAGCTTCGCCACAAATACAATGTGCGCTCCGTCCCACTCTGCAGTAACAAGGTGTAGATCAACTACTACCTTCTCCATCGGAGCCGCACCACAGACACAAAGTTATTTCGAGTGAAGACCAAATTCCACTCGACGGGTCATCCACAAAGAGATTCAACGACAAATCAAGTTCAAATAAAGCCTAAAAGGTCCTAGAGACCTCAGATCAAAGTACTCGAGCCCCCGGCTCGGCAGAGTTTAACTGTTACACTTCCACTCGGCATTCTGAGGCAAATTTAAGGCAGAGTTTAACGGATTACAAAATACACTCGGCATTCCGAGGCAAGTTTTTTCATTCCTCAGGAGGAGGAGGACTGGCAGGAGCGACAAACTCATCCAAGTCGATCCCGTCTGCGATATGGGTAGCAGCAGCAATAAATGTCTCCATGAAATCCTGGAAGTTGTGCTTCCTCGTGTTGGCGACTTGGATGGCGGCCAGCTTCTCCTCCCGCACCTCCTTGCAACGGACGCGGACCAGAGATAGAGCCACGTCAGCGCCACACCGAGCTGAAGACTTCTTCCACTCCTGCACTCGGTCAGGGATCCATTGAGTCGAGTCATCAGAGACTCGAGGTCATTCTGGAGCGTAGACTCAGGCCAAAGCGTCGGGTCGATCCGCATCATGGCAACCTTCAGTCGAGCCAAGTAATCCACGACACCGTCAACACGAGATTCCAGTCGGAGCAGGTTCATGGCAGCTTCGTCTTTCACCGGAGAGTTGATTGGATCCAAACCTGTTTCGATCCGCCCGGTCTCCTCTTCAAAGTTCTGGCAAAGTTCTACACGACCCAAGGATAAGTCAAATTTCGTAAAACTGAGTCGACACAAAAAAAAACAGTCGGAACTGAATGTGCACCTTCGAGCTTGATGTACAACTTCTTGGCAAAACTCCTCAAGTAGCCCTCCAGGTCATCCCTCCTACGAGCGATGCCTTCCATCTTCTCGCCCAAGAGGAGGTTCTCCTTCTTCCAATTTGCAGTCAACCTGTTGGCTTCATTCAGAGCGGTCTGCAACCTGGTATTCTCTTTTTCCAATTGGTCGACCGAAGCCAGCTTCTGTGTGGCCAGAGCAGTCTTGTCATCAGCCTCCTTACGGGCGGCAGCCAAGTCCTGATCCTTCTTCGCCAAAGCTTCTTTCAGTTTTTCTGCAAAAAAAATGATGATTGAGTCGGAGAAAGCGAAAAGATACTCAAGCCTAAAAACTAACCAGTCGACAAAGGCGTCTTACCTGCAGCGCCGTCTCTGACCTTCTGCAGCTCTGTCCTGGCCAGCTCCAGATCAAGGTTCATTTGAATTTGCTGCTTCTCCAAGTCAGCCAAGCGGGTTCCAAGATCACAAGATCTCTGAAGTCAAAGGGGAGGAGTTACAATTTCAGTAAAAAAAGCAACAAAGGCAATAAATACTAAGACTACGGTCGACTGCCAGCAGTCCACCATAGTCTCGGGGACTACACCCAGTGGGTGCACTTAGCGTGCCCCCACCGGTTCCTATCCCACCCGACCGACCCCTGAAGTCGAGTCCAAGACAAGTTGCTTCCGACCAGCTAAGAGACAATAATGGAGTTTCTAAGACTACAACCGAAGTGAAACATTCGACAGTAGCCTCGGGGACTACACCCAGTGGGTGCACTCAGCGTGCCCCCACAGTAAAAAAAGAGAGAGAAAGACGTCGACTGCCCGCAGTCGACAGGATACCGTTCCATTCGACATGACCCGATCAGACAGAGCGAAGAAACTCAACTACAACGACTCAATTTAAAGACTACAGTCGACTGCCAGCAGTCCACCGTAGTCTCGGGGACTACACCCAGTGGGTGCACTTAGCGTGCCCCCACTCGTCCAAGAATTGGCAAACACACCCAGTGGGTGTACAAACTTAAAGATCTTCGGAAAAGATATTCTTCAAAGGACATATCGAAACAGACCAAGTGTTGAAGTCGACTGACCTGGACATTGCTCTGAAGAGCCGAGCTTGCGTCATAAGCCGCCTGGCAGGCCTCCCGAGCCACTTTCACCTGTTCTATCATGATTCCAGCCTGGCATATAGCCTCCTTCGCAGCAGCGGCTTGGTCCTCAGGGACGGGTACACAACAAAAAGCGAAGACGGATCTGCAGTCGATGCTAAAGGCCGCACACTCGTCAGAGGAACAGCGAAAGTCACGGAAGCCCGAGTGGGTTCGCCATCGCCCCGAACTACGGCCTCAGGTGTTGGAGTGGATTGCGGAGTCTTGCCAGTCAACGCCTTCTTCTTCCTCTTCACCCTCAATGGTTCGTTGTCATCATCGTCCGGGAGGTCAATAACATGAGGAGGAGCTGCAAGGAAAACATTCAATCGACCAGAGTCGCAATAAAGTTTCAGTCGACTCGAAAGCAGGACGTCAGTGATCGTACCAGGGTTGGAGGTGACAGCGTCCTCCATCTCTTGGTCATCGTTCCTGGCGGAGACCTCAGAAGTTGCACCACTGCAAATCTTGAAAGTTAGTCAGTTGGCCCAGTGAATCGACCAAGGATCCGTCCACAGTCGACAAAGGAAAGCAAGTGTTATTGTTACCCGGAAATGGTGGGAACAGCTATCTTCATCTTGGGCAAGGCCTTGGGCGGCTTGGATGGCGTCGCTCGTGGGTGCTTGGGAGCCTTCCCGGTCGGCGGAGGAGAAGAAGTCCGAGGGCGTTTCGACGACTGCCCAACAGGAGCAGTCGCCTTGCCACGTTCCTGCGCTGGATCGTGGGTGAGCTTGGATCGCCCCTCCGGGCGGGAGGGTTCAGCCTCCTCCTCCTCTTCGCTGGAGAAGATGTCGTCGCCTTACTCTCCCTCACCGTCGGACTCCCACTCGCCCTGGTCGTCCCCGCTCTCGCCTCCGCTCCCCTCACCTTCCTCAGTCGACCCTTGTGCCCCGTTGGGCGTCGAGTACATCTTAGTGGTCGCCTGGAAGGCAACAGACAGGACGAAAGTCAATCGACTTACCCAAAGAAGACCAATACAGAAGGCCAGATATCTGACACAAAGACATACCTGATCCACTTCATATGAGTTGTCGAGTGGAATTACCCTTCTGGCTCCTCGGGGGTTGTCTTTGTTCCCCGTGATGCTTGACAGCCACCCCTCCAGCATCTCGTCGGTGACCTCCTCCGGGTGGATCCGAGTGGTGTCGTCGAGGCCAGAATATAGCCACATCGGGTGGTCTCGCGCCTGGAGCGGTTGGATGCGCCTCTGGAGAAAGACCTCTAACAGGTCCATCCCAGTCACCCCCTCACGGACAAGCTCAACCACTCGACCCGCCAATACCTTGACTTGGGCCCTTTCCTCCGGCGTGACTTTCAGAGAGACAGGCGTCTCGGCTCGGTCGAGGGAAAAAGGAGGAAGACCAGTCGACTGTCCGGGGGTCGCCTGGTCCTGGCAGTAGAACCAGGTCGACTGCCAGCCGCGGACTGACTCCGGGAAGGTGATAGAGGGAAAACAGCTCTCCCCCCTCGTCTAGATCGCCAGGCCCCCGCACAGCTGGATCACTTGCATCTTCTCATCACTCGACTTGGCCTTTTTACCGACTGAGAGCGGCAAGTAAAAATATGTTTGAAAAGCCCCCAATGTGGACGGCAACCCAGGAAGGCCTCGCACATGGAAATGAACACGGCAAGATAGACTATGGAGTTGAGCTGCGCTCCGAAGAAATTCAAGAAGCTCCGGAAGAATGGATGGGGAGGCAAAGAAAACCCTCGGTCGATGTGGGTGGCGAGGAGCACGCACTCACCGTCGCGGGGTTGAGGTTCGATCTCCCCCGGGGAGACGCGCAGCCTCGTGGGGAATGGCTCCTCCCTCAACCATGTCGTCAAGATCTTCCTGCCGGAGCACCGATGGCATCCAGTCGCCCTAAATCCAACCCTTGGGCAGGGCGGTCCGGGAGGAAGATCCGCCTCGTGCAGACCTCTTTCCTTTCCCCGCCGCCGCCACCTTCTTCGCGCGCTCCAAAGCAGTGGTCTTTCCCTTCACCATCGTTGCCGGCGAGGTCTCACACGGGCTAACGGCGCTAGGGTACGGCCGAAGGTCACGGGAGGGCTGGCAAAGGGAGAGAGGAAGAAGGAAGAAGAAGAGAAGCGCACGGCTTGGAAACCCCGAGCCGGCAACTTATAAGGGGCCACTCCCGAGTGGCTGACTGGTAGGCCCAGGCAGTCCAGTCAAATCCTGCAGCAGACGCGCGCGCAGCACGTGGCGAAAAAGGCGACGCGAGGATCGAGGAGTTTCCGCTTTATCACTTCCGATTACTGCGGCTGCTCCCGTCTCGCGCGCTTCCCAAAATCCGAATCCCGTGAGATCCGCGGGCCGCAGAACCACTTGCCAAAAACAGAGTATCCCGCTCGCACCAACACTCGGCATGTCGCAAGCAAAGATATTCACTTGACGAAAGGCCTGGAATGGATCAAGGCGACTGAAAGAGGTTGATGACGTCATCCGTGACAACTGACCCTAAACGAGGCACTCATACAGCCCCAAAGAACCAGTCGGAAAGGATCCCCAACTCTTTCCCCACTCTAACCTCGATCCATTCGAGGGATAATGATGAAGCTACGTACCTAGGGTAGGGGCACGGACCCGTCCAAAGAGCCCTACCCAAGGACATCCCTAGAAGAAATCACCTATCAATCGACTTGAAGGTACCCCACTCAACAGGTTCAAGACACTCGACCAAGAAGCTACCACTCGACCAAGAAGCTACCACTCGACCATGAAGCTAATCACTCGACTGCCAGGAGACCTACAGTCACTCCGTAGGCAAACGACCAGCTGTTAAGTACTCTTCATGGTCATTATAGAACTTTATTAGAGGCGTTACGAGTAACGCCCAATCTTAAATGTACCTTAAACCCTGCATTACTGAGGGCAGGAGGGGGCCGGCGAACTCTATATAAGCCACCCCCCTCCTCAGTATGAAGGGTTCGCACCCCTGTAATCCATACACGCAGAATCCAGTCGACCGCCTCCGGGCTCCAAGACGTAGGGCTATTACTTCCTCCGAGAAGGGCCTGAACTCGTAAAACTCGCGTGTAACAACTTCCCAATAGCTAGGATCTAGCCTCTCCATACTCACCCCCCTA
>NC_041382.1:483989621-483999948 GCF_002162155.2 Triticum dicoccoides | reverse complement strand
GAGGTGCATGCTCTAACTTGGCAGGGTTATGTTGCTCATATCGTGCGTACGGTATCTTGCATTGCTATGTCATTTTCTTAGTTTAGACATGCTTTGTGTGAATGCCACCTGTTTAGTGTCTAATTACCATATATGTGAATTATGCAATGCCATCTTGTTGCAAGACATTATATATGTGAAGTATGCAATGATATCTTGTTGCAAGGCATTATATATGTGAATTATGCAATGCCATGCTGTTTAGCCAAGCGTCATATATGTGAATTATATCATGTCGTCCTTTTTTTATATTTCTCATTGCTTTTGTCAACAATGTTTGTATATTCAACTGCTCTTCCTGTGCATCAGCCATTTGAATTGGTGATGGAGAAATCTGGAGTGAAAACAAGGTCTTCAGAGCAGACAATGCTACCTGCTGAAGCAGATATCTTGCCGGTTACACATAGCTCTTCAGAATAGGATTCAGAGGCAGATGACTAGTCCTATTATCCTCCAGAGGTGTATGCTCAAACTTGGCAGGGTTATATTACTCATATCATGCATATGTTGTATTGCAATGCTTAGTTTTTACATCATATACACGATATTGAATGCCATCTCCCTAGTTGACACATCATATATGCGATTGCCCTTTGCTCACTTCCTTAGTATATAAATCATATATTTGAATTATATCATGCCATGATGTTTACATAGACAGCATGTATCTGAATTATGGCATGCCAACCCATTTTCTAAAGACATAATATAGTTATATCATCTCATCCTATTTACATAGTCATCATATTTTGAATTATGTCATTCTATCTGTGAATTATATCATGCCATCATGTTTCCATCGATAGCATGTTTGTGATTTATGGCATGCCAACCACTTTAATAGACACATCGTATAGTTATATCATGTCATCCTGTTTACATAGTCATCATATTTTGAAGTATGTCATTCCATCCTGTTTAGCTAGCAATCATACATGTGAAATTGTGTCATGCTATCCTGTTTAATTAGCCATCATATATGTGAACTTATGTCCTGCTATTCTGTTTGGTTAGACCACATAAATGTGAATTATTTCATGCCCTGTTTTCTTCCCTACTACCCATTGCACCTGTCTATCTTACAATGTTTGTACATTCAATTACTTTTCTTGTTTATCAGCCATTTCAATTGGAGGGGGTGATGGCTGTATCTGTGGGAGTAAAAACACGGTCTTCAGAAAAGATTGTGCTACCTATCGATGGAGATAGAACCACGGTTGTACTTGCCCAAGAACCAGCCCCACAACACATAACCCAGACTCACGCACATTGTACCCCTACCCAGTTGGACAGAGAACCAGCTACACCCCTTCTAACCCCAACCCCAGCAGATAGTAACCCAGTTCTCATTGACACAACACCGTCTCCACCACAGAGCACCCAAACACGAGCAGTTAGTAAGGCAACTGCAGTGCCCAAAGCACGAAGACCACCACTCCAAACCCCAAGTCAACACTTAAAGCAGAAGAACAATTGTTCTCAGATCAGGTTCTGTAGCTATGGTTCATACCACTTTACTCTTGCATCACTGTATTTACTCATACCTACTAATTGCAAATTTGAAAGATGCAACTGAAACTCCAATGGCGCAACAGGTATGTTTTAAACCTGTTTCTTTAATGTGTTTGCTGTTGTAACTTGCTGTATGTTGATTTCAGTTTCAATTGAATAAATAGTTATGTTCTCATGCCATGCACATTACAAGTTTTGTTATTGCTGTGTAGTTTCCCACACTTATATTCTGTCTATGTTGCTTTGTCTTAAATAGATATGATTCAAATTGTATCTATCTTGATTTGGCAACATAAACTAGAATGATATAGACCATACATTGACCATACTACATAGATATATGTTTGTTTCATGCTGTTATCCTGTCCACCTTACTACTGAACTGGTTTACCAAAATGAGTTTCATATACTACATTGTAAACATGTGATGTGTTTGTTTGTTTGTTTCTCTTTTAGAACGCGTATAAAATATTGGAGAAGAGTACCCCGTTATGCAATGGTAAAGGAAGTAATGCAGATAAGGTTCAAGATAGCGAGACATCCCTGTTGGTCTCCAAGAAAGCTGATAAAAACTATATTGAAGACACTGAGACAACCCCAAAGTCCTGTCTTGATGTAGTGTTCGAGTTACTGGCTACTACTACTGGAACCAGCTCTTCAAACTCGCTGCCTGAATCAGTTCGGCTTCTTGAGTCTAAACTTCAAGTTGAAAGGCATCGATCAGATGTTATGCGACAGGAAGCCGAAGGACTGAGGAAGTCCCAGCAGAATTCAGATGCATACATTCTGGTGCAACAGCAAGTGCTGGAGGATTTAAGCGCCAAACAAGAGAAATTTAATAAGCTTGCTAAGCATCTTGCCAGCATTATGGGTACCCAGGATATTGTTTCTTGAGATCTTCTGAAGTGGTTTCAGTTTTGGACTTATTTTGCTGCGGCGTTTATATGCTGCTTTGTTCCCTATATTTGCACTGGTGGCGAACTTTGATGCCCAGTGGATGTAATATGTGTAATAGTCGTGATAGCCTAGCGTAAGTTGCTTGCTAATTTATTTCCTTATTGTCTTGTTTATTCATTTTCTTGTAGTCAGTGCAGTTCTTTTCCACGGTTTGCTAGTGGCCGCAATAACCTATTTTTTAAAACTAGGCCACAATAACCATGGGCTACATATTTACTGTAGTTAACATGGGCCTCCTACGGGCCATAGAAACAATGGGCCTTCCACGGGGTGTAGAAACAATGGGCCTTCCACGGGGTGTAGAAACAATGGGCCTTATACGGGCCGTAGACACAATGGGCCTTCTACGGGTCGTACCATCAATGGGCCTTCTCCGGCCCGTATGATCGGTTGGCCAAACATGGGCCAATAACAGACCACATTAAGGTCGTAAATGGGCTAGAATTGAAATCGTCCGTTCATGGGCCGACCATAACGAGCCGTCATTAATCGGCCCTATTTGATGACGCTATGAAAACGGCCCAACGTATTAACGGGCCACAAACGGGCCGACTGTAACCATGGGCTGAATTTGGCCCACAAGAAAAAACTGACAGTAACGGGCCGTAAGTAAACAAATACTGGATATGAGCCCAAGAATAAATGGGCCCTTAGAAGGCCGAAAGATAACATGGGCTGGAAACGGCCCAATGGAATAATGGGCCGTTAATGGGTATAAAGTGATACACTGTTCATTACGAGCCAGTTTCACTACGTGTCGTTAATGGGCCGAGGGTTACTAAGGGCCTCATATGGGCCGAAAGACGTCATGGGCCATATATCGGCCGGAAGTTAAAACAGGCTGGAATTATATTGGACGTCCAAGATGACGCTACTGGGCCTAATTCGGATAGGCCGTAAACGAGCCTTGGGTTAGCAGGCTGTAAATGGGTATATGCGAACAGGCCGTTAACAGGCTTGCCGTGGGCCGGCCCGCCACCTTTTGACCAAGTCAAACGGGCTGGCCTTTTCACAGGAATGGGCCTCTGTTGGGCTGTGCCACATGTCAACGTATCATAGGCACTTTGGGTCCAATGAGTGGATGACATCTGTCCCAACAGTGAGCCGACATGTGTTTCCTCTAGCCAATGATGATTTTACACGTGGAAATCCCCATTGGTCGGGGCTGTTAACGGGTTATCGGATCCAAAACCGGACCCGGTAGCTTAACGACGTTCCGTTACGGTGGATGCCACATGTCGGTCACCCTTGACGAAAGCACTTCTGTGACGCGCGATTTATCGTCATGGAAGTGGACACTTCCATGATGATAATTTTGGTAATGTCATGGAACACTTCTACGACAGCACAGGTATGACTATCTTGATTTTGTCATACATATGTCATGGATGTACATGCATGACAGAAAACGTGACCTACTGTGACAAACACGTATCATCACGGAAGTGTATTTTTTTGTATTCTATGCTCATGATCTTCACTTATATTTGTTTGAGCTTATGAAAAGCAACACATGAAAATTAGTCCCAAAGTGATAGATATCCAAGAAGGATATAATAAAAACTTTCATGAAGATCATTGGACAAAATAAACTTGATTATTAGTAATAGTTTTGAGATATGATGATGTGATATGTGAGTTATGTTGATGAGTAATTATGCTTTAGTAAGAATATTGGTGTTAAGGTTTGTGATTCCCTATGCAAGTACGAAAGTCAATAGTCATGCAATTAAATTATATCCTACTTATGGTGCCTTATTAGGTGTTATTTTATGCTTAATGCTTGCTTATGAGATTATTCGTTTCGTGGTTGGTCGCTTCTCAATCTTTTGTTAGCCTTCATTTTGCACCAAGTATGTTCTCTACTTGTGCATCCAAAAACCTTTAAACCAGTTTTGCCACATGAGTCCACTATATCTACCTATATGTGGTATTCTTTTGCCGTTCTAAGCAAATTTGTATGTGCCACCTCTAATTTTCAAAATAAACTTCTCTTTTGTGTGTTTGTTTCACTCGAGGGGTGGCTTATATTTTCCATGATAGATGTGTTATTCTCAGGATGAGTGTTTATTCACATGTCATTGCATGAGAGTAAGGCAAAGGTATTAGGGATGCCCAGTCCCGAAATGAAAAAAATGAATTTACTTTATGTTGTCAAATAGTAAATTCCTTGGAAAGTGTTGGTATGGAGGGCAACCGTGGATACGACTAGCCATGGAAAGTGAAAGTATGGTTGAAAAAGGAATAAACTTTATTTTCTGTTTGGGAACCGCCTATGATATATCACTACTAGAAAAAGGGCTATAGATGGGATTGACACTAATGGCGCACCAGACACCTTCCGATACGCCATTAGAGCTGAAACTACTAATGGCGCACCTGGCCCAGGGTGCGCCATTAGTATCAATTTTTTTTTGAACTAGTGCGCCTGTCCAAACATACTAATGGCGCATCCAGACACAGTGCGCCATTACTAGTTGTAACTAGTAATCGCGCACTTGTCGGAAAGTGCGCCACTAATGTTGTTTTTTAATTATATTTTTTATTCCTTTTTTTGCAAAACTACTAATGGCGCACTGTTCGACCGTGCGCCATTACTAGTTTAAACTAGTAATGGCGCACTGTGGAACAGTGCGCCATTAGTATGTTTTTTTTTGCAAAACTACTAATGGCGCATCACCAGAAGGTGCGCCATTAGTAACCTGAATTACTAATGGCGCATTTAGAGTTGGTGCGCCATTAGTAAGTGGGCAACAATAAGATATTTTGGACAGCCTCTCCTACCCACACTCACTTTCTCCCCACTTCGTTCTCTCCACCTCCTCCTTGTCTCCGGTGCCTCCTCTTTTTCACCTCATTTCCACCATAGATTCATTCAATTTAAGTGGTTAAATTACCGTGTTTTTATAGGTAAGTAAGGGGGGAAGCTATATTTATGTTGTTCTCCCTACAACAATGTGCACATGCACTTTTTATGGCCTAGCTAGATCTATGTATGTTCGTGGTGTTGCATATGTTTGTGGTGTTGCATATGTGTTTGTGTTTGGAGGTGTACCAGTATTTGAAATGCGATAGTTGCCAATATTTTGCCGGGATGTTGATTCATTTCCGTTTCGGCGAGAATTTTGGCATTAAGCATTCTTTTTGGTCCTATTTTTAGGGAAAGTCATGCCAAATTTTTTCTTGGTTCTAAAATATCATTTTGCTCTACCCCGCAGGCGACCATGGTCCCCACGATGACCGAAGGCATCGTGAATAGGTTTTTGAGATCCGTGAAGGCCGAGATGCTTCAAAAGAACGAGACGGAGATAAGATGTCCGTGTCGAAGATGCAAGCTGAAGAGCCTTATTGCAGACCCAGAATCCGGGCAGGTGCGGGACCACCTGCTCTTGCGTGGTTTCATGGATGGCTATCGGTGGCAAGGTGATGAAGATGACTACGAAGTCGTCCATGGGGGCCGGGCAAGAAATGAGGAAGGGTAGCAAGACAACCACCACGGCTCGGGCGGGCGAGAAGACGAAGAATCCCCAGGAGATGATCACGACGGTGATGCTGTACACAGTCATCATGTAGAAGATGCAGGACATGATGATGAGGAAGATGCCGGAGCAGACGACGGGCATGATCATGAAGATGATGATGCCGGCGTAGCAGATGACGCTGGACCATCGATGGGTAGGGTGCAGGACCCTCATATTCAAGAGCTGCTTCTCAAGCAGATGGATAACGCAAGAGCTGCCGCCCGAGAGAAAGCCAAGATGGATCAACTTGAGTTAGACGCGGTTACTCCATTGTATGAAGGATGCAGGCCCGAGGATACCCGCCTGAAAGTAACGCTCATGGCTCTAGAGATGAAGGTAAAACACAAAATGACTGACGCATGCTTCAACGAGAACATGTCATTCTGGCATGAACGTCTTCCCAAGGGGAACAAGTGCCCGACCAGTTGGGAGGAGGCGAAGAAAATCATGTGTCCTCTGGATTTACCGCATGTGAAATACGATGTGTGCATGAACAATTGCATCATTTATCGGGACGAGCACATGGAGTCTACCATATGTTCGGTGTGCGGCGTCACTCGATACAAGAAGAGGAAGAAAGCTCCTCGAAAAGTGGTGTGGTACTTTCCGATCACTCCTCGTCTGCAGCGGTATTTCGCGGACCCTAAGGTAGCAAAGCTCCTGCGTTGGCACGGGGATAGGGGAGGAGAAGAAGCGAGAAGATGACGCAAATGATCCGGAGATAGATAAAAAAGACAAGATGCTGACTCACCCTAAGGATGCGAGCCAGTGGCAAGCGTTGAACTTCGAAGACCTAGAATTTGGGAATGATCCAAGGAACATTGTGCTGGGCGCGAGCACCGATGGAGTCAATCCGTTTGGCAGCCAGAGAAGCACACATAGCACCTGGCCTGTGTTTGTGTGTATGTACAACCTTCCCCCCTGGTTGTGCATGAAGAGGAAGTACATTCACATGAGTATGCTAATTGAAGGACCGAAACAACCAAGGAACGACATCAATCTGTATCTGGGGCTGCTGAAAGAGGAGCTTGACATGCTGTGGAAAACGCCAGCCAATACGTGGGATGCCACAGAGAAAGAATATTTCCCTATGAGAGCCATGCTGCTCACGACGGTGCACGACTATCTCGGTTACGGATATGTCGCGGGGCAGGTGGTCCACGGATTTTCTGGATGCGTCAGGTGCATGGATGACACAACGTATCGCTAGCTAGATAGAGATCCCGGGTCTTCGAAAACCATGTTCATGGGACATCGAAGGTGGCTTCGCGACGATGACCTGTGGAGAAAACGCAAGGATCTGTTCGATGGTGAAACCGGACCCCGAGGACGCCCGCGTACGAGGAGCGGCGAGGAAATAGACGAGCTGTTGAAAAATTGGAAAGATTGCCCACTGCCGGGAAAGAAGCAAAAGGCGCCAGAGCCGGGAAAGAAGTGAAAGGCGCTAGAGCCGCTGCTGAAGGTATGGAAAACGAGGTCTGTTTTCTGGGACTTGCCATACTGGAAGATCCACCGTGTGCCTCACAGCCTTGATGTCATGCATATCACGAAGAACGTGTGCGAGAGTCTGCTTGGTACCCTACTCAACATGCCAGAGAGGACCAAAGATGGGCCAAAAGCAAGGGCAGACTTGAAATCAATGGGCATCAGGCAGGAGCTTCACGCTATATATGATGATGATGATGATGATGATGATGATGATGATGACGATGAGGCGAAGAAGGACACAAAAACTCGTCGCAAAGGCAAAAAGGCCAAGAAGACCGGAAATGACTACCCTCCCGCGTGCTTCACTCTAAGTCAGGAGGAGATCGAGCAGTTTTTCACCTGCCTCCTAGGAGTAAAACTTCCTTACGGTTATGCGGGGAAGATAAGCAGATACCTAGACCCAGCAAAGCAGAAGTTCAGCGGGATGAAGTCTCACGACTGTCACGTGCTGATGACGCAGATACTTCCAGTTGCAATCCGTGGGATCATGGACGTGCACGTCCGTGAAACGCTATTTGGCCTATGCAACTTTTTCGACGTCATCTCTCGGAAGTTTGTTTGCGTGAGGCAACTCAGAAGGCTACAGGAAGAGATTGTGGTGATACTATGCGAGCTTGAGATGTAATTCCCGCCCGCATTCTTTGACGTTATGGTGCATCTGCTGGTCCATATCGTGGACGATATCATCCAACTCGGGCCGACGTTCCTGCACAGCATGATGCCGGTCGAAAGGATGAATGGTGTCATCAAAGGATACGTTCGCAACATGTCATGTCCAGAGGGAAGCATAGCCAGGGGCTTTTGACCGAAGAGTGCATCTCCTACTGCACGAATTATCTAGGCATCAAGAACCCCATTGGTCTGCCCGTCAACAGGCACCTCGGCAGGCTCGCTGGATGGGGTCACCGTGAGGGTCGCCGCGAAATGTATGTCGACTTCGAGGGTCGACTCGCCGACTTTGAAAGAGCAAACCTAGTCGCGCTACAACACATAGACGTGGTCGATCCTTGGGTGGTAGAGCACAAAACCTTTATTAAGAAGACGTACAATGACCGAGGCCAACAGAGGACGGACGGAGATATACTCAAAGAGCACAACTCATGTTTCACGCGTTGGTTCAAGCAGAAGCTTCTGTCGTACCCTTTACATGAGGATTCTTCTGCGGAAGAACAACTCATATTCGCCTTGTCACAGGGCGCCGAGCACAACCTGATGACCTATGAGGCATACGATATCAACGGCTACACATTCTACACCGAGGCCAAGGACATGAAGAGCAATGGTTATCAGAACTCCGGGGTAACGATGGAATCCTACACCGGTAACGACAAGGATAGATACTACGGAAGGATCGAGGAGATCTGGGAGCTAAGCTACGCTGGAGAGAAGGTCCCGATGTTCCGTGTCAGATGGGCGAAGAGCGTCCTAAAAGAAGACCGGTATTTCACCACCATGGTTATACCCGAAGCCAAATCCAAGACCGCGGGCGCAAACGTCACCGCGAAAAATGAGCCATGGGTACTGGCTTCCCAAGTGGACCAATGCTTCTTCATTACCGACCCGTCAAAGCCCAGTCATGTTGTCGTGAGGAGAGGCAAAAGGAAGATCATCGGAATGGATGGAGTAGCCAATGAGCAAGACTTTTACAAGTACGGCGACCCGAGGATCGAACATGACGACGATGATGAAGTAGCAGCATACACCACAAGAAGAAGCATGACCACCCTACCTAAAGGACGTCCGTTCCACAGAAGAACTCCATTTGCGAAAAAGAAGGGCAAGAATATTGTGAACAGATAGCTAGCTAAGATCGATTGTATTTAAATCATAGACTTCATTTCTCGATTGTATTTCATGGGCACTTTTTGAACTATCATGAATATTTTTAAATTTCATGGACACTCGATCTCGATCCCCCTCCATCTCGATCGCTATCCCACCTCGCCAGATCCGGTCCCCCTCGCCGCCGAGCACCCCCCGGTCCACCGGCCGCCGCCGACCCCCCGCACCCTCGATTCCCCTACTCAACCGCCGCCGCCGACCCCCCGCACCCCTCCCCTACTCAACCGCCGCCGCCGACCCCCCGCACCCCGCGCACCCTCCCCCGCTCCACCGGCATTACTGTTTGTTGATATTTTTTTAAAAATTATTACTGTCTTAATATTACTGTTATGATTTAAACAAGTTTGAACATATTTAAACACAAATAAGTATCAAACAACGTTTTAAATGCATAAAAAATTGTGGAGCCTGGGAATTGAACCCAGGACCTCCTGGTGTGAGAACTGGCTGCTGACCAGTCGAGCTAGTAGAGGGAACTTGGTGTGGATCAGGTCAGGTGGAAGATAACCTGTTGGCTCGAGCAGAAATCAAAAAAAATACTAATGGCGCACCAGGGTGAGGTGCGCCATTAGTATGGATGTACTTATGGCGCACCGAGGGGTGGTGCGCCATTAGTATTGTGCCGCCCCATCCATATTTCCTCCCCGGCCCAAACCTATCCCCTCTCTCTCCCTCGCCCTCGCCCTCGATCCCCTTCCCCTCTCCTCTCCCGCCGCTGCTGCCCCGCCGCCTCGACGCCGCCCCGACGCCGCGACGCCGCCCCGTCGTCCTTGTTGGACGCCATCGCCCCGCCTCGTAGGACGCCATCGCCCTAAGGCCCCGACGTCGGCGCCGCTCTCCCCGTCACCCCACCTCGTTGGACGCCATCGCCCCGCCGCCCTCGTCGCCGGTGGCCCGGACGCCGCCCCGTCCACACCACCGTCGCCGGAGCACCACCACCACCCGGACCTCGTCGCCTCTCGGACCTC
>NC_041382.1:483924710-483989113 GCF_002162155.2 Triticum dicoccoides | reverse complement strand
TCTCCCCCTCTCCCCCTCGCAAGCTGGATCTTCCTGCCGGTAGGAGGATTTCAACGGAGAGTGGCAGTAGATAGATCTAATCCCTGCAGTGCACATTCTGATTCAGTCATGTACTAAGCATTCAAATGTAAATCTGTTCAAGTGGCAAAATTTATTAGATCCCCTAGCTAGTAGATGGATCTAATCCCTGCAGACTCAGTCACATTCAGATTCAATCATGTACTTGGCATTCAAATAGTATAAATCTGTTCAAATGGCATAATTTACTTGCTGATAGATAGATAACATATCCAAATACTCAGACATGTACTACTAATTTCTTTTTGTTACAATGCTGCTTGTTGAATGGAGTGATGGCATCAAATTGAAACATGGATAGAAAAAAATTGGCAACGCCGTATGCAGAAATGTAAATTGTTGCTTCTGTTCTGCGTATTTATATTATGCTAGAATAACTGATTTGTGGTGACAGTGCTGCCTGCTGTATGGAATAATGACATTATACTGAAATATGGATAGTATAATTTGGCAGTGCCATATGCATTTTCATATTATCATGCGAGAATAACTGGTTTGAGGCTATTTTGTTTGTGTGATCACATCTTCATAAGTTGGTTAATTCAATATGCACTTAGCTTGATCATAGTTAATTTACCGAATTTTTTAACAAAAAGGAGATCCAGCATGCACAGTGTCCTGCACTATATACTCAGCTTTGTATGCCCAGGCACATTGATGCACCGGCCCTGTAAGAAGAATCAGGGAAATAGAGGTTGGTTGTGGCAATTGTCACATTAGCCTTGCGCTCTCCGACCAAATGTAAGATATGCAACAAATAACGGACAAATACCTAACAGTTTTTTGGAGCTAGCGAAGAGATTAAAATCTATGTGAGATATTCATAGCCATGAAGCCCAGTAGCCTGTAGTTCACTAAACTTATAGCCCAAGACCCAATTTACATGCTATACCCTTCAGCAACATTGCTTGATAGAACTACTGTCACATGTGCACTTGGCAGGTAACACTAACTAAACCTAGCATGCAAAAAGGATCACATGTTTTAGAGCAGTATCTTCTACTACAACCTGAGGGTTTTCTTAGCTAAATTAGGCTATGTTCGTTTTGTGTCAGCTACTTGCTGTCCATGTTAACTTCTTTTCATGGTACCCATAGATTTGACTTTCAGTGTTGGTGATTCTGCAGTTGCTGTAGACTACTATAGTGATGAGTGTCTAGCTTTTGTAATCTACACTTCTTGCATAAGGATTTGCATGTGCCTTTGTACCATGAGTAATTTGGGACTTGGGAATTGGTTCTTTCTTACTACAGTCTTGCTGCTATAGTATGGCTCTGTTCTTGGTGGAGGTTTCATTACTTGTTTTGTGTGGCTTAGGTTATATTTTAGTGGAATTTGTGTGATATGTTTGGCTGGACTCTGCTCTTTTCATAGTTATAGTGTTGTCACTTTACAGCTTGCATGCTTGCCATACCAGACCATCAGTGTTCCGCTATTATGATAAACTGTTCAATTCTTTTTTCCGCTGTTATGATAAATGTTGAATGATACTGCTTGGAGATGCATATATTGTTTCACCTCTTCACATGCCAATGTATTTTCCATGTTGTGATGGAGGCCTTTTTTGCCTTGTCCACCCGAGAGGCCCTTGAGTTTGCTGGAATGTCGATTAACTTCCGTTCCGGCAAATTCGAGTACTCCATATGTCCTATTTTCAGCAAAGGTCATGCTGAATTTTTTTGTGAATTTTAGCATGACTTTGCTAAAAATAGGACATATGGGGTACTTGTGACTAATGCATGGGTGTCGACAAACCATTAATTATACAACCTTGGCTTTTAGGGTGCCTCGGTGTCGATAAAAACCAAAATGATGAAAGCTTAGGCTTTTAGGGTGCCCCGGCGTCGAAAAACCCTCAATGATAAAAGCTTAGCTTTTAGGATGCCTCGGTGTCGAGAAACCCTAAATGATGAGACCATGATCTTGTTCCTTGACAATAACCAACTTATTGACCAAACTTTGTTCCTATTTAGAGAGAAACATGGCCAACAACGATGAGGCCTAAGACCACTGATGGTACCGCCGAGGATGACCCCACTGATGCCACCACTGATGGTGCCGCCGAGGATGCCACCACTGATGATGGCGGCGCACGCACAGATGGCAGCCAACCGAAGAGGCAACGGAAGGACCGGCGCCCGACCATGCTCCGCACCCTCAAGGAGGAAGTTACTGAAGTGGACTCCGACGTGAATCCAACGGCGCCCGAATGAATAGTCAAGGGGTACTCGCTTCAGCTCGGGTGCATTCTCCGGAGCACCATCTCGATCAACACCGAGAACCTGAGGCATCCTGACCGAGGGAATTTGCGCAACCTCCTCTTCACGAAGCTGCACGAATGATACAAGTTCCCCGCTGAATTTGAAAACACAAGCCTCAAAGGGAATAAAGTGAACAATGCTGCCCTCACGAAGATGAGCAAGGCCCTATCTACATGGAAAAGCAATGTGAAGAGAATGATCGAGAAAGGTGAGAGTTATAAGAAGATCAAGGAGAAAAATCCTTCGATCACCGAAGATGACTACAACGACTTCAAGATCAATTACTCGAGCACCGCAAACTCCGAATCAAGTAAGTGGGGGAAAGAAATGCGGGAGCTGAACTTAGGGGAACACACACTCGGTCCCGGCGGTTACAGAGTGGCGGAGCCTATATGGGACAAGGAGGAGGCGGACCGTGCCGAGCAAGGCCTACCGCCCCTCTTCGATAAATACGGTGACAAGCAGACCAGGAACTTTGTCAGGGCCCGGTACAAGAAGGACCTGAAAACAAAGGAGCTTACCACCGATCCGAAGACCAGGGCGCTTGAGCTTGTTCTGGTAAGGAATACACACCCGCGTAATTAGCTCCATATGGTTGCATTCTAATTAATGAAGCCAAATTTCTAAATGGTTCACATTCCTTCCGCAGGCGACTGAAAGCAGTAGCGCGGGGTCGACTAAGAGCAACCCTTGGGACACCACTCTAAATAGGGCGTTGAATGTAATGAAGAACAAGGATAAGCTCAGTAAGCCGACGTCAGCTGGTCGTGTGGCCGGCAAAGGCTTGTCGACAAAATGGTCGTCATACTATAACACTGGTGGGCGAAAGGAGAAAAAGACCAGCTCGGAAAGCCAGGCGCGCGAGGTTCAAGAACTCAGGTGGCGCAGATTCCGGAGATTGTCCAAGAGCAAGTGGAACAACAACTCGGAAGGACGATCACCGCCATTGTGCCTACCTTGATCCAGGGGATTAGTGCGTGGATTGCGGGCGGCCAACAGGGGCCGCCCCCGATTCCTAGCTTCACGGCCAGCAACTCGCAGAACGCGATGGCGGGGCCATTGGTGTCTCCGACGCCGGCACAGGAGCTTAATGCACCCGGGTGTACGCCGGCCGGCACCTCTGCAGCAAGCGGCCCCTCCGTCAACTGCACACCCGCCGTTGGCGGTGCCTCGACATTAGCCGAGCTCGACGCCATCATGACGGTAACTAATTAAGCCTCTCTCGGCCGAGGACTTCATCTCCTTGCCTTTGACTGGGCATCCCTGACGCCCTACATGTTTTCGCAGGGCGCCGCCGACGTTCCGTGCACTCTCCTGCACTTCGTGAACAACGAGTTGGTCAATGTCGCCAAGGGCAAAATCGTTCAACCGGGCAACCCCTTGTTCCACGGTACCCAGATGCCACCTAACTTGTTTAGGGTTCAACTGGTTCGGGTGCTGCCAGGCTGCGACGAGTTGTTACCTCCGAGTCGACCCGCGGGGGCCGACGATGATGACGTGATGACCCTCAGCACCTGCCTGAGCTGGCCCCTACTTTGGCCGAAGAGCCAGATTCGTTTGGGGGCGGGGGACACCACCCCAAAGACAACACCGACAGTCGTGCCAGCGCCAAGTCGGCCCCATGGCAAGACCCCCGCAACGGTGCCGGACATCCCTATGCCACTGGATCCAAACATGCATATGGCACAGGATCAAAACGACAACGACGACGATACATTTGCCAACGTCGATTAGTACTTTGCTGATCATGGGTACGGTGGCGACTTCATGGGGCCTCCTTCTCAAGAACCAAACCCAACAAAAGACGTGCGCGATCTAGCTGGTACCGCGGAGAAGCCAAGTTGCAACAGGCGTCGTCTGCTGTTCAGCTCTCAGGAGACGCCTCCAGCTGCCGACTTCACCGAGCCTCAGATAGGCGAGGTGCGAAATATTATCAGCCCCAACACACTCAAGAAGGCGGTATGTGAGCAGAACTCGGTCCCATTACAGGAGAAGAAGAAGGCACGCAAAAGAAAGACTAACAAGGGTGCGAGCCAGCCGGCACCGAGTACGATCCGTGCTCAGGACGGGCCACCTTCACCTGAGGATATCTCGAGGAGGGTGCATGTGGCGGGTAGGCCGATGCTACCGAGAAATATGCTCGATGCTGCAACCGGTGCTATGCGGAGTCTGCATGACAGTGTTCTTTCTTTGGAGAAGCGGCGTCTCGGAGAGAAGGATGTGGCATACCTGGTTTTCGCGGCCAAGGTGCCAGAGGGCAAGGGCTTTGTGGATAACTCCATCGGGGGTACGATCGTCCTGCGGTTTGATGACATCCACGCTATGTTGAACCTTCATCCGCTACACTACACCTTCGTTCGGCTATTTTCGCTAAGTATGGAGATGCGGATCATTCGCGACAAGACCCCGGACATCGTGATAGTCGACCCCTTCTACATGCGTGCCAAGATCTTGGGCAGCGCTGGGGACCGGCAAGTCGCGACTTCTTACCTCGAAGGCGTCATTCTGGCAAACCAAGATAAGGATAACTTCCTCGTGCCTTACTTTCCCGAGTAAGTCCTCCCCTCAACCGCCCCGTAACATATGAATTCTTAGATTTCGATCGTTTTTCTTTTAACATTCCGTGTTTTCTGCAGTGACACACATTGCACGCTCATCCTCCTAAGCCCCAAATATTCCATGGCCACGTATTTCGACCCGGACCGTCAGTCGAACGTAGACTACACAAATGTCAAGAAGGTTCTTGATGATGTTCTCCCCGGCTATGTCAAATCTGGAGGCACCTTCACCAGGCCTATTTGTAAGTATGGAAAGCACGTGTTCTCCCACAATACGACGTTCTGCTGCGTCAAGCAGCCGCCTGCCGTTCACAAGGGTGCCTACTACACCATCCATCACATGCGGGCGATCGTACGGGACCATCATCAACTTCTGCTACCGAGTAAACTCAAAGATTGGGCTGCGAGCGTGTCGGCAATCCAGGACGCGGACATCAGACACGAATTCTTTCGCATCCAGTCGGAGTTTGCGGAAATCATCCATCAAGATGTCCTTCGTTCCTCGGGGCAGTTCTACCTCAGAAATCAACCGTCCAACAGTGACATCGACACAATGCTACAAATGCAGGCTGACAGCGACCGTTATTTCATGACTCCCACGATAGACGGCGGCTTCATCCATGCTCCGAACCCTTGAGTCGAGTCGAAAGCAGTGATGCTGTGTCTAGTTCTGAAACATCGATTGGCTCATGTTGTAATGTCTCTTTGGTTTCGAGAGTCGTTCAACTTAGATGTAATCGATGCTATTAATGTCTTGCTTTTCTCTTCCGATCGTTCTGTTGCATACTTATATATTGCTTATGTATTGTCTGTGAATTGGTACTAACGTTTCGTTTGGCTACTGCATAGCGATGCCGTCGTATGTCGTGTACAAGGGTAAGGTTCCCGGAGTCTACGACGACTGGGAGGAGTGTCGGAGACAGGTTCACCGATTCAGCGGTAACAGTTACAAAGGGTACACCACTAGGGCCGAGGCCGAATCTAGATACGCCCGCTATCTAGCAGGAGAGGGGAGGGAGCGCTGGAGGAACCGGATGAAAACGAGTTTCATCGTGATGATGCTCATCGTGATGACCGCAGATCTCTTCTATGTGATGGTAGTTTAGATGATCGATATCGACTTGTAATGTGAAGACAAACTCGCTACTCGCGGTCTCGAGACTTGTAATATAATGTTCTATCTTTCTTCGGTCTTTTCAATTCGGAGACTAATATGATGAATTGTATTCGGAGACTAATATGATGAATTGTATGCAGAGACTAATCTTCTATTGTATTCGATGAATCTGTTGTTGAAGTGTGATGTCTATATTTTGTCCAATTATACATTTTGTAACCTGTGCAAAAAATAGAAAATTAAAAAATAAAAAAACCTAATATTCATACTAATGGCGCATCACATCACAGTGCGCCATTAGTATGCCAAAGGATACTCATGGCGCATCATTAAACAGTGCGCCATTAGTATGCCGAAGTTACTAATGGCGCATCTTGTTGTTGTGCGCCATTAGTATGCCAAAGCACCTGGGTATACATGGCCCCCTGGGAGGCATACTAATGGCGCACTATTGTATATACTAATGGCGCATCTGAGGTGCGCCATTAGTATACCAGATACTAATGGTGCACCTGTGGTGCGCCATTAGTAAAATATACTAATGGCGTGGCACTAATGGCGCACCACTAATGCGCCATTAATGGCCAAATTAGGTGTGCCATTAGTAGGCCTTTTCCTAGTATTGTATCTAGCATGGAAAGTGTTGGGAACTCTTAAGTCATTTTCGTTGGTGGGATGGATACACCTCCCAAAATGTTTTTATGTCTAAGTTTTTCGCTTTGAGCTCTGGCACCTCTACAAATCCCTACTTCCCTCCACGAAGGGCCTTTCTTTTACTTTATGCAATTTTTATTTTGAATTTGAGTCTCCATCTTCTCTTATAAAAGCACCATTTAGGAGGCAATATGATCGTACTTAAGTATTGGGTGTAACTAATATGCGAGTGTGTTTCATGAATGGATCAATGGTTGAGCATCATGGGCTAGGGATAACTTACTTTAGCATTGATATTTTGAAAGACTTGGTTGCTTGTTGATATGCTTGAGTATATAAATGATCATGTCAAAACTAGACAATTTCTTTGAACAATATAAAAGTCCAAATGTCTATGCTATAAAGAAAGAAATATGATATGACATGATAGGCAGCAATCCACATCAAAAATTCTGTTTTATCACTTCCCTACTCGAGGACGAGTAGGAGTTAAGCTTGGGGATGATGATACGTCTCCAACGTATCTATAATTTCTGCTTGTTCCATGCTGTTATATTATCAATCTTGGATGTTTTATAATCATTTTATATCATTTATTAGTACTAACCTATTGACATAGTGACAAGTGCCAGTTGTTGTTTTTTGTATGTTTTTACATCACAGGAAATCAATATCAAACGGAGTCCAAATGTCCCGAAACTTTACGGGGATTTTGATGGACCAGAAGGAACGTAATGGGCCCTGGCTGCGCCTGGTGGGTTGTGCCCACCTCGGGTGCCCCCCGGACCGCCTCTTTGCTGTATAAATACCCCAATATTTCCAGAACCCTAGGGGAGTCGACGAAATATTCATCTAGCCGCCGCAAAGTCCAGAACCACCAGATCCAATCTAGACACCATCTCAGATGGGGTTCACCACCTCCATTGGTGCCTCTCCGATGATGCATGAGTAGTTCTTTGTAGACATTCGGGTCCGTAGTTAGTAGCTAGATGGCTTCATCTCTCTCTCTCTGAATTCTCAATACAATGGTCTCTTGGAGATCCATATGATGTAACTCTTTTGGGTGTGTTTGTTGGGATCGATGAACTTTGAGTTTATGATCAGTTATATCTTTTTATATCCCTGAAAGCATTTGAGTTTCTTTGATCTCTTTTATGCATGATCTCTTATAGCCTCATATTTCTTCTCCGACATTTGGTGTTTTTGCCAACTTGATCTATTTATCTTGCAATGGGAAGAGGTGCTTTGTAGTGGGTTCGATCTTATGGTGCTTGGTCCCAGTGACAGAAAGGGAATCGACACGTATGTATCATTGCTATTAAGGATAAAATGATGGGGTCTATATATACATAGATAGATCTTGTATACATCATGTCATCATTCTTATTGCATTATTCCATTTTCTCATGAACTTAATACACTAGATGCATACTGGATAGCGGTCGATGTGTGGAGTAATAGTAGTAGATGCAGGCAGGAGTCGGTCTACTAATCTTGGATGTGATGCCTATATAATGATCATTGCCTGGATATCGTCATGAGTATTAGAAGTTTGGGACAATTGCATTTTTACCCCTAGTTGGTTCCTACCCACGGGTTTTGCCCTTACTTTTCGAACTTGCTTAGTTTTGCCCTTACTTTTTCGATCGAGGTCCCTCGAATGCCCTTTGACCATTTGACCAAAAGTTTGAAAATTCATAACTAATTCATATGAACTCAGAAAAATACAAATAAGATATCAAAATGTTCAGATAAACATTACCATTATGGGCATATCATTTGCATTCAGGACAAATGCATCATTTAAACTACCCGAGGTAATTAATGTTATTAACATTATTTAAAATAAATAGGTATAAACAATTTTCTTTTCGTGAATAAAAATTATATGAAAACGTAGGTGATGTTTTCTGAACATCCTGATACCTTATTTGCATTTTCATGAGTTTGTATCAACTTGTTATGAAGTTTCCAAATAATGGTCAAAGTCGTTAGAACATTCATAACAAGTTGATACAAACTCCGAAAAATGCAAATAAGCTATCAGGATGTTCAGAAAACAAAACTTACATTTGCACGTAATTTTTATTTGTGAAAAAAATATTGTTCATACTTATTTATTTTAAATAATGTTAATAACATTAATTACCCCGGGTAGTTTAAATGATGCTTTTGTCCTGAATCCAAATGATATGCCCATAAAGGTAATGTTTATCTGAACATTTTGATATCTTATTTGCATTTTTCTGAGTTCGTATGAATTAGTTATGAATTTTCAAAATTTTGGTCAAACGGTTAAAGGGCATTCGAGGGACCTCGATGGAAAAAGTAAGGGCAAAACTGAGCAAGCTCGAAAAGTAAGGGTAAAACCCGTGGGTAGGAACCAACTAGGGGTAAAAATGCAATTCTCCCTAGAAGTTTTGTCAATTGGCCAACAGTAATTTTTTCACCCAGCGTTTGCTATTTCTCTCGAGAGAAGCCACTAGTGAAACCTACGGCCCCCAAGGTCTCTTTCTCATATATTTTCCTTTGCGATCTACTTTTCCTTTGCGTTTGTTTTCAGATCTATTAAACAAAAAATACAAAAATACCTTGGAGCAATTTATTATTATTTATTTTATTTTGTGTTCTGTCTATCAATTTACTACAAATTTATCTCATGTATGTTTGCCTACTTGAGGCGCCGTACCCCGGAAGGGATTGACAACCCCTTTAACACGTCGGGTTGTGAGGATTTGTTATTTGTGTGCAGGGGCTGTTTACGTTGTATTGCTTGATGCTCCTACTGGTTCGATAACCTTGGTTTCATATCTGAGGGAAATACCTACCGCCGATGTGTGATACATCTCCAACATATCTACTTTTCCAAACACTTTTGCCCTTGTTTTGGACTCTAACTTGCATGATTTGAATGGAACTAACCTAGACTGAAGCTATTTTCAGCAGAGTTGCCATGGTGTTATTTTTGTGTAGAAATAAAAGTTCTTGGAATGACCTGAAAATCAACGGAGATTATTTTTGGAATATAAAAAAATACTGGCGAAAGAATCAAGGTCAGGCGGGCCACACCCTGTCCACAAGGGTGGGGGCGCGCCTACTCCCCTAGGCGCGCTCCCTGCCTCGTGGGCCCCCTAGTGCTCCTCCGAGCTCAACTCCAACTCTATATATTCGTGTTAGGGGAGAAAAAAACCAGAGAGAAGGATTCATTGCGTTTTACAATACGGAGCCGCCGCCAAGCCCTAATCTCTCTCGGGAGGGCTGATCTGGAGTCCGTTCGGGGCTCTGGGGAGGGGAATCCGTCACCATCATCATCATCAACCTTCCTCTATCACCAATTTCATGATGCTCACCACCGTGCATGAGTAATTCCATCGTAGGCTTGCTGGATGGTGATGGGTTGGATGAGATATATCATGTAATCGAGTTGGTTTTGTTAGGGTTTGATCCTTAGTATCCACTATGTTCTGAGATTGATGTTGCTATGACTTTGCTATGCTTAATGCATGTCACTAGGGCCCGAGTGCCATGATTTCAGATCTGAACCTATTATGTTTTCATGAATATATGTGAGTTCTTGATCTTATCTTGCGAGTCTATAGTCACCTATTTTGTGTTATGATCCGTTAACCCCGAAGTGACAATAATCGGGATACTTACCGGTGATTACCGTAGTTTGAGGAGTTCGTGTATTCACTAAGTGTTAATGCTTTGGTCTGGTACTCTATTAGAAGGAGGCCTTAATATCCCTTAGTTTCCAATAGGACCCCGCTGCCACGGGAGGGTAGGACAAAAGATGTCATGCAAGTTCTTTTCCATAAGCACGTATGACTATATTCGGAATACATGCCTACATTACATTGATGAACTGGAGCTAGTTCTGTGTCACCCTATGTTATAACTATTGCATGAGGAATCGCATCCGGCATAATTATCCATCACTGCTCGAATGCCAATGAGCTTTTCATATATTGTTCTTCGCTTATTTACTTTTTCGTTGCTACTGTTACAATCACTATAAAACCAAAAATATTACTTTTTCTACCGTTACCATTACTATCATATTACTTTGCTACTAAATACCTTGCTGCAGACATTAAGTTTCCAGGTGTGGTTGAATTGACAACTCAGCTGCTAATACTTGAGAATATTCTTTGGCTCCCCTTGTGTCGAATCAATAAAATTTGGGTTGAATACTCTACCCTCGAAAACTGTTGTGATCCCCTATACTTGTGGGTTATCAAAACTATTTTCTGGCGCCGTTGCCGGGGAGCATAGCTCTATTCTTTGAGTCACTTGGGCTTTATATCTGCTGATCACTATGAAGAACTTGAAAGATAAAATAACCAAGATTTTTCCCTCAACTACGAGGGGAGGTAAGGAACTGCCATCTAGCTCTGCACTTGATTCACCTTCTATTTTGAGTAAACTTGCGACACCTACACCTGCTATTCGTTCTGATATGTCGCATGTTATTGATGATGCCACTTCTGCCTTGCATGATACTTATGATGAAACTACTTCTATGCTTGATAATACTGTGCCACTAGGTGAATTTCTTGATGAACAACTTACCAGGGTTAGAGAGAATGAAATTATTTAAACTGATAATATTTATGAAAGTGACGATGAAGATTCTCCCCCTAGATATGAATTGCCTGTTGTGCCTGAGGGTTATGTTATGGATGAAGAAACTGCTAGAGACTTCTTAGCTTGCAATGATAGATCTGATCTTAAGAAATTATTAGCTAAGCTTAAACAAAAGTCTTTGAATGCTAGAATGAAACATGACCCTGCTTTTGCTACTTCACCTATCTTTATTACTGATAAGGATTATGATTTCTCTGTCAATCCTGAGTTAGTTACTTTGGTTGAATCTGATCCTTTTTATGGCTATGAATCTGAAACTGTTGTGGCACATCTTACTAAATTAAATGATATATCCACCCTGTTCACTCATGATGAGAAAACTCGCTATTACTTTATCCTTAAGTTGTTTCCGTTCTCATTAAAGGGTGATGCTAAAACATGGTTTAATTCTCTTGATCCTGGTTGTGTGCTGAGTCCCCAGGATATGATTTATTACTTCTCTGCTAAATATTTCCCCGCTCATAAGAAACAAGTTGCTTTAAGGAAAATATATAATTTTGTGCAAATTGAAGAAGAGAGTCTCCCACAAGCTTGGGGGAGGCTTCTCCAATTAGTTAATGCTTTGCCTGATCATTCTCTCAAGAAAAATGAAATACTTGATATCCTTTATAATGGACTAACGGATGCTTCCAGAGACTACCTGGATAGTTGTGTTGGTTGTGTTTTCAGGGAAAGAACAGTTGATCAAGCTGAATTGCTATTGAATAGTATGTTGAGTAATGAAAATGATTGGACACTTCCTGAACCAACTCCTAAGCCAACTCCGAAGAAAAGGGGTATTCTATTTATCAGTCATGAAGATATGCAGGAGGCAAAGAAATCTATGAAAGAAAAATGTATTAAAGCTGAAGATGTTAAGAATTTACCACCTATTGAAGAAATACATGGTCTTGATAACCCGACACAGGTAGTAAAGGTAAATTCTCTCTATAGATTTGACGAAGGTGATATTCCTCGTTATAAGTCTGCTAGCCAATGCTTAGATGAGTTCTATAATTTTATTGTTAAACAAGAAAACTTCAATGCTTATGTTGGTAGACAATTGAAACGTAATGCTGATATGCTTGAACACATGAGTAATTATATGTCTAGAGTTAAATGTGAACTTAAACTTATTAGTAAACATGCTTATATGGTTACCACTCAAGTAGAACAAGTACTTAAAGCTCAGAATGATTTGCTCAATGAATTGAATAATAAGAAAAATGATAATGATGTTAGAGTTATGACTAGAGGGGGTAAAATGACTCAGGAACCTTTGTATCATGAGGTCCACCCTAAGAGAATTGAGCAAGATTCTCAGAGAATTAATGTTGATGCACCTAGTCCTTCTAAAAGGAAGAAAAAGAAAAATGATAGGACGTTGCATGCTTCTAGTGAACCTTTTGTTGACACACTTGAGAATCCCAATGATATTTCTATTTCTGATGCTGAAACACAATCTCGTAATAAACATGAACCTAGTGATAATGTTAATGATGTTGTTCATGTTGATGCTCAACCTAGCAATGATAATGATGTAGAGATTGAACCTTATGTTGATCTTGATAACCCACAATCAAAGAATCAACGCTATGATAAGAGAGACTTCATTGCTAGGAAGCACGGTAAGGAAAGAGAACCAAGGGTTCAGAAACCCATGCCTTTTCCTCCTAAACCATCCAAGAAAAAGGATGATGAGGATTTTGAGCGCTTTGCTAAAATGATTAGACCTATCTTTTTGCGTATGCGTTTGACTGATATGCTTAAAATAACCCTTACACTAAATACATGAAAGATATTGTTACTAATAAAAGAAAGATACGGGAAGCTGAAATTTTCATCATGCTTGCTAATTACACTTTTAAGTGAGGAACACCAAAGAAACTTGGAGATCCAGGAGTACCAACTATACCATGCTCCATTAAAAGAAACTATGTTAAAACTGCTTTATGTGATCTTGGAGTCGGTGTTAGTGTTATGCCTCTCTCTTTATATCGTAGACTTGATTTAAATAAGTTGACACCTACTGAAATATCTTTGCAAATGGCTGATAAATCAACTGCTATACCTATCATTATTTGTGAGGATGTGCCTGTTGTGGTTGCAAACTTTACTATTTTAACAGACTTTGTTATTCTTGGTATTCCCGAGGACGATAGTATGTCGATTATCCTTGGTAGACCCTTTTTGAATACTGCAGGGGCTGTTATTGATTGCAACAAAGGCAATGTCACTTTTCATGTTAATGGTAATGAGAATACGGTACACTTTCTGAGGAAACAACCTCAAGTCCATAGTATCAATTCTATTGGAAAAATTTCAACAATTACTATTGGAGGTTTTGAATTTCCTCTTCCTACTGTCAAGAAGAAATATGATATTCTTATTGTTGGGGACATGCATATCCCCGTTGAGGTAACCTAGTGTTATTTGAAATTTCTCCGGTTTCATGCAATTCGGAATGAGTTTGTTAACAAGACTTGATCAACCTTGTTAGTGGATTCCTTTTGATGAGCATGAGATGGGTGAAGTTAGAAAGCACAACTTTCTATACCCTCTTTTTACTTTCTGTTATTTATATTCAATAAAGTAAAAAAATAATATTTCCTGTCTGTTTTCTGAATTATCCTTGCAATAAAAAATACCCCGAAAATAGAAGTTCTCCAAATTCCCAGAAAATGAAATATGATTTTTCCAGAATATTTAAGAATTATTGGCACTGAGAACACACCAGGGGGCCTCATCATGTGCCCACGAGGGTGGAGGGAGTGCCCTCCTGCCTCGTGGACCCCACATGGGTCCCCTCCACTTATACTTGCACCCACACACTTCGTCTTGCTCTAGAAAAAATCATCCACCAGCTCAAACCCGTGTTCTAGCTTATCTTGCTGCCATTTTCGATCTCCATGCTCAAAGCTCCATTCACAAAACTGCTTTGGGGGATTGTTCTTCGGTATATGACTCCTCCAATGGTGAAATTAGTTTTTGTTCTAGTGCTTTATCTATTGCAAATTTTTGCTGCTCAGCTGACCCTGTTCTTGAGTTTGCATGTCAAATTTATGTGGTCAAAAGTAGTTTTAATGCATGATATAGCCTCTAGGCACTTGTAGGAGTAGTTGCTATCAATTTTGTTGAGTTTAGTTCACTTCTATTTTGAGTCACTAAAAATTTCAGAAATTTTTCAGAGGAAGAAATATATTTAGGAAAATGTACCAAGGTGGCTCCTCAAGGAAGCAAGGCCCAAGGCCCGCAATATGCGAGCCGGACAATGAACTACCGTCAAGTGCGGCCTTGTGAATGGCCGTCAGAGGATTTCATGGTCCAGGCAGGCATCAAGGAAGAATTTCACGCATATGTGCATAACGCTGATCCTGAGAGGTTCGAGGCAGATAAGTGCTGGCAATACCTTTATTCAACTGATTCATTTTTGGGAAGGTTTAAATTTACATCCTCGCGCAAGTCTCACAATGTCCTATTTGACCTTTATGATAAACCCTATACCATGGACCTAGAGGATTTTAATACTGCTTGTATACTACCGCAGTGGGGTAGTGCTAGTGAACCTCGCAAATCTGAATTTAAAGAATTTCTTGCTAGTATTACTGTGGGGAATCTAGAGAAATAAGACAAGCTACCATTGGGAGCATTCATTTTCCTGCCATACATTATTTTGCTCTCTTCGTGGGTAGATGCATTAACGGCAAGGATGAGGCATGTCACATGCGTGTTCCTGATCTTAGTGTTCTCAAGAGTGCTGTATTAGGAGACAAACAATACAACTTGGGGGCAATTGTTGCACGTAGGTTGCATCTTAATGGTTTAACAGGAGATTTGTTTGGTGGAATTTATGCAACTTGTGTAGCTAACTTTCTTGGTATACCCATACATGGGGATGACATTGAGTTGCCTCCTGCTTATCTAGATTATAATGTTATGGTTCGTCATTAGTTTGTTTAGAGGAACGATCAGTTCCTCCAGTACCGACTAATCTTTGACAGGCGACGCACCATCCATGTTGTTCTCCCTGCTCCTGCTTTCTTTGATTTTCAGACAAAAGGGAAATATGTTATAACCAGGGAGGATGCCAGTGAGTACGAGAGGAGGACGGAGGCAGCCCGCCTCCAAGATGCAGCTCATGAGGCAATTGCCGCTGCATGTTAGTACGACCCCATCTACATCTTTGATCCATGGGCATAGACCAACTTAGGCCAAAAGCCTAAGCTTGGGGGAGTACGTATTCCTCACTGTCAGTGTCAAAATCGGCGGATCTCGGGTAGGTGTTCCCGAATTGTGCGTCTAAGGCGAATGGTAATAGGAGGCAGGGGACACGATGTTTACCCAGGTTCGGGCCCTCTTGATGGAGGTAATACCCTACGTCCTGCTTGATTGTTCTTGATGATATGAGTATTACAAGAGTTGATCTACCATGAGATCATAGAGGCTAAACCCTAGAAGCTAGCCTATGGTATGATTGTATGTTGTCCTACGGACTAAACCCTCTGGTTTATATAGACATCTGAGGGGGCTAGGGTTACATAGAGTTGGTTACAAGGGAGGAGATCTACATATATGTATTGCCTAGCTCGCCTTCCACGCCAAGGAAAGTCCCATATGGACATGAGACGAAGTCTTCAATCTTGTATCTTCATAGTCCAATAGTCCGGCCAAAGGATATAGTCCAGCTGTCCGGAGACCCCCTAATCTCGGACTCCCTCAGTAGCCCCTGAACCAGGCTTCAATGACGATGAGTCCGGCGCATAGTTTTGTCTTCGACATTGCAAGGCGGGTTCCTCCTCCGAATACTCCATGGAAGATTTTGAACACAGGGATAGTGTCCGGCTCTGCAAAACAAGTTCCACACACCACCGTAGAGAGAATAATATTTCCACAAATCTAATATGCTGACACGTTTTGACAGCATGACATCATGTCATGGCCCGGTCATTATTCGAACCGTTTTTCTCAACCAGCACCGCACATGTCGCGAGGCGGTTTTCTTGACACGTCTTGTCAAAGAAGAGATCATGTCCCCCTTATCACGGGATTCTTATCAATACGGACTTGGGTAACCCAATCGCGCCATCAATTACGGCGCTTGGGGAATAAGCGATTTTACCAGGCAAGTGGGGAGGTGCATCGCCTCTTCCGCCCCTATAAAGGGACAAGGATTCACCCTTTTTTACCCACGCCTTCTTCCTACTTGCTTACCCATTCTCGCAAACTCAAGCTCTAGCGCCCAAGTTTGCGTCTTTCTTCTCAAACCACTCCAAGCATGTCCAGAGCGGGAGGCAAGTGGATGGTCTCCTCCGTCACGGAAGAGAACATCACAAAGTTACGGGAAGCCGGATATCTGGCTGTGGATATCGCACACCGGCTCCTGATGCAGGGCAGCTCATCCCTACGCCCGAACCCCATGAGAGGGTAGTTTTTCTTACCGACTTCGTCCGCGGACTGGGATGTCCCCTCCACCCGTTTGTCCGCGGGCTCATGTTCTACTACGGGCTGGATTTTCATGATCTGGCCCCCAATTTCATCCTCAACATCTCGGCGTTTATCGTCGCGTGCGAGGTCTTCCTCCGCATCAGGCCCCACTTCTGGCTGTGGCTGAAGACCTTCAATGTTAAACCGAAGGTGGTGGTCGGCCAGCATGCAGAGTGCGAAGGCGCCATGGTGGGAAAAATGCCTAACATCACCTGGCTCGAAGGATCCTATGTGGAGACCATAAAGGGGTGGCAATCGGGGTGGTTCTACATCACCGAGCCGCGCGACACCAACTGGGTGGCGGCCCCCAAATTTCGATCCGGAATCCCCACGCGGCTCACTTCCTGGAAAGAGAAGGGCCTGTCCTGGGGTTCTTTGGTAGAGCTGATCGGACTCCAGACCTGCATCAGGAACATGATGAGCAAGAAAATCAAGCTCGTCAACGTGGTCCAGGTCATGCTCTTCCGCCGGATTCTCACGTGTCAACGACGGGCATTCAATTTGTGGGAGTTCGACCTGGCCCAGCACCAGACGCTGCGAGAGCTCTACGACACGACTCACAAGGACGTCTGGAGGGTGCTGTTCAAGGGCACCGAGGTACCTCCTTCCCTCACCGAGGACCGCGGACTCAACGAAAGCGCCATGCCAATCCGGTAAGTTTTTATATCTCACAGGGTATTTATTTTCCCCAGTTAAATGATGTGCAGGATCTAAGTTCCCATGCCATTAACAGAACTGGATAAAGACAGCAGAGCAGCTCGATTGCCCAGCCCCCCTGCCGGAAGATCCCGCGGATGCTCTCTTAAAGGAGATGCTGGCTCCGGCACCTTACGAGGTGCCGGCGAAGAAGACCAAGAAGAAGGCCACGGGGACACGAAAGGGTCTCCGGCACAAGGTTGTATCGGACTCATCGTCCGACGACTCCGACGCGCACTCCTCCCACAAAAACGAGGAGGATAAGGAGGAAAGTTCTCTCTCCCCAGCCGGGGGAGACAAGAAAAGGAAGGCCGACCCAACCGGGGAGGCCGAAGGGTCCAAGAAGGGAAGGACCCTCCCTCCGGACTGCTCCATGATGGCCGCCTACAGCGGCGACGAGTGGCTACCCAGGGTCAAGCCCCTGGCGAAGTCGTAAGTATCTAGACTCCATAGTAATTCATGGTATGTTTTATTACACTGCTTCTCCTCATGCCGAACATGATTATGCAGTCCGTCCCAAGCTCATCTCAATGTATCCTCATCGAGCGATTCATTGGACTCGTCGGATATGAACGGTGGTTCTCTTCCGACCGCCTCCACCCCTCGCCCTACGGACAACCTCGAGGTGTTGTCTTGAAAGGCACCAAGCCGAGGGGAGGTGGTCCTAGGGGCGCCTCGAGGTGACCTCCTAGACCCTGGGTACAAAGGGAGCAAAACTCCCACGGGCTCCGAGTTCGGCCCCCAGCCGAACACTACGCCGGAACCTTCGATGGTTCCGAACTCCGGCAGGCGATCCCCCATTAAGGGGGGCCAGCCGCCCGTGCCGATGTCCTCTATCCATCCAGACGCACTGGACAACTTGCTGGAAGCGCTTTGCAGCGCTTCCATCGACGAAGAGCACCGCACTATCACGAGCGCGGTGATCGAGAAAGTTCATTCCGCCAAAAATGGACTGACCGAAGCTTGCGCCAGCCTTCTAACAGGCTTTGAGGTAAGCAATCAAAATATAGGAAAATATTACTGCATAGATAGTAGCCCCTGATGCTCTGTTCGGCGTTCAAGAAGAAAGGCCGAATAGAGGATCAAATGATGACTCGGGAGTCTAATCAGAATATGTCGATGTGTATGTGCAGGCTTCACTGCCGGCCGCTGCTGCACGTACTGCGGAGGTCTCTGCACTGAAGCAGGACCTGGAGCAGTCCGAGAACGAGCTCGACCTTACCAAGAGGCAGCTCGAGGAGAGCAAAGGTAAGCAATACCTTGTCTACACTTTGAAAAGAAGTTCGGTTGTAAAATAATAGGATAATCATGAATTTGCTAGGGGCCACGACCGTAGTGGCGACCCTGAAGAAGGCGCTGTCCGAGGCCGAAGACAAAGCAGCCAAGGAGCGCATCGAGCTGGAGAAGCAAGAAGCCCGAGTGGGTGAGGTGCAGCAAGAGCTCGAGGCTCTCGCCAAAAAACACGAGTCCTTGGAGCTTGACTCTAAGACGCGAGAGTCCGAGCTCGCGCAGGCGCTTGAAAGCGCCTGGAGCACCAAGGCTGAAGCCCACAAGGCCCTCCATGAGATTGATGCGGTGAAGAAGATAGCAGCGGGTAAGGCATTCATTACGTAAAGCAAGCATGTGAAGGAAACTTTCCTTTTTCTTACCTGAGTTCGGAGCTTTCCAGGAGCGTTCGCAGATCTTCCCTGCAGTGTACTGGATGCTGCGGAGTTTTACCGAGCTGAGGAGGGGAGCTCGACGGAAAAGTTGTTCTGGTCTCAGTATACTAGGACCGAACACACAATGCCCTTGAGCGACCAGCTGAAGCAACTGGTCGAGCTTCACAAGGCGGCCGAACAGGCCATGAGGGGCCTTATAGTCCGAATATGGCCCGGCGAGCCCCTGTGCAGCAGCTACTTCGGTCTGGTGAGGTGGCTTCTGGATGCCTGCCCACGGCTTGAAGTCATAAAGCGGTCCGTCTGCATCGAGGGTGCGCGTAGGGCTTTTGCCCAGGCGAAGGTGCACTGGGCGAAGCTGGATGCCGCGAAGCTGGTGAAGGAGGGGCCGCCGGAGGGCAAGGAGCATCGCTGCCCCGAGATGTATTATGAGAGTGTCCTGAAGGGTTCCCGCCTTGTGGCGGATGAATGTGCCAGGGATGTATTTTTGGAATGAACATGCTCATGTGATCCTGTAATGTGAAACAAGTTCATCTGTGCTATGCAATGCTTTTTTTAATTTGAAATATTACCTTCTGTGCGGTCGTTTATAAAATCTGAGAGTTTGCTAGTCGTCGGCTTCTGCCCCCATGTAAGTACTGGGGTGTTCAGGATAAACCTGAGCACTCTTTACCCCAACTTTGGGTCCATCAAGGGAGGTGTTCAGCACAACGAACCAGGCAATCGGACTATAAGGCTTTATCACTCTCACTTAGCCATAGAAGTCTACAATTTTAAATCTTGGCGAAGCCCCTAGTATTCGGAAGGCCGAATTTGGGGGCGCTATACACGCCTAAGCCGGGCAAGGCCGACTCCTCACCCGAAGCAGAAAAAGTCTTTAAGGACTTGAGACCTCTCAAACAGCGACCAGTCTCTCGCCTTATCATGACAGTGAGTTTTCGGCTTTCTCTACTGAGGTGCTCGTCCGAAAGAACCAAGACACAATTCAGTAGTTCTCCCACCGCTACTTTAGCCGATATAGCGGAACATAAGGTACCAAAGCATGGGAGCCGGGCAAACCCAACTATTAACCCAAGACATGATTCAGAGCTGATGCATATAGTGCTATAAGTTCGGGGTGCCGCACTGTCGAAAGTGTTCGGACTTCTCGCACCGTATTATGGGGTAAACAAAATCCCCTGACGTACTGGCCGTACCCGAATGTACGGGTGCGGATTGTCGTAAATGGACATATAAGAAAAAAAATGATAAATAATGCAATTATAGACTAATGCTATGCATTGTTATTTAAATAATACGTCGAAGCGTACTGGTACAAGTAGTGCAATAAGAAGAAAGTAGGACTATTCGAAATGTCCTATCCAAGGGCAAGCTGCGTATGGATAGTAGAAAGCGGGTATATCAATTATTATTAGAGACCACCTAGGGGTTCCCGTGTACATCTTAGCTTCTTGCCGCCCTGGTTGTTCCTTCTGGTAATGTGTCCGGCGATCGTATTGCCGGAAAGGGCTTCCAGAGAGTTAGGCCCTGAAAGAGAAAAATAAATGATAAAGGTATAAATCCCCTAGGGCGGCTAAGCTGCATTGCGGGATGTGCCCTAATCGTGCCCTGCCTATGTCCATGGTATTTTCAGTGTGTAATTATGTACGTGCGGCACGGATTTCGTCGCTTGACTGGGACTGGGACGGGGGCCGAATTGCTAGGTGATCTCTAAACGTGCCAGGCGATCCTGTTGCAGTTTACTCCGGACTCGCTTGAAGGTGTCCGGGGGCTGTAACACCGAATTAGTGGTTTGCCTTAAAAGGTTGCTTTGTGCTTCTGCTGCGAGGGCCACAGTGTGCTCTTCCGTGCGGAGCGAGCGTTCTGTATTTCCATTTACTGTAATGACCCCCTAGGTCCTGGCATCTAGAGCTTGAGGTATGCGTAATGCGGTACTACATTAAATTTTGCAAATGATGTTCGTCTGAGCAGTGTGTGATAGCCATTGTGAAACGGGACGATATCGAAGATTAACTCCTCGCTTCGGAAGTTGTCCGGTGATCCGAAGACCACTTCTAGTGTGATTGAGCCCGTGCAATGGGCCTCTACACCTGGGATGACGCCCTTAAAGGTGGTTTTGGTGGGTTTGATCCTCGAGGGATCGATACCCATGATACGTCCATTTTGCATCATGCTTTTATATCGATATTTATTGCATTATGGACTGTTATTTCACTTTATGTCACAATACTTATGGCTATTCCCTCTTATTTTACAAGGTTTACATAAAGAGGGAGAATGCCGGCAGCTGGAATTCTAGTCTGCAAAAGGAGCAAATATTAGAGACCTATTCTGCACAACTCCAAAATTCCTGAAACTCCACGGAACGTCTTAAAAGAAATAAAGAAAAATCCATGCCAAAGATGAAGGCCAGGGGGCCCACACCCTGCTCATGAGGGTGGGGGCGCCCCCCCCTAGGGCGCGCCCCCTATCTCGTGGGCCCCCTGGTGGCTCTCCGATGCCCATCTTCTCCTATATGAGGTCTTTCGATGAGAAAAAAAGAAGAGGGAACTTTTCAGGATGAGACTCCGCCGCCACGAGGCGGAACCTTGGCGGATCCAATCTAGAGCTCCGGCAGAGCTGTTCTGCCGGGGATACTTCCTTCCCGGAGGGGGAAATCATCAACATCGTCATCATCAACGCTCCTCTCATCGGGAGAGGGCAATCTCCATCAACATCTTCACCAACACCATCTCATCTCCAAACCCTAGTTCATCTCTTGTATCCAATTCTTGTCTCAAAGTCCGGGATTGGTGCTAGTAGGTTGCTAGTAGTGTTGATTACTCCTTGTAGTTGATGCTAGTTGGTTTAATTGGTGGAAGATCATATGTTCAGATCCTATATGCATATTATTACCCCTCTGATTATGAACATGAATATGCTTTGTGAGTAATTATGTTCGTTCCTAAGGACAAGGGAGAAGTCTTGCTATGAGTAGTCATGTGAATTTGGTATTCGTTTGATATTCTGGTAAGATGTATGTTGTCTAGCCTCTAGTGGTGTTATGTGAACGTCGACTACATAACACTTCACCATTATTTGGGCCTAGAGGAAGGCATTGGGAAGTAATAAGTAGATGATGGGTTGCTAGAGTGACAGAAGCTTAAACCCTAGTTTATGCGTTGCTTCGTAAGGGGCTGATTTGGATCCATATGTTTCATGCTATGGTTAGGTTTACCTTAATACTTTTATTGTAGTTGTGGATGCTTGCAATAGAGGTTAATCATAAGTGGGATGCTTGTTCAAGTAAGAACAGTACCCAAGGACCGGTCCACCCACATATCAAATTATCAAAGTATCGAACGCGAATCATATGAACGTGATGAAAACTAGCTTGACGATATTCCCATGTGTCCTCGGGAGCGCTTTTCCTATTATAAGAGTTTGTTCTGGCTTGTCCTTTGATACAAAAGTATTGGGCCACCTTGCTGCACTTTATTTACTTTTGTTACTTGTTGCTCGTTACAATTTATCATATCACAAAACTATCTGTTACCACTTGTTTTAGTACTTGCAGAGAATACCTTGCTGAAAACCGTTTATCATTTCCTTCTGCTCCTCATTGGGTTCGACACTCTTACTTATCGAAAGGACTGCGATATATCCCCTATACTTGTGGGTCATCAAGACTCTTTTCTGGCGCGTTTGCCGGGGAGTGTAGCGCCTTTGGTAGGTAGAATTTGGTAAGCAAAAATTTATATAGTGTGCTGAAATTTATTTTCACTTGTTACTATGGAAAGTAATTCTCTGAGGGGCTTGTTCGGGGTATCTTCACCCCGTCCAGTAGATCAAAGAGTTTCTCCTCAACCTACTGAACCTATTGAAAATGAAACTCCTTTTGAATTTCCTATGGCTATGATGGAAAAACTTCTAGCTAACCCTTTTACAGGAGATGGAACAAAGCATCCCGATGAGCACTTAATATATGTGGATGAAGTTTGTGGATTATTTAAGCTTGAAGGTATACCCGATGATGTTGCTAAGAAGAAGGTCTTCCCTTTATCCTTGAAGGGAGACGCATTGATATGGTATAGGCTATGTGATGATATGAGATTCTGGGACTATAGAAGATTGAAGTTGGAATTTCATCAAAAGTATTACCCTATGCATCTTGTTCATCGTGATCGCAATTACATATATAATTTTTGCCTCGCAAAGGAGAAAGCATCGCTCAAGATTGGGGGAGGCTTAAATCAATGTTATATTCATGCCCCAATCATGAACTCCCGAGAGAAATAATTATGCAAAGTTTTTATGCTCGGCTTTCTGAAAGCAATCGCAACATGCTCAATACTTCTTGTGTTGTCTCTTTTATGATGAAGACTATTGAATTCAGATGGAATTTATTGGATAGAATTAAACGCAACTCTGAAGATTGCGACCTCGACAAAGGTAAGGAGTCAGGTATGACACCTAAGTTTGATTGTGTTAAATCTTTCATGGATACCTATATTTTCCGTAAGTTTAGCACTGAATATGGACTTGACTCTGAGATAGTAGCTTCTTTCTGTGAATCTTTTGCTACTTATGTTGATCTCCCTAAGGAGAAGTGGTTTAAATATCATCCTCCCATAGAAGTAAAAGTAGCTGCACCTATTAAAGTTGAAGAAAAGACTGTCACTTATAATGATCCTATTGTTCCTACTTCTTATATTGAGAAACCACCTTTCCCTGTTAGAATAAAGGATCATGCTAAAGCTTCAACTGTTGTTCGTAAAAGCATAATTAGAACTTATACACCTCCTGAACAAGTTAAAGTAGAACCTAATATTGCTATTGTTAAAGATCTCTTGTCTAATAATATTGATGGGCATGTTATTCAGTTCGAAGGTGAAACTGCTAGAATTATTAAACCTTGTGCTAAAGATAAACATAGACCCGTCGTAGGCGTGCCTGTTATTTCTGTTAAAATAGGGGATCATTGTTATCATGGCTTATGTGATATGGGTGCTAGTGCTAGTGTTATACCCCATACTTTATATGAAGAAATTAAGAATGAAATTGCACCTGCTGAGTTAGAAGATATTGATGTCACAATTAAACTTGCCAATAGAGATACTATTTCAGCAATGAGAATTGTCAGAGATGTTGAAGTCTTGTGTGGGAAAACTAAATATCCTGCTGATTTTCTTGTTCTTGGTTCCCCACAAGATAGTTTTTGTCCCATTATATTTGGTAGACCCTTCTTAAATACTGTCAATGCTGCCATAGATTGCACAAAGAATGTTGTTACTGTTGGCTTGGATGATATGGTTCCTGAGTTTAATTTCTCTAAATTTAGTAAACAACATTGTGAGGAAGAATTACCTAGTAAGGATGAAATTATTGGTCTTGCTTCTATTGCAGTACCTCCTAGTGATCCTTTAGAACACTATTTGCTAGACCATGAAAATGATATGTTCATGAATGAAAGAAGGGAAATAGATGAAGTATTCTTTAAACAAGAACATGTTCTGAAACACAACTTGCCTGTTGAAATCTTAGGGGATCATCCTCCACCCAAGGGTGATCCCGTGTTCGAGCTTAAACATTTGCCTGATAATCTTAAATATGCTTATCTTGATGAAAAGAAGATATATCCTGTTATTATTAGTGCTAACCTTTCAGAGCATGAAGAAGAAAGATTATTGAAAACTCTGAAGAAGCATCGTGCTGCTATTGGTTATACTCTTGATGATCTTAAGGGCATTAGTCCCACTCTATGCCAACATAAAATAAATCTGGAAGAAGATGCCAAACCAGTTCGTGATCCTCAACGACATCTGAATCCTAAAATGAAAGAAGTGGTAAGAAAAGAAATACTAAAGCTTCTGGAGGCAGGTGTAATCTACCCCATTGCTGATAGTGAGTGGGTAAGTCATGTCCATTGTGTCCCTAAGAAGGGAGGTATTACTGTTGTTCCTAATGATAAAGATGAATTGATTCCACAAAGAATTATCACATGTTATAGGATGGTAATTGATTTCCGCAAATTAAATAAAGCTACTAAGAAAGATCATTACCCCTTACCTTTTATTGATCAAATGCTAGAAAGATTATGCAAACACACACACTATTGCTTTCTAGATGGTTATTCTGGTTTCTCTCAAATACCTGTGTCGGCTAAAGATCAATCAAAGACTACTTTTACATGCCCTTTTGGTACTTTTGCTTATAGACGTATGCCTTTTGGTGTATGTAATGCACCTGCTACCTTTCAAAGATGCATGATGGCTATATTCTCTGACTTTTGTGAAAAGATTTGTGAGGTTTTCATGGATGACTTTTCTGTCTATGGTTCCTCTTTTGACGATTGCTTGAGCAATCTTGATTGAGTTTTGTAGAGATGTGAAGAAACTAATCTTGTCTTGAATTGGGAAAAGTGCCACTTTATGGTTAATGAAGGTATTGTTTTGGGGCACAAAGTTTCTGAAAGAGCTATTGAAGTTGATAAAGCCAAGGTTGATGCTATTGAAAATATGCCATGTCCCAAGGACATCAAAGGTATAAGAAGTTTCCTTGGTCATGCCGGGTTTTATAGGAGGTTCATTAAGGACTTCTCAAAAGTTTCTCGGCCTCTGACTAATTTATTGCAAAAAGACATACCATTTGTCTTTGATGATGATTGTGTAGAAGCATTTGAAATATTTAAGAAAGCATTAGTCTCTGCACCTATTGTTCAGCCACCTGATTGGAATTTACCCTTTGAAATTATGTGTGATGCTAGTGATTATGTTGTAGGTGTTGTTCTAGGACAAAGAGTCGATAAGAAATTAAATGTTATTCATTATGCTAGTAAGACTCTAGACAATGCTCAAAGAAATTATGCTACTACTGAAAAAGAACTTTTAGCAGTTGTATTTGCTTGTGATAAGTTCAGATCTTATATTGTTGATTCTGAAGTAACTATTCAAACAGATCATGCTGCTATTAAATATCTTATGGAAAAGAAACATGCTAAACCTAGACTTATTAGATGGGTTCTCTTTCTACAAGAATTTGATTTGCATATTGTTGATAGAAAGGGAGCTGAGAACCCTGTTGTAGACAACTTGTCTAGGTTAGAAAATATTCTTGATGACCCACTACCTATTAATGATGACTTTCCTGATGAGCAATTAAATGTTATAAGTACTTCTCCTAGTACTCCATGGTATGCTGATTATGCTAATTATATTGTTGCTAAGTTTATACCACCTAGCTTCACATACCAACAAAAGAAAAAGTTCTTCTATGATTTGAGATATTACTTTTTGGATGACCCGCATCTTTATAAAGAAGGAGTAGATGGTGTTATTAGGCGTTGTGTACCTGAGCATGAACAGGAACAGATCCTACGCAAGTGTCATTCCGAGTCTTATGGAGGACACCACGCTGGAGATAGAACTGCACATAAGGTATTGCAATCTGGTTTTTATTGGCCTACTCTCTTCAAGGATGCCCGTAAGTATGTCTTGTCTTGTGATGAATGTCAAAGAATTGTTAATATTAGTAGACGTCAAGAAATGCCTATGAATTATTCACTTGTTATTGAACCATTTGATGTTTGGGGCTTTGATTATATGGGACCTTTTCCTGCCTCTAATAGATACACACATATTTTAGTTGCTGTTGATTACGTTACTAAGTGGGTAGAAGCTATTCCAACTAGTAGTGCTGCTCATAACACTTCTATTAAAATGCTTAAGGAAGTTATTTTTCCGAGGTTTGGAGTCCCTAGATATTTAATGACTGATGGTGGTTCACACTTTATTCATGGTGCTTTCCGTAAAATGCTTGCTAAATATGATGTTAATCATAGAATTGCATCCCTTATCACCCACAGTCTAGTGGTCAAGTAAAGTTGAGCAATAGAGAGCTCAAATTAATTTTGCAAAAGACTGTTAATAGGTCTAGAAAGAATTGGTCTAAGAAACTTGATGATGCATTATGGGCTTATAGAACTGCATACAAAAATCCTATGGGTATGTCCCCGTATAAAATGGTCTATGGAAAAGCATGTCACTTACCTCTCGAACTAGAACATAAGGCATATTGGGCTATTAAAGAGCTCAACTATGATTTTAAACTTGCCGGTGAAAAGAGGTTATTTGATATTAGCTCACTTGATGAATGGAGAACCCATGCTTATGAAAATGCCAAGTTGTTTAAAGAAAAAGTTAAAAGATGGCATGACAAAAGGATACAAAAGTGTAAGTTTAATGTAGGTGATTATGTATTGCTATACAACTCTCGTTTAAGATTTTTTGCAGGAAAACTTCTCTCTAAATGGGAAGGCCCCTATGTCATCGAGGAGGTCTATCGTTCCGGTGCCATAAAATCAACAACTTCGAGGGCACAAATCCGAAGGTGGTAAATGGTCAAAGAATTAAACATTATATCTCAGGTAATCCCATAAATGTTGAAACCAATATTATTGAAACCATAACCCCGAAGGAATACATAAGGGACACTTTCCGGAACGTTTCAGACTCCGAAAAGGAATAGGTATGTGGTACGGTAAGTAAACCGACTCCAAAACAATTTTTAAGGCAATATTTCTCCGTTTTGGAATATTTAGAAAAATAGAAAAATAAGTAGCAATCCGGGAAGGACACGAGGGACCCACGAGGGTGGTGGGCGTGCCCCCCTACCTCGTGAGCGTCTCGTGTGCTTTCCGGACTCCGTTTTCTTGCATGATACATATTTTGGTCGATAAAAATTCATTATATATTCTCCCAAAGGTTTTGACTCCCGTATCACGTAAACCTCCTCTATTCTTGTTTCGAGCTATTTTCTGTCAGGGTTTCTCAGGCTAGGCATCATGTCGTCTTCCTCCCCCAACAATGGTGACAACGATGCTTGGCTAATGAAGATAGATTTGAAGAGGGAAGAACCCATGAGGGTCAACAAGGATGAAAGGATCAAGAAGGCCACGGAGGATCAAGCTCCAGCAGCAAAAGACACCCTTCAAATTGATCATAACCTTCTTACCCCAACTGAGATCGAAGCTTTCAAGATGATTGAGTTAGCTCGGGTTCAAAACAAGTATCTCACACAAGAAAATATTTTGTTGAAGGAGCATATTGTTGCACTCAAGGGCATTATTCGCAAGCTGGAGGACCTCTTACGCTCGATGTGCGATTATCCGTCACCGCCACCTTCTTCACCAACAAACAAGGAGACATGACCCCATGGGTATGGGCACCCCCCTTGGCAACTGCCAAGCTTGGGGGAGGTGCCCCGGTATCGTATCACCATCACAACTCCTATCTTTACCGTTTTCTTAGTTTGATCCTATTAATAGTATCTTGATCTAGTAGAATAAAGTTTATGTCATGATCTAGTTTTGAGTTTTGCTTTATTATCCCTCTATGTAATCGAGTCTGTGAGTTATATATAATAAAGATTAGTGTTGAGTCAAGGGCTTGATTATTTTGCCATGATCTTGGGTGAATAAAAGAAAGAAGAAAAGAATAAAAGAAACAAAAAGTTCATATTGATCTTATTGAGAGTAACGACTTCACATACAAAGAGCATGATGATTAAAAGTTGTTGGGAGTTGGCAGACATAGCTTTGGTCATTGTTGCAATTAATAGGAAGTAATAAGGAAAGAGAGGTTTCCAATATAGATATATTATCATTGACATCTTTTATGATTGGGATCACTCATTAAAATATGACATGCTAAAGAGTTGATGTTGGACAAGGAAGACACCGTACTGAGTTATGTCTTTCTTATATCTGAGATAAAGTATGTTGTCATGGTTCCTCTAACTTGTTGAGCTTGCCTTTCCCCCTCATGCTAGCCAAATTCTCAGCACTAAGTAGAAATGCTACTTGTGCTTCCAAATATCCCTAAACCAGTTTTGCCATGAGAGTCCACCATATCTACCTATGGATTGAGTAAGATCCTTCAAGTAAGTTGTCATCAGTGCAAAGCAATAAAAATCGCTCTAAATATGTATGATTGATTGGTGTGGGAGAAATAAGCTTTATACGATCTTGTGATGTGGAAGTAATAAAAGCGACGGACTGCATAATAAAGGTTCATATCACAAGGGGCAATATAAAGTGACGTTCTTTCGCATTGAGATTTTATACATCCAACCATAAAAGCGCATGGCAACCTCTGTTTCCCTCTGCGAAGGGCCTATCCTTTATTATTATGTTCTACCTTATGCAAGAGTCATGGTGATCTTCACCTTTTCTTTTTTATTTTATCCTTTGGCAAGCTCAGCATGTTGGAAAGAACATGATATATATATCTAATTTGATGTAGGGGAGCATGAACCATTATTGTTGACATTACCCTTGAGGTAAAAGGTTGTGGGGCAAAACTATAAGCCCCTATCTTTCTCTGTGTCCGATTAAAACTCTGTAACCACAAGTATCGCGTGAGTGTTAGCAATTATGGAGGACTAAATGATAGTTGAGTATGTGGACTTGCTTTTCAGCTCTGACATAGACTCTTTCCTATGTTATGATAAATTGCAATTACTTCAATGACTGAGATTATAGTTTGTCGGAGTCCAATAAGGTTTATGATTTATACTTTTGCATTGTGAATAGATCATCACTTGAACATAAGTAATCATATGACAAAACCTATATATGTTGTTGTTATAAGAATAATCATGATGCCTTCATGTCCGTATTTTATTTTTATCGACGCCTCTTCCTCTAAACATGAGGACATATTTATTGTTATCAGCTTTTCGCTTGAGAACAAGCGAGGTCTAAGCTTGGGGGAGATGATACGTCCATTTTGCATCATGCTTTTATATCGATATTTATTGCATTATGGACTGTTATTTCACTTTATGTCACAATACTTATGGCTATTCTCTCTTATTTTAGAAGGTTTACATAAAGAGGGAGAATGCCGACAGCTGGAATTCTGGTCTAGAAAAGGAGCAAATATTAGAGACCTATTCTGCGCAACTCCAAAAGTCCTGAAACTCCACAGAACGTCTTAAAATAAATAAAGAAAAATCCACGCCAAAGATGAAGGCCAGGGGGCCCATACCCTGCTCACGAGGCTGGGGGCGCGCCCCCCTATCTCATGGGCCCCTGGTGGCTCTCCGATGCCCATCTTCTCCTATATGAGGTCTTTCGATGAGAAAAAAGGAAGAGGGAACTTTTCAGGACGAGACTCCGCTGCCACGAGGCGGAACCTTGACGGATCCAATCTAGAGCTCCGACAGAGCTGTTCTGCTGGGGATACTTCCTTCCCGAAGGAGGAAATCATCACCATCATCACCACCAACGCTCCTCTCATCAGGAGAGGGCAATCTCCATCAACATCTTCACCAGCACCATCTCATCTCCAAACCCTAGTTCATCTCTTGTATCCAATTCTTGTCTCAAAGTCCGGGATTGGTGCTAGTAGGTTGCTAGTAGTGTTGATTACTCCTTGTAGTTGATGCTAGTTGGTTTAATTGGTGGAAGATCATATGTTCAGATCCTATATGCATATTATTACCCCTCTGATTATGAACATGAATATGCTTTGTGAGTAATTATGTTTGTTCCTGAGGACAAGGGAGAAGTCTTGCTATGAGTAGTCATGTGAATTTGGTATTCGTTTGATATTTTGATAAGATGTATGTTGTCTAGCCTCTAGTGGTGTTATGTGAACGTCAACTACATAAAACTTCACCATTATTTGGGCCTAGAGGAAGGCATTGGGACGTAATAAGTAGATGATGGGTTTCCAGAGTGACAGAAGCTTAAACCCTAGTTTATGCATTGCTTCGTAAGGGGCTGATTTGGATCCATATGTTTCATGCTATGGTTAGGTTTACCTTAATACTTTTGTTGTAGTTGTGGATGCTTGCAATAGAGGTTAATCATAAGCGGGATTCTTGTTCAAGTAAGAACAGTACCCAAGGAGCGGTCCACCCACATATCAAATTATCAAAGTGTCGAACGCGAATCATATGAACATGATGAAAACTAGCTTGACGATATTCCCATGTGTCCTCGGGAGCGCTTTTCCTATTATAAGAGTTTGTTTTGGCTTGTCCTTTGCTAGAAAAGGATTAGGCCACCTTGCTGCACTTTATTTACTTTTGTTACTTGTTTCTCATTACAATTTATCATATCACAAAACTATCTGTTACCACTTATTTTAGTACTTGCAGAGAATACCTTGCTAAAAACCGCTTATCATTTCCTTCTGCTCCTTGTTGGGTTCGGCACTCTTACTTATCGAAAGGACTACGATAGATCCTGTCGGGGGTTTGGTGCGACATATGCCAACGGATGGCTTATCATGGTGGGGGCAAGTAGAACGTTGCCGGTGCCTGGAAATGGGATGATGTGAAGACATGCACGCAGGCGAATCTTACCCAGCTTCAGGGCTCTCCGGGGAGATAATACCCCTACTGCTGCTCTGCGGGGTCTCCGCATGATCACTATGATCAAGTGTTTACACAGTTGCTCCTTGAGCTGTGTCTGATGGTAGGAGAGGGCAAGGCTAGCTCTCTCCTTCTATCTAGTATGGTATAGAACTATTGGGATCCCCCTTTGCATGGGTGCCCTGGGGGGTTTATATAGGCCTACCCCCCGGGGGTACAATGGTAATTCGACTGGGCGCGGGCCCAGCCGTCAGTGCCTCCGACCTCCGACTTCTCCGCCGACTACTGGGGCACACCGACTGGTGGGCCCCGCCGACTGGTCTGGTACAGAGCTGGCAGGCTGCGTCCGGCGCGGGTGGGTCTTGTCGGCTGCTAATTACTGTAGTTGTGCTCCTGATGATGCAAGCTTGGTCATGGGGTCGTGGCAACAGCCCCGCCGCCTGGTGGGCGATCATTGTGGCCACTCCCCATCTCTTTTTGATTAATGGCGCGTGGGCCCCGAGGAAGGGTTTGGCCGACTCCCCCGGGCCGACTCCCGACGGGTCCGACTGGCGGTTCTCCCGCCGTCTCCCAAGGTCTCGCTGACTGGTGGGCCCCGCTGCCTCCAGGCCATATAGACAAGCCGTCGTGGGCGCAGGACCCGGTACAGTGGTGCTGATGTCAGGGCCGGCTGGGCAACAGTGCCACGCCGCGGGGAGATCTTCCCAAGTACGGCGTGCTGTAGCCATGCCTGCCCTTGGTAAGGGGCGGGGAGTGGACTTCATTGTAGCCACGCCCCTGCCCCGTCCCCTTCGATGAGGTCACGGTTTGTTGGAGTCGCCGGCCAACTCCCCAAAGCCGGCTTCTTTGGAAGTCGCCCTGGGACTCGGCCGATAGCGGGCAGTCGGCCGCCTTGCCGTAGACTCCCAGGAGGCGGCTCTTCGCCCTGTGGTCTTGAGGGGCGCAGCCTACCCGTGGCCCATTACTCCGACAGTAGTCCCCGAAGCTGGTGAGGCGCCATGGGCGATCGGCCGAGAAGCCTCAGCAGTTTCCCTTTCCAGGTGCTCTACACATGGTCTTGATTGACTTCTGCTGGGCTGACTAGAAGGAGTCGGACTCGCCCAACTCGGACTCACTCAATTCCAACTTGCTCAGTAGTTCGAACGTAGCAGCGGGATTTCAAGTGGCGTGCTAGCTAAGCTTCTAGGCCGCCGCCCGTTCTTGGCCTGTCACGCGAGGGCACGTGGCCGGGACGTCTTGCCAGCCCACGCGCGCGACGGGACAGGCCCGTAGGCGGGCCTGCCACTTCTGTGCCTCGGCGCCCGAGCGGATCCGCTGCGGCCCCGGTGGACGGTTGGGATTCCCGAGAAGTTACTGCGCACAGTAACTTTACGTGCATCGTGGACGTAGTAAATCCCCACGTCCGCCCCCTCGGCTTCGCAGCCCACGGGGCTATAAGTAGGGGGAAGAGGGGGGCACGCGCGCCCCTCCTTCCCACTACCCCTTGCTTTCTTCCTCCTTGCAGCTCCTGCTCTCCTGCTTCCTCTCCTCTTCTTCGCTCCGCCGCACGCCCAGGCTCCAGCGAACGCTGCGGTGACAACTTCGCGATGAGTTCTTCCTCCGCTGCCGCGCCTCCCCAGTGCGCTCCAGCACCTAGGACGGCTCTGAAGTCCACGAAGACCATATCGAGTTCCTCCGCCAGACCCGCCGGCTTCCCGGCGAAGACCGTGTGCAGGTGCGCCTTGCGCCGGCGGGGGAGATTTCCCCCGCCCCGCAGGAGGGCGAGCGGGTCATCTTCCGCTTGCACTGCCTGCGCGAGCTGGGGCTGCTGGCGAGCAGCATTTTCCGGTAGTTCATGGAGTACTACGGCCTCCAGCCGCACCACCTCACCCCCAACAAAGTGGTGCTGCTGTCCGCCTTCGTGGCTCTGTGCGAGGGCTTCCTCGGAGTCCTCCCCACCCTCGAGCTCTAGAGAGAGTTCTTCTTCTCCATGCTCGGCACCTAGGCCACGGGCGTGCCGGGTCAGTGCGGCGCCTTCAGCGCTGTGCGAAGGACAGGAGCCGACAACCACTTCCCCTCCATCTCGCTGTTGAAGTCGGTGAAGATGTGGCAGAGGTCCTACTTCTATGTTAGGAACATCGCCACGAGGGGCGACTGGGTCAATCTGCCGGCTTTCGAAGGTGGCCCGCCGGCTGGTAGACTGCCCAACTGGTCGTACCGGGCCAGGTCGCTGACGCCTGCGGGAGCCGGCGCCATCACGCGACTTCGAGTGCTGACGCAGTCGGAGGGTCTGACTGGTCCGGACCTACTGGCCGCCTTCGTCTCGCACCGAGTTCTCCCAATCCAAGGCCGCCCTCACATGATATGCTAGATGAGAGGGGGCTGCGACCCGAGTCGGATGTGCACCAAGGACATGCCTCACGGAGAGGTGGCCCTTATGGTGAACTACCTCTCGGACAGCAGGCTCCCGGGGGACTGGCGATTCGGCAAGGAGCCATACTCCCGCGCCAATCCCCCGCCCGTGGTGAGTCGCCTTCCTTTTCTTTTTTTGGATTGTCTTCTTCTTGCCGAGTTTTGTTCTGATCAGTCGGCCTTGGTTAGAATCCCCTTCTTCACCCACCAGCCAGCACCCCGGGGCCGGCCCGTGAGTTCGTCGCCGACCGGGCGGAGAGTGACGTCGACGACCCCGATCTGAGGGAGGCGGCTCTGGAAGACGACGCCGAGGGAGGAGGAGGGATGACAGGCGACTTCAGGCCCTCGGCTACCTTCGCAGACTGGCCTGAAGACAACGTCGAGGGAGGAGTCGCTCCTCACCATCGGCCAGGAGCCAGCCAGCCGGGCGCGGGCTCTTCTGCCGCGTCGGGCGCTCTAGGCGGTGGGAAGAAGCACCGGGCTGCGCCGACTTTGTTTGGCAGCCGGCAGAAGAAGCCCAAGGGCTCGGCTACGGCGACCCGGCGGGACGAGGCGGCCGCGAAGGCCATCCGCTTCCGTAAGGAAGTGAAGAAGCCGCCGTTGGTCTCTGCGTAAGTATTCTGTCTTCAAAGTTTATTCTTTCTTCGCGTTTTGTCTGAGTCTCTGCTCGCCCATCTTTCTTCAGGGCTCCCCTCTCTCTTGAGCGGGTCGCCGCCGCGTCCGTCATGGGGTCAGCGGAGAGGCCCGCCACCACTCGGCGGATAGACCCCGCTGCCGGCCTCCGGGAGGCGACGGAGCGGAATGCACAGGAGAAGCGCAACGAAGAAGAAGCCCTCCGCCTGGAGAAGGCGAAGGCCGACAGGGCGGAGGCCTCCGCTAAGAAAAAACTAGTCGGCGGAGGAAGCCGCACGCCGCCAGTCGGCCATGCTTGTTACCCCGCTGAACTCTGTGCCGCCGCCCCGGAGTTCACGGGGCAGACTGGAGAAGTCGGCAGGGAGAACCTCGTCGAGGAGAGGGAAGGCGGCGAGCCCTCTACTCCGGGCACGAATGTTCCGCCGCCGCCTCCGCCGCCGTCTGAAGGAGTGCAAGGCGAGCAGCCAGCGCACCCTCCGGTGCCGCAGACCGAAGACGAGGCCATGGCGAGGCTACTCCTCCAGGTCGGCTCACCAGCGCGCCGTCGTCTGGAGAAGGCGACTTCGGCACCCCGCCCCTGGAAGCCGGCACCGCCAGCTCAGCGGCTCCAGACACCGAAGCGACGAGCGCGACACCTGTTGGGTGGGTGCGAGGAGGCGGCATAGGGCCGCTGAACCGGGTGCTCCTGGACATCTAGGCGAAGCTCCGCGCTGAGGGCGACGCCCTCCAGAGTTGCACCAAGGCGTTCCTAGCGTCCCGGGCAGCCGTCCGGATATGTTTTTTATTTGAGCCTTGTTTTTCTTGTTCCTCTCTGTGGGGGCGCGCCAGCGCATCCACTGGGTGTAGTCCCCGAGTTTTGGGCCGGCTGCTGAGCAGGCGGCCCGGAACTCCAATTGATGAACTTCCGAGTACTAACTTTGTCTGAAATGCTTGTTGTCGGATTACCACAACCTCCGCGTCACTGCCTTCAACCGTAATGTTGAAGAGCTGGGCAAGTGGACCGCCAACTTGGCAGAGAGCCGGAGTAAGTCCTTCCCTCTTTTTTCTTCTCTGTGGGGGCACGCTAGCGCACCCGCGGGCTATAGTCCCCGAGATTCGGGCCGACTGCTGAGCAGTCGGGCCGGATCTCCCCGGCGACCTACTTTATTGACGACTGTTGTCTTTCTTCCTTTCCTTCAGGAGCCAACGTTGCTCTTCAACAGCAGCTGAGCGAAGCCAACTCTGCCCTGCTCGCCCAAGGGGACGAGTGCAGCAGGCTCGCCATAGAGCGCGATCTGCTGGCCACTGAGTTGGCAGAGCAGACGGAGCTGCTTGCGAAGTCGCAGAGGGAGGCGGAGGAGACGTAAACCGCCCTCTTCGCCGAGTTCGCGAGCGAGCGCTCCTCCTGGTCTGACAAGGAAGCGCTGCTGTCCTCCGGCTTCCACGAGATTGAAGACATCGTTGATGGTGAGTCTCTTTATTTTCTTTCTTCTAGCTGCCGACTTAGACCGTGTCGACTCCTGGTTTTTGACTTGCTTTTTCGTTTCTTCATGTCTTTTGCAGACTTCTTCCCTGGGCAGTCGCAGGCCGCTATCCAAGCCATCGAGGCCGATCGTGAAAGTCGGAGGGCGGAGGGTGCGGAGATCGCCGCCGATGCCCCCCGAACTCTTGATGAGCACATCTTGAGCATCGAGGCTCGCCTCCGGCCGGCTCAACGGATACTGCGTCGGCTTCAGCGCGTCGGTGCCCAGGCGATTTCCACCCTTTGGCCGGATATGCAGGCTCCACGCACCCCCAGCCTTACGGACAACTGGTTGGAGGTCGCGGCTGGTCGCCACGAGGCCTGGAAGGGCTCTTCGGCCCGGGCTGGAGCGCGCCGGGCCTTGGCGTTCGTCAAGGCGTGGTACCCGGGGCTGGATCTAGACCAGTTGGCCACGCTTCGGTCGGAGGCCCAGCCGGAGCTGGCGGCTGCGGAAGACTCCCTCGTCAAGCGTGTTGCGGCGATCGCCGAGTACACCGACACGAGCATCTTCTTCCCTGAGCGGTCGGAAGGCGGCGAGGAGGTACCGCCGGAGTGGTTTGGGATGAACCCAGACTATGGTGAAGACTCGGCGGAGGTGATTGGCTCCAGCGTCAAGGAGGAGGACGAGACAGAGGATGAGGGCGAGGCGGAGGTACCAGAAGACGGAGCAGACGGCCAGCCTCAGCCCGACTGCGGCTCCAGCAATGAGCCGCATGCGACCGACCCGACTGCTGCCGGAGGTGATCAAGCCGAGACTAGCCGGCCGACCGCCCCGACGCTTGACGCTGGTGCCTTCTCCGACCCCTCGAATCCGTCTGCCGCCTCCTAAGCTGCCGCTGTGTCTTTTGTTTTATCTGCTTCAGTAGTCTTTTGAAGAACTTGTTAATTCGCACAATTCCACCCGCTGGGTGTATTTTGAACCTCTACTCGACAATTCGGCCAAGGGCCTATGTTATATATATATATATATATATATATATATATATATATATATATATATATATATATATATATATATATATATATATATATATATGTATATATATATATATATATATCTTTTCTTGCTCATTGTTCTTTTGGCTATTTTCCTTTGCCGCTTTCTCTTAGTTGCCTGTCTTGCCAATCGGACAGCCGCTCTGCAGACTATTGCTGGATCAAGTGCTAGGCTACTTTGGGAAAGCAAGTACTTAGCCGATTTCAAGATTGTTTGAGCAAGTTGGATAGAAAGCGACAATCCAACTGTTCGAGAGTCGGTTTGCGAGAAAGGCTGGAAGCCGTCTTGAGCTATGTTTTACGCTTTGAGTCCTTAGCCATTTTTCGTGCGAGCACCCATTCTACCTTACCTCTTCCCACCGTACAGTCGCTCTGCAAGCTGCGGCTTCTGACGGAAGACGGCTTAGGTGTTACACACTACTTGTCCGGCTGCAGGAAGCATTTCATAGTGCAAGGCGGCAAGTCCCCAGGCTGACTTGTCGAGCCCGGTGCCAAGCGTCATGACAAAGAGTAACATACTTGTAGGCATAATTTTTATCATACAGACAAAAGAGGGCAGTCCCCGAGCTCGTCTCGGGGGGCCCAAAGTCTTGCTACTTTAATACAAAAGGTAGCGTGGTACATACTGCATCAACTATAAAATCTTCGGAGAAGATTTGCATTCCATGGCCGCTCTGTCTCCTTGCCGGAGTCGTCCCTCTTGCGTGCTCGGGGCTTCTGAGTGTCGATCAGGTAGTAGGAATCATTGCCTAGTACTTTGCTGATGATGAAAGGGCCTTCCCAAGGCGGCGACAGCTTGTGCTGGCCGGCTGTTCGCTGGATCAGCCGGAGCACAAGGTCGCCTTCTTGGAAAGATCTTGGCCTGACCTTCCTGTTGTGGTACCGGTGCAGGCTCTGCTGGTAGAGGCTGGACCGGCTGAGTGCCAACAGCCGGCCCTCTTCCAGCAAATCGACGCCGTCTTGTCGTGCTTCTTCTGCTTCCTCCGCGGTGTACATAGTGACTCGTGGGGAGTCGAACTCTATGTCCGTTGGGATGACGGCTTCGGCACCGTAGACGAGGAAGAAGGGCGTGAAGCCGGTTGACTTGTTTGGAGTCGTGCGCAGACTCCAGAGGATGGCTGGCAGCTCATCGAGCCAGCAACCAGCCGAGCGCTCCAGAGGCTCGATCAACCGAGGCTTGATGCCGGACAGGATGAGGCCGTTTGCTCGCTCCACTTGGCCGTTTGACTGCGGGTGGGCGACGGACGCTAGGTCCAGTTGGATGCCCTGTGTTGTGCAGAAACGGGCCAAGGCGCCTTTGGCAAAATTTGTGCCCTTGTCGGTGATGATGTTGTGTGGTGCCGTACCGAATTGTGATATCGGTGATGAAGGTCACAGCAGTCGGACCGTTCAGTTTCTTAATTGGCTTCAGTTCCACCCACTTGGTGAACTTGTCCACTGCGACAAGTAGGTGAGTTAGGCCACCTCGTGCTGTCTTGAATGGTCCCACCATGTCTAGACCCCAAACCGCGAAAGGCCAAGCGATGGGGATGGTCTAGAGCGCGGAAGCCGGCTGGTGCGGCTTGGAGTTGAACTTCTGGCACCCTTTGCATTTTTGAACCAACTCCTTGGCCTCTTCCAAGGCAGTCGGCCAAAAGAAACCGTGCCGAAAAGCTTTGGCGACGAGTGCTCTTGAAGCCGCATGGTGGCCGCATTCGCCTTGATGGATGTCTTTGAGGATCGTCTGGCCTTGCTCTGGCCCTACGCAGCGCTGGTAGACACCAGTGACGCTGCACCTGACCAGCTCTCTGTTGATTATGGTATAGGCTGCCGCCCGGCGTTGTACTTGCCGAGCTAAGGTCTCATCACTTGGTAGCTCTTTGTTCACCAGGAATTTGAGGATGGGCGTGCTGCTATTTCTTCGACTACCAGAACTGCAACTTGGACGAGGGCGGCTAGGCTAGGAGGCGGCGGGATGGAGTCAACAGCCGCTTGCTGGGCTGATGAAGTCCCCAGGCCGACTGGCGCGGTCCTTGGGCCGAGTTCTGGAATCTTCGAGTCCGTCACCGCAGTCCCCGGGCCGGGCTCGACTGTGGCAGCTTTGGAGTCACCCGCCAAAGTCCCCGTTCCGACTACCGGAGCTCTGGAGTCAGATCCGCCGTCTTCGGGAGGAGCCGGCACAAAAATGGAGTCTGATTCTAGTGAAGGCTTGACAGACGGCTTGAGGAGGCGTTGAAGGGCGACGCCAGATGGTATTGCTTGGCGGGTAGAGCCGATTCGTGCCAAGGCGTCTGCTTGGTCATTGTCGTTTCTTGGGACATGGAGGAACTCGCACCCTTCGAAATACCCACTGAGTTGCTGCACGAGGAAACGGTAGCTCGCCATGTTTGCGTCTTTTGCGTCCCAGTCGCCAGATGACTGCTGGACCACTAAGTCTGAGTCGCCATAACACAAGATCCGGCGGATGCCAAGTTCTTTGGCAAGACGGAGCCTGTGAATGAGCGCCTCGTACTCGGCCACGTTGTTGGAGGCGGCAAAATGGATTTGCAGTGTATATTTGAGCTTGTCGCCTTTGGGAGAGGTGAGGACGACGCCGGCTCCCAAGCCGGTGCGCATCTTGGAGCCGTCGAAGTGCATACGCCAATGGGTGGAGTCAAGCGCTGGAGGCAGGTACTGGGTCTCGGCCCAGTCGATGAGGAAGTCGGCCAGTGCTTGTGATTTGATAGCGGTGCGGGGCTGGTAGTAGATGGTGTAAGGAGCCAGCTCTATGTCCCACTTGGCCACTCGACCAGAGGCATCTCTGCTACCGATGATCTCGGCAAGTGGAGCCGTGCAGACCACTGTGATTGGATGCTCTTGAAAGTAAGGCTTCAATTTCTTGGCAGCAAAGTGCACGCCATAGCACATCTTCTGGTAGTGGGGGTAGTTCTGCTTGGAGGTCAACAGTACCTCGCTCAGGTAATATACTGGTCTCTGGACAGGTAGCGCCTTGCCTTCCTCCTTGCGCTCTACTACAATGACTGTGCTGACTACTCGGCTGGTGGCGGCGATGTACAGGAGCATAGGTTCCTTGGGAGTCGGAGCCGCCAGGAAGGGTGGAGTAGTCAGCATTTTCTTCAACTGATGGAAGGCTTCATCCGCCTTATGGTTCCACTCAAAAAAAGTGGTCTTCTTCATGAGTTGGTATAAGGGGAGAGCTTTCTCGCCCAGCTGACTGATGAATCGGCTGATGGACGCCAAGCAGCCAGTGAACTTCTGCACATCCAGCAGTCGGCTGGGTACCTCCATTCTCTCGATGGCCTTGATTTTTACTGGGTTGCATTCTATGCCGCGTTCAGAGACCAGGAAACCTAACAGCTGGCCGGCTGGTACTCCGAAGACACACTTCTCGGGGTTGAGCTTGATCTGGAACCGGCGCAAGTTCTCAAAGGTCTCCTTGAGGTCTTCCAGCAGTGTTCCTTGCTTTTCCGTCTTCACCACCACGTTGTCCACGTAAACGTGGGCGTTCCTGCCGAGCTGCTTGAGGAGGCACTTCTGCATGCAACGCTGAAAGGTGGCGCCGGCATTCCTCAAGCCGAACGTCATGGTGAGGTAGCAGAATGCTCCAAACGGCATGATGAAGGCGGTCTTCAATCTGTCAGCCGGATTCAGCTTGATCTGGTGATATCCTGAGTATGCATCCAAGAAGCTCAACAACTCGCATCCGGCTGTGGAGTCTATCACCTGGTCAATTCTTGGTAGAGCAAATGGGTCCTTGGGGCAGGCCTTATTGAGGCTCGTGTAGTCAATACACATTCGCCATTGCTTGTTCTTCTTTAGCACCAGGACCGGATTTGCCAACCACTCCGGGAAGAAAACTTCCATAATGAAGCCGGCTGCTAGGAGTCGGGCTATCTCTTCTCCGACAACTCTTCTCTTCTCTTCTGATAAGCGGCACAGGGGCTGCCTGACCGGCTTCACATCAGATCGGACGTGTAACTTGTGCTCGGCAAAATCCTTCGATACACCTAGCATGTCCTTGGGAGACCATGCGAAGATGTCCCGATTCTCACAGAGGAAATCGACAAGCTCGCCTTCCTATTTGCTGTCGAGGTTTGCACCTACGACGGCGTACCTCTCTGGGCGCTCCGGATCCAAGGGTATCTTCTTTGTCTCTTTGGCCGGCTTGAACGAACCTTCGGCTTCCGACTCCTTCGGGTCGGGCGATATCTCCGGCTGCTTGCCGGCCATTGCCACAACTCGCTCAAGGAGTCGCTTCTTGGCTGCAATCACCAGGGACTCAGCCAGCCGACTGCTCTCGGCCGCGCAAGCGGACGACTTCCGGTAGTCGCCGGCCACAATCAGAATTCCTCTGGAACTGGGCATCTTCATCTTGAGGTAGGCGTAGTGGGGGACCGCCATGAACTTGGCCAAGGCGGGCCGGCCAAGTAGTGCATGGTATGGGCTCTCAAGGTCCACTACCTCAAACCAAACAGACTCTCTTCGCAAGTGATCTTTGTCCCCAAAGAGGCCGTCAGTCAGGATCTTGCCGATTGGTGAGCAGGAGAGCCCAGGAACAATGCCATGGAACACAGTCCGGTTGTTTTGAAGCTGTCTCTGCTTGATTCCTAACTTCTCCATGGTGTCCTTGTACAGGATATTGATGCTGCTACCCCCATCTATCAGAACTCGCGAGAAACGCGTGACCCGTTTGTCCGTGGCAAAGGTGGCGTCTAGGACCAAGGTGTAGGAGCCCGGACTCGACATCACTTCTGGGTGGTCAGCCCTGCTCCAGCTGATCGGCCTCTCGGACCAGTGCATGAACTCTGGCATCTTTGAGGCTACTGCGTTCACCTCTTGTCACTACAGCAGCCTGCTGCGTCGATCGTTAGCCATACTGGTGAACACCACGTAGGCTCCGTGCTCTTCATGGTATTCGTCTTGTACTGCGCCGACTGGCCTGACTACCGGCTGCTGGGGCGGAGGCGGAGGCGGCTGCCCAGCAGGCGGAGGTGGCAGGAGGCTATCTCCCTTGGCGATCCTAGTGAGCCAGTGGCACTTCTAGGTGGTGTGATTCGATGGATTCACACCGCTGTGGAACTTGCAAGGTCCATCCAAGGTCTGCTCATAGGAGAAGGCCGACAACCAGTTCGGCTTGCCGCCTTTCTGTCGCTTGGGCAGAGGCTACTCTTCCGGCTGCTGGGCTTCAACGGTCGCGACCTGCCGGCTGCTGGAAGCCGGCTGCGAGGCCTTGCGCTTGTTGTCACCCTGCTGTTGTCGCCGGCCGGCGTCCGCCGCCAGAGTTCTTGGAGCCGGAGGAGCTACTTTGCCAGTCGTGCTGATTTGAATTTCCGTCTTCATGGAGGAGTCGGTTGTACCGTACTTGTCCGCTATGATCAGCAGCTCGTCGAGGGTTTCTGGCTCGTTGCAGAGGAGCTTGTGCTTGAGGAGGGTGCTTTCTCGGCACCTGGCTGTAAAGTACTCGATGGCCTGCACCTCATGCACGCCCTCGCAGGAGTTCCGGAGCTCAGCCCAACGCGTGAGGTAGTCGCGAGTCGACTCGTTAGGAATTTGCACGCACAAGGAGAGCCAACGAGGCTTGGGAGGACGCTTGTACGTGCTGGTGAAGTTGTGGACGAATGCTTTAGTGAAGTCGACCCAGCTATTGATGTTGCGGGGCTTTAGGCTGTTCAGCCATGTCCGGGCTGTGCCCTGGAGCATGAGCGGAACGTACTTTACGGCGACACGCTTGTTGCCGTTTGCTATGCTGATAGCCGTGGAGTAGTCGACTAGCCACTCTTCCGGCTTTACGGAGCCGGTATACTTGGGCGTGTCTCTTGGGAGCGTGAACCCTCTGGGAAAGGGCTCGTCCCGAATGCGGGGCCCGAAACAAGGCGGACCCAGGTCGTCTTCTTCTTCCAACGCCAGGGACCGGTGAAGTTGGTCGATCCGGTGGCGGGCGTCATTCTCTCCAACTCCCTCTCGGCGGCCAAGGCGGTCACCGAGAGTCGGATGGTCAACAGGCGGCGGAGAGACTCGCCTCTCCTTGCGGGGAGGGGGAGGCAGACAGTCGTCCCGTCGTTCCACTGCTCTCGGGCTGCCGTCTCGGTCGCACTCTATGGTAATCCGAGTCCGACTGTGGCTGACAGCCGGCTCCTTGTCCTTCCTTCCTCGGGCACCGCCGGTCGGCGTCCGAGACGTCGCGCCTTGATCTTGGTGCGGGTCATCCTTTGGCCGCTACGACGCCTCCGTGCGGCAGCCGGCCTCGTTCTGCGTGGCGGCCGCGTCGAGAAGCCGTTGGACTCGCTCCATCATGAGGCGGTGCTCTTCGCCCTCGAAATTGTCCAGCTCATCCGCCGCTGCCTAGGCGGCTCGGATGTTCTCCGCTGGCGTGGCATACACGGGGCGGCTAGCCCCAAACAGGTTGGCGAAGGCTACGCCACGCTGCTGAACCGCGCCAAGGCGGCTGGGCCCTGCCGGGGCCGGCGAGCCGCCAACAGCGCGATCCATCTCCCGTTGGTAAGCTTCTGACAAGCGTCTCATGCTGGCCAGCTTCTTCACGCCTTCAACAAGCTGAAGGCGGCGCGCTTCTAATGTCTCTGCGTCAGCATCTTCCGGAATGGGCGCAGCTAGGTCTTGCAGCGCCGCGCCGAGTGAGTCGGGCGCCCCTCCACCAGGGAACTCGTCATGACTGATGACCAGCACCTCAGTGACGGTGCTTTCGTCGCTCTCCACGTGGGGGGGAGGTTCATCATAGACCGCTACGTTGGTGGGGAACGCGTCGACCGACGCGGAGTCGGAGTCGACCAGCATCGGGTCGGTGGAGCCTACGGACTCCAAGTCTACGGCAGGCTTGCCGGAAACATGGAGTTGATCGAGGAGGCCCGCGGGGAGGTTTTCGGGGCCGCCTGCGCCTACGTCGGACCTCGCCGACAAGTTCGGCCAAGGAGCTGGCTGCGCAGGCGATCTCAACGCCGCGCAGCGTGTCAACGCAAACTTCGTCTGGCGTGCCTGGCTGGCTGCGCTCGCCAGGGAGGAAAAGGGTTCCCGTCCAGAACAGATCTCCGGACGGCGGTGCACCATGCCCCACGGTGGGCACCAAATGTCGGGGGTTCGGTGCGACATATGCCAACGGATGGCTTATCATGGTGGGAGCGAGTAGAACGTCGCCGGTGCCTGGAAACGGGATGAGGCGAAGGCATGCACGCCGGCGAATCTTACCCAGCTTCGGGGCTCTCCGGGGAGATAATACCCCTACTGCTGCTCTGCGGGGTCTCCGCATGATCACTATGGTCAAGTGTTTACACGGTTGCCACTTGAGCTGTGTTTGGTGGTAGGAGAGGGCAAGACTAGCTCTCTCCTTCTATCTAGTATGGTATAGAACTATTGGGATCCCCCTTTGCATGGGTGCCCTGGGGGTTTATATAGGCCTACCCCCCGGGGGTACAATGGTAATTCGACTGGGCACGGGCCCAGCCGTCAGTGCCTCCGACCTCCGACTTCTCCGCCGACTACTGGGGCCCGCCGACTGCTCTGGTACGGAGCCGACAGGCCGCGTCCGCCGCGGGCGGGTCTTGTCGGCTGCTGATTACTGTAGTTGTGCTCCTGATGACGCAAGCTTGGTCATGGGGTCATGGCAACAGCCCCGCCTCCTGGTGGGCGATCACTGTGGCTACTCCCCATCTCTTTTTGATTAATGGCGCATGGGCCCCGGGGAGGGCTCGACCGACTCCCCCGGGCCGACTCCCGGCAGGTCCGACTGGCTGTTCTCCCGCCGTCTCCCGAGGTCTCGCTGACTGGTGGGCCCCGCTGCCTCCAGGCCGTATAGACAAGCCGTCGTGGGCGTAGGACCCGGTACAGTGGTGCTGATGTCAGGGCTGGGCGGGCAACAGTGCCACGCCGCGGGGAGATCTTCCCAAGTACGGCGTGTTGTAGCCATGCCTGCCCTTGGTAAGGGGCGGGGAGTGGGCTTCATTGTAGCCACGCCCCTGCCCCGTCCCCTTCGATGAGGTAACGGTTTGTTGGAGTCGCCGGCCGACTCCCCAAAGCCGGCTTCTCTGGAAGTCGCCCCTGGGACTCGGCCGTGAGCGGGCAGTCGGCCACCTTGCCGTAGACTCCCCAGGAGGCGGCTCTTTGCCCTGTGGTCTTGAGGGGCGCAGCTTGCCCCGATGTCTTGAAAGGTTATGGGCCTCGGGTTGGCCTACCCGTGGCCCATTACTCCGACAGATCCTCTATACTCGTGGGTCATCAACCCATTTTTCGCACTATATCCTGATAGAGCAGGTTCAGGCTGATGCCGCCGTCCATAAGGACTCGAGTGAGGTGAAATCCATTGATGATGGGGTCTAGGACCAGTGCGGTGGATCTGCCATGACGGATACTAGTGGGGTGGTCCCTGCGATCAAAGGTGATCGGACAAGCGGACCATGCACTACAAAAAATACACTTCCGTGATGATACGTGTTTGTCACAGTAGGTCGCATTTTCTGTCATGCATGTACATCCATGACGATTTTATGATACAATCAAGATAGTCATACCTGTGATGTCGTAGAAGTGTTCCATGACATTACCAAAATTATCATCATGGAAGTGTCCACTTCCATGACGATAAATCCCGCGTCACAGAAGTGCTTTCGTCAAGGGTGACCGACACGTGGCTTCCACCGTAACGGAACGCCGTTAAGCTATCGGGTCGGGTTTTGGATCTGATAACCCGTTAATAGCCCCGACCAATGGGGATTTTCCACATGTAAAATCATCATTGGCTGGAGGAAACACGTGTCGGCTCATCGTTGGGACAGATGTCATCCACTCATTGGACAGAAGGCGCCTATGATACATCAACACGTGGCATGGCCCATTCTTGTGAAAAGGCCGGCCCATTTGACTTGGTCAAAAGGTGGCGGGCAGGCCCATGTAAAGCCTATTAACGGCCTGTTCGCATATAGCCCATTTACAACCCGCTAACCCAAGGCCCGTTACGCCCTATCTGAATTAGGCCCCGTAGCATCATCTGGGCCACCCAATATGATTCCATCCCATTTTCACTTTTGTCCCATGTATGGCCCATGATGTCTTTCGGCCCATATGAGGCCATATGTAACTCTTGGCCTATTAACGGCCTGTGGTGAAATTGGCCCGTAATGAACAGTGTATCACTTTACACCCATTAACGACCCGTGGTGAAACTGGCCCGTAATGAACAGTGTATCACTTTATACCCATTAACGGCCCGTTATTCCGTTGGGCCGTTTCCAGTCCATGTTATCTTTCGACCTTCTCAGAGCCCATTTATTCTTGGGCTCATTTCCAGCATTCGTTTACTTACAGCGCGTTACTGTCATTTTCTGCTTGTGGGCCAAATTCAGCCTGTGGTTAGAGTCGGCCCGTTTGTGGTCCGTTAATACGTTGGGCCGTTTTCATAGCGTCATCAAATATGGCCTATTAACGATGGCCCGTTATGGTCGGCCCATGAACGGACGATTCCAACTCTAGCCCGTTTACGACCATAATGCGGTCTGTTTGGCCCATGTTTGGCCAATCGATCATACGGCCCGTATAAGGCCCATTGATGATACGACCCGCAGAAGGCCCATTGTTTCTACGGCCCGTAGAAGGCCCATTGTTTCTATGGCCCGTAGAAGGCCCATTGTTTCTACGGCCCGTAGAAGGCCCACTGTTTTATGGCCAGTAGGAGGCCCAGTGTCACTACAGTAAATATTAGCCCATGGTTATTGTGGCCTAGTTTTAAAAAATAGGTTATTGCAGCCACTAGCTAACCGCGGAAAAAGAACTGCAATGACTACAAGCAAACACATAAACAAGACAACAAGGAAATAAATAAGCAAGCAACTAACGCTAGGCTATCACGGCTATTACACATATTACATCCACTAGGCATCAAAGTTCGCCACCAGTGCAAATATAGGGAATAAAGCAACATATCATATACACTGGTTGTCAAAGTTGGCGACCAGCGCAAATAAATGCCGCAGCAATACAAATCCAGAACTTAAACCACTTCAGAAGATCTCAAGAAACAATATCCTGGGTACCCATAATGCTGGCAAGATGCTTAGCAAGCTTATTAACTTTCTCTTGTTTGACGCTTAAATCCTCCAGCGCTTGCTATTGCACCAGAAAATATGCATCTGAATTCTGCAGGGACTTCCTCAGTCCTTCAGCTTCCTATCGCAGCACATCTGATCGAGGTCTTTTAACTTGAAGTTGAGACTCAAGAAGACGAACTGATTCAGGCAGCGAGTTCGAAGAGCTTGTGCCAGTAGTAGTGGCCAGTAACTCGAACACTACATCAAGACAGGACTTTTGGGTTCCCTCACTGTCGTCAAGATAGTTTTTATCAGCTTTCTTGGAGACCAACAGGGATGTCTCACTATCTTGAACCTTATCTGCATTACTTCCTTTACCATTGGATAACGCGGTACTATTCTCCAATATTTTTTCTGCATTCTAAAAGAGAAACAAGCAGACACATCACATGTTTACCATGTTGTATATGAAACTCATTTTGGTAAATGAGTTTAGTAGTAAAGTGGACAGGATAACCGCATGAAACAAACATATATCTATGTACCATGGTCACTTTATGGTCTATATCATTCTAGTTTTTGTTGCCAAATCAAGATAGAGACACAGTTCAAATAATATTTGTTCAAGAGAAAGTAGAATAGATAGAATATAAGTGTGGGTAACTATAGAGCAATAACAACACTAGTAATGTGCATGACATGAGAACATAACTGTTTATTCAATTGAAACTGAAATCAACATAGAGCGGGTTACAACAGCAAACCAGTTAAAGAAACAGGTTTAAAACATACCTGTTGCGCCATTGGAGTTTCAATTCCATCCTTCAAATTTGAAAATAGTTGGTATGAGTAAATACAGTAATGCAAGAGCAAAGGAGTATGAACCATAGCTACATAACTTGACCTGAGAACAAATCTTCTTCTCCTTTAAGCGTTGAGTTGGGATTCGGAGTGGTGGTCCTCGTGCTTTGGGCAATGCAGTTCCCTTACTAACTGCTCGTGTTTGGGTGCTCTATGGTGGAGACGGTGCTGTGTCAACTAGAACTGGGTTAGTATCTGCCGGGGTTGGGGTTAGAAGGGGTGTAGCTGGTTCTCTGTCCAACTGGGTAGGGCTACAATCTGCGAGAGTCTGGGTTATGTGTGGTGGATCTGGTCCTTGGGAAAGTACAACCGTGGTTCATCAACTAGTAGCACTATCTTTTCTGAAGACCGTGTTGTTACTCCCTTAGATACTGCCATCACGCTCTCCAATTCAAATGGCTGATAAAAAAGAAAAGTAATTGAAATTATAGACATTGAATGATAGACAGGTGCAATGGATAGTGGGGAATAAAAGAGGGCATGAAATAATTCATATTTATGTTGTCTAACCAAACAGGGTAGCATCACAGAATTTCACATATATGATGGCTAACTAAACAGGATAGCATGACACAATTTCACATTATGACACTATTAGGAAAAGGGCTATAGATAGGATTGACACTAATGGCGCACCAGGGAAGTAGTGCGCCACTACTATATACTAATGGCGCACCATTTGGTGATGTGCCATTAGTGTGGAAGACACTAATGGCGCACCAGAGAACTGGTGCGCCACTAGTGATAATTTTTTTTTCATTTTTACATACATACCAATGGCGCATCCTACCTCTGGTGCGCCATTACTAGTTCTAACTAGTAATGGCACACCAGACATGGAATGCGCCAGTAATGAATTTTTTTTATTCTCTTTTTTGCAAAACTAGTAATGGCGCACCGCCTCACAGTGCGCCATTACTAGTTTAAACTACTAATGGCGCACGCTGTAAAAGTGCGCCATTAGTATATATATATATATATATTTTACTTTTCTGCAAAACTACTAATGGCGCACCACCTGCAGGTGCGCCATTAGTAACCAGGGTTACTAATGGCGCATTTGCAGGTGGTGCGCCATTAGTAACCTGGGACCCCAACAAGATATTTTGGACATCCCCACACCTACCCGCTCACTTTCCCCACTTCATTCCCTCCACCTCCTTCTCCAAGCTTTCGGCTGCCTCCTCCTCCTCACCTCATTTCCACCATAGATTCATCAAAATTAAGTGGTGAAATTACCTTTTTTTGATAGGTAAGTAAGGGGAAAGCTATCTTCATGATGTAGATCTACTTTTTTTCTCCCTAGCTCGCTCCAACAACGTGCACATGCACTTTTTGTGGCCTAGCTAGATCTATGTATGTTTGTGGTGTTGCATGTGTTTGTGGTGTTGCATATATGTTTGTCTTTGCAGGTACCGGTATTTGAAATGCGATAGTTGCCAATATTTTGCCGGAATGTTGATTCATTTCCGTTTCGGCAAGAATTTTGGCACTATGCATTCTTTTTGGTCCTATTTTTAGGGAAGGTCATGCCAAAAAATTTCTTGGTTCTAAAATATCGTTTTGCTCTACCCCGCAGGCGACCATGGTCCGCACGATGACGGAAGGCATCGTGAATAGGTTTTTGAGCTCCGCGAAGGCCAAGATGCTTCAAAAGAACGAGACGGAGATAAGGTGTCCTTGTCGAAGATGCAGGCTGAAGAGCCTTATTGTGGACCCGGATTCCGGGCAGGTGCGGGACCACCTGCTCTTGCGTGGTTTCATGGATGGCTATCGGTGGAAAGGTGATGAAGATGACTATGAAGTCGTCCATGGGGGCCGGGCAAGAAATGAGGAAGGGCAACAAGACAAGTACCACCGCGGCGAGGGCGGGCGAGAAGACGAAGAATCTCCAGGACATGATCACGGCGGTGATGCTGTACACAGTCATCATGTAGAAGATGTCATACATGATGATGAGGAAGATCAAGATGAAGGGCATGATCATGAAGATGAAGATGCCGGAGCAGACGACGATGGAGGCTGGGTGCAGGACCCTCATATTCAAGAGCTACTTCTTAAGAAGACGGATAACGCAAGAGATGCCGCCCGAGAGAAAGCCTAGTTGGATCAACTGGAGATAGACGCGGTTACTCCATTGTATAAAGGATGCAGGCCCGAGGATACCCGCCTGAAAGTAACGCTCATGGCTCTGGAGATGAAGGTAAAACACAAAATGATCGCCGCATGCTTCGACGAGAACATGTCATTCTGGCACGAACGTCTTCCCAAGGGGAACAAGTGCCCGACCAGTTTCGAGGAGGCGAAGAAAATCGTGTGTCCTCTGGATTTACCGCACGTGAAATACCATGTGTGCATGAAAAATTGCATCATTTATCGGGACGAGCACGTGGAGTCTACCATATGTCCGGTGTGCGGCGTCACTCGATACAAGAAGAGGAAGAAAGCTCCTCGAAAATCGGTGTGGTACTTTCCGATCACTCCTCGTCTGCAGCGGTATTTCACGGACCCTAAGGTAGCAAAGCTCCTGCGTTGGCACGCGGATAGGGAGGAGAAGAAGCGGGAAGATGACGGAAATGATCCGGAGACAAATAAAAAAGACAAGATGCTGAGTCACCCTAAATTTGCGAGCCAGTGGCAAGCGTTGAACTTTGAATACCCAGAATTTGGGAAGGATCAAAGGAACATCGTGCTGGGCGGGAGCATCGATGGAGTCAATCCGTTTGGCAGCCAGAGAAGCACACATAGCACGTGGCCTGTGTTTGTGTGGATGTACAACCTTCCCCCTGGTTGTGCATGAAGAGGAAGTACATTCACATGAGTATGCTAATTGAAGGGCCGAAACAACCAGGGAACGACATCAATCTGTATCTAGGGCTGCTGAAAGAGGAGCTAGACACGCTGTGGAAAATGCCAGCCAATACGTGGGACGCCGCAGAGAAAGAATATTTCCCTATGAGAGCCGCACTGCTCACGACGGTGCACGACTATCTCGGTTACGGATATCTCGCGAGGCAGGTAGTCCACGGATTTTCTGGATGCGTAAGGTGCATGGATGACACAACGTATCGCCAGCTAGATAGAGATCCCGGATCTTCGAAAACCGTGTTCATGGGACATCGAAGCTGGCTTCGCGACGATGACCCATGGAGGAAATGCAAGGATCTGTTCGATGGTGAAACCGAACCCCGAAAACGCCCGCGTACGAGGAGCGGCGAGGAAATAGACGAGCTGTTGAAAAATTGGAAAGATTGCCCACTCCCGGGAAAGAAGCAAAAGGCGCCAGAGCCGGGAAACAAGCGAAAGGCGCCAGAGCCACTGCTGAAGGTATGGAAAACGAGGTCTGTTTTCTGGGACTTGCCGTACTGGAAGATCCACCGTGTGCCTCATAGCATTGATGCCATGCATATCACGAAGAACGTGTGCGAGAGTCTGCTTGGTACCCTGCTCAACATGCCAGAGAGGACCAAAGATGGGCCGAAAGCAAGGGCATACTTGAAATCAATGGGCATCAGGTAGGAGCTTCACGCTGATGATGATGATGATGATGAGGCGAAGCAGGACACAAAAACTCGTCGCAAAGGCAAAAAGGCCAAGAAGACCAGAAGTGACTACCCTCCCGCGTGCTTCACTCTAAGTCAGGAGGAGATTGAGCAGTTTTTCACCTGCCTTGTAGGAGTAAAACTTCCTTATGGTTACATGGGGAAGATAAGCAGATACCTAGACCCAGCGAAGTAGAAGTTCAGCGGGATGAAGTCTCACGACTGTCACGTGCTGATGACGCAGATACTTCCAGTTGCAATCCGTGGGATCATGGACGCGCACGTCCGTGAAATGCTATTTGGCCTATGCAACTTTTTCGACGTCATCTCTCGGAAGTCGATTGGTGTGAGGCAACTCAGAAGGCTACAGGAAGAGATCATGGTGATACTATGCGAGCTTGAGATGTACTTCCCGCCCGCATTCTTCGATGTTATGGTGCATCTGCTGGTCCATATCGTGGAGGATATCATCCAACTCGGGCTGACGTTCCTGCACAGCATGATGCCCTTCGAAAGGATGAATGGTGTCATCAAAGGATACGTTCGCAACATGTCACGTCCAGAGGGAAATATAGCCAGGGGCTTTCTGACCGAAGAGTGCATCTCCTACTGCACGAATTATCTAGGCATCGAGAACCCCGTTGGTCTGCCCGTCAACAGGCACCTCGGCAGGCTCGCTGGATGGGGTCACCGTGAGGGTCGCCGCGAAATGCATGTCGACTTTGAGGGTCGACTCGCCGACTTTGAAAGAGCAAACCTAGTCGCGCTAAAACACATAGACGTGGTCGATCCTTGGGTGGTAGAGCACAAAACCTTTATTGAGAATACGTACAATGACCGAGGCCAACAGAGGACGAACGGAGATATAATCAAAGAGCACGACTCATGTTTCATGCGTTGGTTCAAGCAGAAGCTTCTGTCGTACCCTTTACATGAGGATTCTTCCGCGGAAGAACAACTCATATTCGCCTTGTCACAGGGCGCCGAGCACAACCTGATGACCTATGAGGCGTACGATATCAACGGCTACACATTCTACACAGAGGACAAGGACATGAAGAGCGATGGTTATCAAAGATCCAGGGTAACGATGGAATCCTACATCGGTAACGACAAGGACAGATACTACGGAAGGATCGAGGAGATCTGGGAGCTGAGCTACGCTGGAGAGAAGGTCCCGATTTTCCGTGTCAGATGGGCCAAGAGCGTCCTAAAAGAAGACTGGTATTTCACCAGCATGGTTATACCCGAAGCCAAATCCAAGACCGCGGGCACAAACGTCACCGCGAAAAATGAGCCATGGGTACTGGCTTCCCAAGTGGACCAATGCTTCTTCATTACCGACCCGTCAAAGCCCAGTCGTGTTGTTGTGAGGAGAGGCAAAAGGAAGATCATCGGAATGGATGGAGTAGCCAATGAGCAAGACTTTGACAAGTACGGCGACCTGAAGATCGAACATGACGACGACGATGAAGTAGCAGCACACACCACAAGAAGAAGCAGGACCACCCTACCTAAAGGACGTCCGTTCCACAGAAGAACTCCATTTGCGAAAAAGAAGGGCAAGAAGATTGTGAACAGATAGCTAGCTAAGATCGATTGTATTTAAATCGTAGTCTTCATTTCTCGATTGTATTTCATGTGCACTTTTTGATATCATAAATATTTTTAAATTTCACGGGCACTTTTTGAATTCATGAGGACACTCGATCTCGATCCCCCTCCACCGCCGTCGATGAGCACCCGGCCCCCCGCACCCTCCCCCGCTCCACCGCCGCCAATGGGCACCCCCCGCACCCTCCCCCGTTCCACCGCCGCCGCCGATGATATTTTCAAGTAACAAATTTGAATATATTTTTAAAAAAAAATTATTACTGCTTTTATAAAAAAATATTACTGTTATGATTTAAACAAGTTTGAACATATTTAAACACAAATAAATATCAAACAACATTTAAAATGCAAAAATAATAATATTGCAAAGCCTGGGAATCGAACCCAGGACCTCCTGGTGTGTGTGCTACGTGCTGACCAATCAGGCTAGTGGGCGGGTTCTGATGTGGATTGGGTTAGGTGCAATATAACCTGTGCTCGTACTGTAATAAAAAAAAATTCTAATGGCGCACCGCTGCGCGGTGCGCCATTGCTATCTAAAAAAGATTTCTAATGGCGCACCGCTGCGGGGTGCGCCATTGCTATCTAAAAAAAGATTTCTAATGGCGCACTGTTGCGGGGTGCGCCATTGCTATCTAAAAAAGATTTCTAATGGCGCACCGAGGTCTGGTGCGCCATTAGTAAGCTTCCCCCTAGCTATCTCCCTCTCCCTCGCCACCAGATCCCCATCGATCGATCGACCCACCCCCAACCCAACCCCAGAAGCGAGCGAGCGACCGCCTAGGGTTTCGACTGCCGCCGTCCGCCATGCCTTATCCTCCCGTCCGTCGCCTTCGCCGCTCCATCGCCCCGTCGCCCTCGCCGCTCCGTCGCTCAGTTGCCCTCGCCACTCCGCCCCAACCAAGGTGCTCCCTCCACCCCGCCTTCCCCTACCGTCCTCCGCCACCGGCCCCCTGCTCTCCTTCGACCACGACGAGCGAGGAACCGGACGAGCTCGGACCCCGACCCCGACCCCAACCCCTTCGGCGACCAGGTACCTCTCCTTCTTCCTCCTTCCTCCCTCTCTCCACCATTCCCCATTCCCTCCCTCCCCTCGACCGTGGCAGTCTATGGTTGCAAGATTGGGGAGGGCCTCCTCCTTCCTCCTTTTCCACTGCTGGTGGCAACATCCTCAACCCCCCGTCTTTTTTTCATTTTTGTTAGTTTGATTATCTGTAAATTGATGTGTCATGACCCAGTAGAGGCACATCCAAATTTTGTGTTTAGTTTTCTCACCCCAAATTGCATCCCATGACCCAGTAGACTAGTACAGATGACATGCCATGACCTAGTGCACTAGTAGAAATGTCATGGCAAATTTCACCCCCATTCTGTACCATGGTATTTTTGTAATATGTAGTTTTTGATCGGGTTCAGAACTGGTAGGGGTATTCTAGGGCAATTTCCAATATGCAGTGAATGGCAAATTTAGATTCGTTCCACCACAATTTTTCCATTTTGTTTTTAGGGAGAACCAAATTTTGCCGCGGCAAATTCATACGTTCTGCCATCACTACATATGAGTTCTTTCTTGCCATGTCGTAGTTGCCATCAAGTTTTACATTTCTGTCATAGTTTTGACGTGTCAATCGCATTATTTCTTCGAGCTGATGCATTGATTATGCCTTTGAGGCAGTTAGTTAACCTCTCACTTATGTTCATGCAGGGATATTATTCTTGGAAAGGCCACTGTTGGTGACGGAATAGAAAGATAAGCAGGTACCTATCTTCAGTCCCAATCTAACAGGGTAGTCCATGGATTCAAACTGGCTAAAGGAGATTCAAACTGCCGAACCTTTAGGTTAACAACTCAACACAAACCAATCCCTGAAAGCAAAAACTCAACACAAACCAAGTGCATTATTTTTGTGACTGTTTTCATGTTTGCAGAACCAATATTTTTGTGCCAACAATCAGTTTACTCCCTCATGGCAACAACCACTCATTTTTCAGTTAACTCCTTACAGTTCAGATCATATTTTGATTGTCAACAATAGTGGACTTTTAAGGCTTTTTTAGAGGCAATACTAGTGGATATTAGGCCTTTTTACAGGCAATAATAGTGGAATTTTAGGCTTTTTTGGAGGAGTGTGTTTCATGCTGGCCTACAGTGATGAATTAGTCAGAATTGTGTATGATTGTGCCTAAAGTAGATAATCTAAAGATACAGACAAAATAATTAGGGGAGCATGTGTGAATCTAAAGTATATTGTCAACTTCCAACATTTGCTCTGTTGTCCATTTGGTTGAAGCAATGAAGTTGAGTGTGTCATTCTTGAGCTGAAATAGAACTTGACAGCCTGTACAGTGAATATATGCAGTGAACAGAAATTGACAGGTTTTCTTGACTGAATTCAGTCCTGTACAGTGAATATATGTAGTCAATATACAATCATTGTAATTTTTGGGAGTAATTTTTGGTGTCAAATCACTCAAGCAGTAACTGAATTTTCAAACTGAATTTGACACAATACTATTCAGTTAATTTGCTTGGACAATAGTATGTATGCTCATCACTTTATGTATGGTGTTATGCCCTATTATCTCTGTTCAGTTGACTAATGAAGCACTAGGCTCATCCATGGTACAAGTTCACCCGTGAACACTTGAAATTAGTTAGGACATCCCATACTGATAGATGTAAATTGTGTCCAGTAGGCTTTGAAGCACCGGTTTTTCCTGTTTCTAACTCTGAATCTGATATAAACCATACTATTGGCATAAGTGGTCTTTTGTATATGTGCTGATGCTTTGTTAATATAAAGCTATAGATGATGTTGTACTTGTGATGATGCTACTTGTGATCTTCTGAAATAACCCATTGGCGACTTCATTACGCGGGGATAATGATATTGCAGGTATCCTGAGAGGCCCTTGAGTTTGCCGGAATGTCGATTAAGTTCCGTTCCGACAAATTCGGGTACTCCATATGTCCTATTTTCAGCAAAGGTCATGCTGAAATTTTCCGTGAATTTTAGCATGACTTTGCTAAAAATAGGACATATGGGGTACTTGTGACTAATGCATGGGCCGGGGTGTCTTAGTACTTAGTTAAGTAGGATCAACTGCCCCGCCATTCTTGCTGCATAGGTGGCAATAGAGCCAAGTGATTAGTGCCAAGTGATTAGGCCCAACCTAGGGTGCCTCGGCATTGATAAACCCTAAATGATGAAAACTTAACTTAGCATTTAGGGTGCCTCGGCGTCGACAAACCCTAAATGATGAAACCTTGGCTTCTATAGGGTGCCTCGGTGTCGATGAGAACCTAAATGATGTACGCTTAGGCTTTTAGGGTGCCTCGGCATCGACAAACCCTAATGATAAAAGTTTAGCTTTTAGGATGCCTCGGTGTCGACAAACCCTAAATGATGAGACCATGATCTTGTTCCTTGACAATAACCAACTTTTTGACCAAACTTTTTTCCTATTTAGAGCGAAACATGGCCCACAACGATGAGGCCGGCGGTTCGGGCGGCAAGCAATTCTGGGAGCTGTCCCAGGAGTTGGAGGAAGAACCTCACCGCTATGAGGACGCCGCGGAAGACACCGATCCTGACTACACAACCCCTAGTGGCGTCGGGGATGACACCACTGATGATGGCGCCACGGATGCCACCACTGATGATGGCGGCGCACGCACAGATGGCAGCCAACCGAAGAGGCAACGGAAGGACCGGTGCCCAAACATGCTCGGCACCGTCAGGGAGGAATTTACTGAAGTGAACTCCGACGGGCATCCGACGGCGCCCAAACACGTAGTCAAGGGGTACTCGATTCAGCTCGGGTGCATTCTCTGGAGCACCGCCTCGATCAACACCGAGAATCTAAGGCATAAGGACCGAGGGAATTTGCGCAGCCTCCTCTTCATGAAGTTGCACGAACGATACAAGTTCCCCGCTGAGTTCGCAAACACACGCCTCTCGGGTAATAAAGTGAACGGTGCCGCCCTCATGACGATGACACGGCCCTGTCTACTTGGAAAAGCACGGCGAAGGCAATGATTGACAAAGGTGATAGTTATGAGAAGATCAAGGCGAAATATCCTTTGATGAGCGAAGATGACTACAAGGAGTTCAAGATCAAGTGCAAGAGCCTCGCAACCTCCGAATCAAGTCAGTGGGGGAAAGAAATGCGGAAGTTGAACATAGGGGTCCACCAACTCGGTCCCGGCGGTTACAGAGTGGTGGAGCCTGTATGGGACAAGGAGGATGCGGAGCGTGCCGAGCAAGGCCTACCGCCCCGCTTCGAGAAATACAGTGACAAATAGACCAGGAACTTTCTCAGGGCCCGGTACAAGGAGGACCCGATAACAAAGGAGCTTACCACGGATCCGAAGACCAAGGAGCTTGAGCTTGTTCTGGTAAGGAATACACCCCCGCGTAATTAGCTCCATATGGTTGCATTCTAATTAATCCCCAATATTTCTAAATGGTTCACGTTCCTTCCGCAGGACAAAGAAAGTAGTAGCGCGGGGTCGTCTCAGAGCTCCCCTTTTGACACCCCTTTGAATAGGGCATTGAACGTAATGAAAAACAGGGATAAGCTCAATAAGCCGACGTCAGCTGGTCGTGTGGCCGGCAAAGGCTTGTCCACAAAATAGTCATCATACTATGGCGCTGGTGGGTGAAAGGAGAAAAAGACCAGCTCGGAAAGCCAGTCGCGCGAGGTTGAAGCACTCAAGGCGCAAGTGGCGCGGATTCCGGAGATGGTCCAAGAGCAAGTGCAACAACAACTGGGATCGACGCTTACCGGCATTATGCCAACCTTGATTCATGGGATAATGACGTGGATTGCGGGTGGCCAACAGGGGCCGCCCCTGATTCCCAGCTTCACGGCCAACAACTCACACAACGCGCAGGTGGCGCCATTGGTGTCTCCGGCGGCGGCGGTATTGGTGTCTACGGCGGCGGCGCCATTGGTGTCTCCGGCGGCGGCGGTATTGGTGTCTCCGACGCCGGCATTGGAGCTTAATGCACCCGGGTGTACGCCGACCGGCACCTCGCCAGCAAGCGGCCCCTCTGTCAGTTGCACGCCCGCCGTTGGCGGTGCCTCGACATTAGCCGAGCTCGACGGCATCACGGTAACTAAGCCTCTCGGCCGAGGACTTCATCTCCTTGCCTTTGACTGGGCATCCCTGACGTCCTACATGTTTTCGCAGGGCGCTGCCAACGTTCCTTGCACTCTCCTGCACTTCGTGGGCGGCGAGTTGGTCGATGTCGCCAAGGGCAGAATCGTTCAACCGGGCAACCCCGTGTTCCACGGTAATCCGATGCCACCCACAATGTATAGGGTTGAAGTGGTTCGGGTGCTGCCAGGCTGCGACGAGCTGTTACCTCCGATTCGACCTGCTGGGGCCGACGAAGAAGATGAGATGACCCTCAGCGCCTATGTAAGCTGGCCCCTGCTTTGGCTGAAGAGCCAGATTCGTTTGGGGGCGGGGGACACCACCCCACAAACAAGACCGCCAGTCGTGCCGGCGCCAAGCCATGGCAAGAACGCCGCAACGCTACCGGACATGCCGGACATCCCTATGGCATAGGATCCAGACATGCATATGGCACAGGATCCGGACGACGACGACAACGACGATGGTACATTTACCAACGTCGATAAGTACTTTGCCGAACATGGGTACGGTGACGAGTTCTGCGGGCCTCCTTCTCAAGAACCCAAACAAGACGACCGCGATCTAGCTGGTACGACGGAGAAACCCAATTGCAACAGGCGTCGTCTAGCATTCAGTTCTCAGGAGACGCCTCCAGCTGCCGCCTTCACCAAGCCTCAGATAGCGGAGGTGCCAAATATTATCAGCCCCAACACGCTCAAGAAGGCGGTCTGTGAGCAGAACTCGATCCCATTACAGCAGATCAAGAAGAAGGGCCGGAAACGGCCGACTAAAAAGGCCGCCGTGCGAGCCAGCTGGCACCGAGTACGATCCGTGCTCAGGACGGGCCACCTTCACCTAAGGATATCTCAAGGAGGGTGCATGTGGCGGGTAGGGCGATGCTACCGGCAAATATGCTCAGTGCTACAACCGGTGCTATGCGGAGTCTGCACGACAGTGTTCTTTCTTTGGAGAAGCGGCGTCTCAGAGAGAATGATGTGGCATACCCGGTTTTCGTGGCCAAGGTGCCAGAGGGCAAGGGCTTTGTGGATGGCGCCATCGGGGGTACGATCGTCCTGCGGTTTGATGACATCTTTTCTATGTTCAACCTTCATCCGCTGCACTACACCTTCGTTCGGCTGTTTTCGCTGAGTATGGAGATGCGGATCATTAGAGACAAGACCCCGAACATCGTGATTGTCGACCCTTCTACATGCGTGCCAAGCTCTTGAGCAGCGTTGGGGACCACCAAGTCGCGAGTTCACACCTCGAAGACGTCATTCTGGCAAAACCAGATAAGGATAACTTCCTTGTGCCTTACTTTCCCGAGTAAGTCATCCCTTAACCGCCCCATAACATATGATTTCTTAGATTTCGATCGTTCTTCTTTTTCTAACATTCCGTGTTCTGTGCAGTGACACACATTGCACACTCATCCTCTTAAGCCCGAAATATTCCATGGCCACGTATTTCGACCCGAACCGTAACTCCAAGATAGACTACACAAATATCAAGAAAGTTCTTGATGATGTTCTCCCTGGCTACGCCAAATCTGGAGGCACCTTCATCAGGGCAGTTCGTAAGTACGGCAAGCACGTGTTCACCCACAATACGATGTTCTGCTGCGTCAAGCAGCCGCCTGGCGGTTAGAAGGATGCCTACTATGCCCTCCATCACATGCGGGCGATCGTAAGGGACCATCATCACCTTCTGCTACCAAATAATCTCAAAGATTGGGCCGCGAGCTTGTCGGCAATCCAGGACACGGACATCAGACAAGAATTCTTTCGCATCCAGTCGGAGTTTGCGAACATCATCCATCAAGATGTCCTTCATACCTCGGGGCAGTTCTTCCTCAGATGTCAACCTTCCAACATTGAGATAGACGGAATGCTACAAATGGAAGCTGACAACACCCGCGATTTCATGACCATCACGACAGACGGCGGCTTGATCCACGCTCCTGTCCATGAGTCGAGTCGAAAGTAGTGATGTGTAGTTCTGAAACATTGATTGGCTCATGTTGTAATTAAACTTTAATGAATTGTATGTCTCTTTGGTTTGGACAGTCGTTCAACTTAGATGTAATCGATGCTATTTATTAGTAGGACCATGAATCGTGCTATTAATGTCTTGCTTTTCTCTTCCAATCCTTTTGTTGCATACTTATTTATTGCTTATGTATGTATTGTCTGTTTTTTGGCTTGTGCATAGAGATGCCGTCGTATGTCGTGTACAAGGGTAAGGTTCCCGCAGTCTACGACGACTGGGAGGAGTGTCGGAGACAGGTTCACCGTTTCAGTGGTAACAGTTACAAAGGGTACACCACTAGGGCGGAGGCCGAATCTAGATACGCCCGCTATCTAGCAGGAGAGAGGAGGGAGCGGTGGAGGAACCGGATGAAGACCAGTTTGATCGCGATGATGCTCATCATGATGACCGTAGCTCTCTTCTATGTGATGGTACTTTAGATGATTGATATCGACTTGTAATGTGAAGACAAACTCGATACTCACAATCTCGAGACTTGTAATGTTTTATCTTTGTTCGGTCTTTTGAATTCGGAGACTAATATGATGAATTGTATTCGGAGACTAATCTTCTATTGTATTCGATGAATCTGCTGTTGCTATGTGCTACTGTCTATATTCTGTCAAATAATATATTTTGTAACCTGCGCAAAAATCAGAAAAGTAAAAAAAAACAAATATTCATACTAATGGCGCATCACCACAAGGTGCGCCATTAGTATGCCAAAGGATACTAATGGTGCATCAATACAGAGTGCGCCATTAGTATGCCAAAGGATAGTAATGGCGCATCAAGATAGAGTGCGCCATTAGTATGCCAAGTATACTAATGGCGCATCTATCCGCAGTGCGCCATTAGTGTGCCAAAGCACATGGTTAAATATGGCCCCTGGGAGGCACACTAATGGCGCATGGTGTTATATACTAATGGCGCACTGGATGGTGCGCCATTAGTATACCAGATACTAATGGCGCACCAGTGGTGCGCCATTAGTAAAAATTACTAGTGGTGTGCTACTAATGGCGCACCGGTGATGCGCCATTAGTAGGCAAAACCGGTGCGCCATTAGTAGGCCTTTTCCTAGTAGTGTGATGGCTAACTAAAAAAGATGGAAAGACATAGTTCATAATATGAGACTATGTAAACAGGATGACATGACATAACTATATAATGTGTTGATTAAATAGGTTGGCATGCCATAATTCACATACATTCACGGATAGAATGCCATAATTCAAAATATGATGACTGTAAACACTAAACAGGATGAGGTGATATAACTATATGATGTCTCTATTAAATGGGTTGCCATGCCATAATTCAGATAGATGATGTGTATGTACTATGTAAACATGATGGCATGATATAATTCAAATATATGATTTATATAGTAAGCAAGTAAGCAGATGGCAATCCATATATGATGTAAAAACTAAGCAATGCAAGACAACATGCATGACATGGGTAATATAACCCTGCCATGTTTGAGCATAGACCTCAGGGGGAAATAGGACTGGTCATCAGTCTCTGAATCCTCCTCTGAGGAGCTCTCTATAACCAGCAAGATGTTTGCTTCAGCAGGTAGCATTGTCAGCTCTGAATACCTTGTTTTCACTCCAGATACTTCCATCACCGCTTCAAATGGCTGATGCACAGGAAGAGTAGTTGAATATACAAAGGTTGTCAACAAATGGAACACATAATACAAAAAAATGATAGCATGATATAATTCACATACATGATGATTGGCTAAACAGCATGGCATTGCATAATTCACATATATAATGCCTTTGCAACAAGATAGCATTGTATAATTCACATATATAATGTCTTGCAACAAGATGGCAATGCATAATTCACATATATGGTAATTAGACACTGAACAGGTGGCATTCACACAAAGCATGTCTAAACTAATCAAATGACATAGCAATGCGAGACACCATACACACGATATGAGCAACATAACCCTGCCAAGTTAGAGCATACACCTCGGGGGGAATAGGACTGGTCATCTGTATCTGAATCCTCCTCTGAGGAGCTATCCATAACAAGCGAGATATGCGCTTCGTCAGATAGCATAGTCTGCTCTGAAGACCTTGTTTTCACTCCAGAATTTGCCCTCACCGTGTCAAATGGCTGATGCACACGAAGAGCAGTTGAATGTACTAACATTGTTGACAAATGTAATATGTAACGAGAAAAAGGATGGCCTGATATAATTTACATATAAGATGACTGGCTAAGCAGGATGGCATTGCAAAATTCACATATTTGATGCCTGTCAAACAAGATGGCGTTGCATAATTCACATAAACGATGAATAAACTAAACAGATGGCATTCGCACAAAGGATGTCTAAACTAAGCAGATGACATATTTGATGTATAAAGTAAGCAATGCAAGACACCATATGCATGATATAACCAACATCATCATGCCAAGTTAGAGCGAAGACCTCAGGGGGTAAATAGGAGTTGTCTTCTCCTTCTGAATCCCCCTCAGAACAGATATCTTCCTCTCGATTACAATCCGAAATGCATGGAGGGGGGCTGCCTTTGCGCCTACCATGGAGCAACATCTGCATGAAATTTTATTGCCACGCAAGGCTCGTCTCTTTTGCTCTACATGTTCAGTTCCATTGTTTACAATAACTGTCATGCATAGGTATAAAACATACTGAGATTATGTAAGGAGTGCATGCAGAAATCCAGAGTGATGGTAGCAACCTGTGGATAGACCCAAAACCAATAATAGCAGGCAGATAATGGCTTCAGTTAAAAAATACAGATAATGGCTTCTTTACTGTTTTTTTCCCACCCAACATGAAACTCATAGTAGACACCGGAGATTAACCAAATAGTAGATAGATACTATTGATAGCGGCCCCGATATGTACCCCACAACCATTTAAAAACTCAAGTTTGACCATTAGTTTGGAGCTGACTCAGAGTCTAATCGGTGAACAGGATGATAAAGTAGCATGTAATATTAATTGATGCATAACGTAAGCAGACACGAAAGAGTGCAACCTCTCTTGCGGACCCGTGTAGTCCTCGAGGTCATCTGCTCGGTTGATGATGGTAATGCAATTTTCATGGCTGCCAGCGGCGGGGAAGAAGATCTGAGGTGGCGAAAGACAGTCTGGAGGCCGGATCTCTACTGTGCTAGACCCTTCTGTCGTTGGAGCAGCTGAGCTGGGGTGGACGACAGCGCAGAAGGAGCGGGACAAACCACGCAAGGTTTTCTTTGACAACTATCTGTAAGAGAAGTAATTCTGTAAGGGCTCGTTTGAATTGGAGGATTCCAACAATGCAGGGATATGAAATAGACAGGAATAGGATAGGAATGCACGTGCAAAACAGAGAATTTAAAAACACATGATTTCTGCCAATCTGGGTGTTTGATTCAAAACAATTGGAAGATCACAGGATGCAAAGAAGAATGGTGAGATTAAGTCAAACCACAAGAAAATGTACGGTTATGATGCTATTATGCTACTATCTCTTAGTCTTGTGCTTCATGAATGGGAATTTGAAAAGGAGGACAAGTGAAAATTAAAATTTCTACGTTTTTTCTTTTAAGGAGACACTAAAAGAACAAATCCATGTGCTCAGTGGACAATATATATAACATGTAGAGTAAAAAAGAGATGCAACAAGTGTACAACCTCTTTGGCGAAGCCATGTCGATCTCAGCGTGATTGGGTTGGCCGGTGAGGATGCTCCGGCTGACTTTGCTATCAGAGGAGGGGAAGAAGATCTTAGGCGTCTGGAGATGGAGCCCGAGGTACTGCTCCGCTGTGATGGAGGGTTTCGTCGTTAGAGCAGCTCCGGTGAGTTGTACGACGCCGAGGCTGAAGCAGGACAAGAGAGACAACGAACAACATGAACCTGAGTGGAATTCTAATAGCATCTCCAATACATGACGTAAAATACATAACCACAAAGTGCTAGATGTAAAATACATCAGCCGCTCATCTCTGAACTTAACTATCAAAACTGAACTTAACTGTCGAAGCTGAACTTAACTGTCGAAACTGAACTTAACTGTCGAAACTGAATTTTGTTGTCGAAACTGAATTTTGCTGTCGAAACTAAACGCACTAGCAAGGTGAGGCTACACGTCGGTCAACTGAATTTTTCATCTCTGGTCAGTCGATTTTGCAGCCGTTGGGTATGAAATCAAG
>NC_041382.1:483921563-483924307 GCF_002162155.2 Triticum dicoccoides | reverse complement strand
GTCGACTGAAGTGTAGCTAAATTGGAGCAGCATCACAAGCAAGAGCAAGAGCAAGAGCAACAGCGCGAGCAAGAGCAATAGCAAGAGTAGACCAGGTAGGGGACCGAGAGCAAGAGCAAAGCAGCAGCGCGAGCGAGAGCTAAAGCAGCAGCAGCTCCTACTGATGTGGACGTCGCCGTCGAGGGACCGATGTCGTGGAGAAAGTGGTCGGCGACGCCGCCGTGGATGGAGCCGCGCCATGTTGGCTCGGGACAGAGCGCCGGCAGCACTGTGAGATCGAATCAAGAAGAAAATGCGGCGATTAGTGTACAACCTGTTTGGTGGCACCAATTAGGCCACAGCTTCATCCGAGGAAATGGTGATGATGATGCTCTTCTGGTGGTGCAGGTGAAGACAGCAGTGTGGGAATGGAGGTGGCGCGAAAGACGAGGGGAACATTAGGGCAGCTCCTTGGAGGTGGAGGATGGGGTGGCTGAACCGGCGGGACGATGAGATCGACGACGGATCCTCGTCCGGTACGATCGATGAGGGACGTCGAGGTGTTGCTGTGGACGACATCGTCGGGGACAAGGCTCCGGCCGGCTGGCGGACGGAGTAGGGTGTGGGGGTTCGTCGCGGGTTTTCGCGGCCTCAGTGTACGAATGGGTGGGAGGATGGGATGGCAGTTGGGAACCATGGCTTAGAGAAGCGCTTGTCCGAAATGTGGGGTAAGTTACAAAACTACCCCCACCGATTTGAGGCGGTTCTTTCGGTTCAGGGGTACCACGGGCATTTTGTGTGTCGGGATTTCACAAGAGGTGGGAGTTTTGCGCGCGTCGTAATTTCGAAATAGCAAGGCACGGGTTGAGATGGAGGGAGTTGTCGGAGCACAATGAGACAAAGATATATCTTAAATATTTCGGGGTAACAAGGCGCGGGTTGAAATTTCCTGACAAGCCTAAAGTGTACTGTACCAAATCACTGCGCACTACAAATGTCATTCAAAACTTTGAATTCATATTATGCTCAATTAAAATATTTCGCTATGTGTATAATGCATGCAACCTACTACTCAAATGAACGTTTTAGTGCATTCAAAACGTATATACTACCGCTTCAATATGAACTAAATTTGAATTCGTTTCTCTATTTGAATAAGATCTACAGTAATGATTGTTGTGAAGTCAAAGCATTTGAATTCGTTTCTCTGTTTTAATAAGATCTATGATCATCATTATTGTCAAGTTAAACCATCATTTGTGTATTATCTTCACAGCACAGCACATGATTAGTCTCGAGTTACATATGAACTATGTGTACTATATGAACTCGAACTAGATTTTTTGAATCCACTTTATTTTGATTTCAAATCAATTACATTTCTAGCTCTAGCTAGATCTTCATAATTTAAACCATGTCTCATATGTAAAATGTGTTTATCACATTATGTATGGTGCCCTTCCCCCTACGCCTACAAGTATTTAGATGTGAGTTGCAAACACCACACATTACCACAAATTCAAATAAAATGTGAGAATGTTCGATATATAGTATTCTTTAGATTGTTCGATATTTAGTTGTAAGCTGCAAATGCCACACATTATCACAAATTCAAATAAAATGTGAGATTGTTTGATGTATAGTATGGTTTAGATTGTTCGGCATTTAGCTGTGAGTTGCAAACGCCATGCATTATCACATTATGGTATAACATGTGCACAGCACGTGTATCACCACTATATTCATGCATGCAATGTTTAAAACACTATGATCTCCTATTCAAATATATGAATCCGCTTTCATATCAAATTATGATCTTTGTTAGTCTCTTACACCCACACAATCCTCTAACCTTTGTAGCAACCACTAACTTTCTCTCATGCATGCACACGCCCTCCTCGCCCTACCCCTCCCTCGGCATTCTATACACCGGGCACATTAATTTTTTTAGGTCGTTCTCCTAGAGTCTCCACAACTCCTTTCCGACACACACCGATTGATAAACCTCTACAGCGATGCCTGCCTACAACATACACACACACCTTCATTCTCCTCCTTTATGTGTCCTTGCCTCGTGTCTCTCATACGGTCAGACACATGTGTAAACTCTCGCCCCTCTTTTCATTGATCTCACAACCGCACACTCCTCCCCCTATCTAGCTAGTAGTTGGGCCTCTCGCACCACCTCCTAGCTCCATTCTCTCTGTCTATCCGTCTCGCTGGGCCTTATTTGCCTCTAACAAATGGACGTACACCGACCGATCTCTTGCTATACATATAGCTAGCTAGGTCCTTATAACTCGTTTTTACCCACAGGTCAATCGATCTACCTCATTAGTTGTGTCTCTCCCTTCCTCCGACAAACAACAATTGATCTACCGATCTAGTTAGGTTTGCTTACCAAACACATGGTTCCCCTTAATCATCCATGGATGCGTCCCGACAGATCTATCACGCACAGGCACACATAGAAACACATCCCCACTCTTATTGATAGCATTGCAGTTCCACCCTCAGTTTGTCTAGTAGGCCTCTCCCACCATCTTCGAGAAGCAACTACATCACCCATCCAACACTCTACCCCTCTCCCTCCCTCTCCCTCCCTCTCTCTCTCCTCTCTCTCTTTGTCCCATCATATTTCTCGTCCTTCAGTTATGTATGGATGTCGACCGATCTCCCTCAAGACATAGCTGAGTCTCTCCTTCTCAACACATATATGAGTCGTTCTACCTCTATAGTTAGGCCTCTGGCTACCCCTCCCCCCA
>NC_041382.1:483910620-483921140 GCF_002162155.2 Triticum dicoccoides | reverse complement strand
ATACATCGAGCGCTCTAGTCATGTCTCCCTTCCACACACAAACTTGACATGTGCCCTCTATCTTTGACTTGCACACATACACAATTTCTATGTCTCTCTCCATCGATCTCGCACCCACCCACTTGATCCTCTCGACTCTATCGATAGCTATGACCCCTCCCTCTCTTCTCGTGGATTGCCCGACCCTCTATGTATGATATGGATAGGCCTCCATTTCACACAAATTGCATGCAAAATTTTGTTTGAGATGTCATCGACACATATTCCCACAAATAATTCACGAAATCAATCTCCCACCCCACCCCACCCCAAAACAAAAAAAACTCACGAACGTGGTTTGTATCTCTCACACACACCCACGTAGGTGGGGGACATGCACGAAGACAAGAGGTGCATGCACGGCGCACGTACTCCCGTCTATTTCCCAACCACACCCGCGCGGGTACACGATGCAGCTCATTTATGTACGAAAAAGGCAGCCCACGTGGTAATTTGGCACGTGTACTGGTTGTCCACTTGGTGGAGGGAGGATCGTCTACCACGGGTGAACAAACAAATTGTGACTTGACGTGTTATGTTAAAAAAAGAGGCAAACCATGTGGGGCCTACCTTAGAGGCAAGGCTCTATACACTGGAGTACTTTTGATGTGTCGCGTCAACTCGCAGAACGAGGAGAAGCTTGCTTAGTACGCCGTCTACCCCATTCCTAAATATAAGTCTTTGCAGAGATTTCACCATGAACCACATGCGGATGTATATAGATGAATTTTAAGTGTAGATTCATTCATTTTGTTCCGTATGTAGTGGAATCTCCACAAAGACTTATCTACTAGTTATAGCTAGCCCCCACTACTAGGAATTCTCTATCCTCTCCTTGAGCCACATCATCAAAGTTGATGTAGCCGTTAGATGAAGTAAATTAGTCCATAATAGTTGTCTGATTTAGACATTGAGAGGCTCCGCACTAAGCCACATGCAAGCATGCAGAAATACCGTGGCACATGTATGTGAGTGGGTTTTAAATCACAATAACATGTCTGCATGCAAGCATGCACCGGTAGCATGCATGTAAGTGAGCTTTTAAGTCCCATTAACATGTCAAAAAGAAAAATATAATCCCATTATGCAGTAGGAGTTGGTTGATCTTTTTTCCTTACGTGGGATGATCTAAATGATGATTCGAGTTTATTTAGTTTGTCTACCACATTTGTCATGCAGTTAGGTGTCGCACGGTGATAGTGTGAGGTGGGCCATGTAATCACTGAGCCTGCGTGTTTTCAGTGCTCTTGCACGCCTCCACTTTAAGAATGGAGAAAATTGTAATCTAGTAGTAGTACCTCCTTTCGCCGAAAGCGTGGGACATCCAACAGTCCTACCACCTCAGTAATAAAGACCAATGAGTCATCAAATCACATAGACCCAGCAGTAAGTTGGACGGACGAAGCAACCATCACTCTTGCGCCAGTGAGAGGTCGCATCCACTCTGCCCGGGCATGAATGTGGCACCGATTCTTTGGAGCGGCGCTGACCGTTTCAGGCGGGAAGCGCGCGCGGGCGATGGAGGGGCTTTGGGTGGGCCAGGCTGGTCAGGAGCGGGCGTGGAAGCTGTCCGCATGTCCCTACCGTACATGCCCGGAAACGAGAGGATGCACCAACTCTCGCGGCTAAAATCGTACACTACACAACATCGCTCTGTAGGAGTAGGTCGATCTATCGCTCTCTCTAACACACACATGTTGTTAAACACACACACACACACGCACGCACCTTGGTCCCGTTGCACCTTCTAACATGAATTATTACACCTAGACGGAGGGAGTAGTAAGTATACGAGATACGGTGGCACACTGACTTAAGTCGAATACAAGTGCCCAAAATTTGTGTGCATGTTATAATAAGGATTCACTTAAAATAGTACGTGAGCGAACAGAGGGATTAATTGGACAATGTTCCCGAGCAGTAGCGAGATGTGTGAGGTAAGAAACACCATTGGCACTTTTAATTTTTCTTATTAATTTGTTTGTTTCACCCTCTGACTGGTGGGACCCAACGTACTACGTGGAGAGAGGTAAGGTGACTAAGGCTGCATTATTTCTGCACCACTGTGGATAATCTTACCACCAAAGCCACATGACACGATTATGATTGAAATCCCAGTGACTCCCACACACACACACAAAACACGGCATGCTTGTCACACGAATGCAGGAATGTATAAAAGGTTATTTCCCTCTTGTTGAACATAACGGGAGGGTTGTGTAGCTGGTTAGCCTGTTCGCTCATCAAACTTGAGGTCTCGGGTTCGATAACTGCACTTGAGCATAATTTGTGCCAGGAGGATTCTTTGACTGGTCAAAATGTTTTCTAGGGTTTGCACGCTTCACACTCTCTCTCCAGTATATATGTACATGCTGGAGCCTCAGCGCTTGTAGTTGCTCTTTTCACACTCTCTCGCCCTCTCCCGCTGGAGCCTCAGCGCTTGTAGTTGCTCTCTTCACACTCTCTCACCCTCTCCAGATCTAAAGAAGACTTCGTTGGCCTCTCTCTCCCCCCACTGCTGCTTAAAGAGCCGGCAGGATCCGTCCGCCAGGAAGGGAAGGAGGCTTAACGTTGTCGCCGTCGGTGAGGGACTACCGGCGCGGGAGGGCCTCCGACCCCTTCTTCTTCACCGCCGTCCCGTCGCCCACCGAACCACGCCCCAAGAACCTTAAGGTATAATTTACTTACTCCACATGCATTGCTCTAGCTGCATGTATACCATGAATCTAGGACGTGGTTCAAAGAGGAAAGGAGTGGGGGGGAGTAGTGGGAAAAGTTGTATATAGCATGAATCTAGGACGTGGTTCAAAAAGGAAATGAAGGGGGAAAGTTGTATAACATGAATCTAGGATGTGGTTCAAAGAGGAAAGGAATGGGGGAAAGTAGTGAGGAAAGTTGTATCGCATAAATCTAGGACGTGGTTCAAAGAGGAAAGGAAGGGGCAAATTACTAGTTCAAAAAGGAAAGGAAGGGACAAGGTTGTAGAGTTTGAGCAGGACTAGATTTGTTGCGCTCACATAGGGAAAGGTGTCTAAAGATAACAAAACTAGGACCAGCACAAATATGCTCCTTGGTTGTTTGTTCTTTGTTGCAACAGACTGTGCATGACCACAGTACATCGGTAGATGCACATGGTGCTGGTGCGTCCACTGTCCCGTGCAACTCATTAGTTGTTGTTAATCTAAGGCCCTTATTGGTTAAAAACTCCCTAGTCCCTACTTGCTTGGTTCCAGGGACTAAACATGGACTAGAGGTTATTAAATGACATGTTAAAAGACCATGTTACCCCTAGTAATGAACTAATAGAGACAAGGTGCAATGCGTGGCAGGGGCAACTATTGGAAAAAGTCCCAAAAATACTCCCTTGGGATCTTCTTTCTTTAGTCCCAAATGCCCAATTTTAGTCCCTAAAAGTCCCTCCTGTTTGGTTTAGATGGGACTGACATGGAGTTTTTTAGTCCCTACACCAAAATGTCCCTATAAACAAACACCCTCTAATAATGCCGCTGGAAAAGTGATGCAATGCCACAGTTAAAAGCAAATTACATGTTTAACGAATTTTATTGTTAATATAATCTCTATGTTAATATTAATCAATGCCACCGTTTGAGAAATGCTACTGTCTTGCTTTCTTTCCCATTTAGATAAGGTAGATGCTTCTTTTTGTTGGCTTCTGTGTCATCCATCGTTATTGACCACTAATTGTTTCCTTTGCACCTCTGTGTAAACAGGGTTATCTACTTCACCTTGTTGCCATTGTGACCTTTTGTTGCACTGCACAAAACACTTTTGTTTTAAGAGTGTTTTGTGCAGTTCAACCAAAATTTCACACCGACAACGTTGCTTGATTGCTTGATCTTAGTGGAACTGCACAAGAGGAGATCTTACTTCCTATCCGTTAAGGCGAATTTGGTTCAGATCTTCTTCTTGTGAGTTGTTTGAATTCCGCATCATGAGAGGTCAGTGCTAGCCTTCTTTCACATGATTCTGTAGTGTGCTTTCATATATTGTGCTACTTGTACGATAATGTTGCTTGATTTTAGTGAACTGCACAAATGGAGACAAGACTTCCAATCTGTATGTGCACCGTAATATCACATTGAGGTCAGATAAGGATATTTCACAACTGCTGGCCTCTATTTTGCCACTTTCATCAGAAAATTAAGTTTAGTACTATACATGTGCTCACTAATTGACATGCCAAATCTTACATTGAAGGCAAAGCTTGTCTGTTATTGAACCAAGTGATGAAGGGGAAGAACAAGCAGAAGAAAACAAAAATCAACTCCCGGTGCTGTAACAAAGCACTGGAACTGTGATGACACAAGTAATGATATAGTTTTGCATCTTAATTTATTGCTATGGCTGGAACGAGCAATTGTTTTGCCACTGATTTGATGCCACTCTTAATGTAATATGTAATTATCTCTACTTGTGCAAACAGGGATCTTCTTTGAAGATACCATATATTTTAGTGGAACTGCACAAGAAGATGTTGGAAACATTAAACTAATCGAGGAGTATATAGTAAGCATGGCCACCATCATCGATAGCAACAGATGGTTCCGGAGAAGTGCTTCATCTGTATGCTCTACACAATAAGCCTTCTGACAAAGGTTGGTACTCACCCACTGATTTCATCCATATGATTGAGCTTTGTCATCTCTATTGGTGTTGTGCTACTGTTTAGATACTATCATGAAAAAGTGGTATTGTCCTTGAGAAGTGCTTCATCTGTGCTATTTTAAATATTTCCTTTCCTTTTTAGAGCAAACAGGGATGCTAGCATTTAGTAGTCCTCTTGTCTTTGCACAACAGGATCATCTTCCTCTGAAGAAGAATATGGAGTACGTGAAGTGACTAGTTCTGATTATGCCAGGATGAAGAAGCCCTGTCTATCTTCTCATAAGAAGGAGCAGTTGAAGGGTGGTTACATTACTCCCCAAAACACCAAACTTACTTCAGCTTAGAAGGACTGACAAATCTCCTTTTTTTGTTGTGATGCGCGAGTACAATGTTATTCTAGGATTCTTTCTGGTGAGTTCCATTTTTCTAAAAGTGTGCTCTACACGGACCATGTATGTGCCTGTTCAAACTGTCAATTCATAGTACAATTTGCTTTATACTAATCATTTTTATATTTGTGCAAACAGGGGTGCTCAGCTAAATTTCAATGGGAACTGCACAAAATGTTCATGAATACATGGAATCATTCATTTCCACCACAAGAAATGACGTGCCGATAAGTTCAAGGCGTTGCAACATATAAGGGAGAAATCATACAAGCTACGCGTGAATTTGGTTGATTTTGGTGGAACTGCACACAAAGAACAGCTGGTTTATTTAGCACGAGGTGCCATGTCAATGTCTGAACTGATGGCAAACCCTGCCGGCCATCCCACAATCGTAGGCATTTGATATTTTGGAATGGGACAACCTTGTCAAATTTTGCTCATTGATTTTAGCAAGACATGTGTTTGATATTTTTGAATGGGACTCCCTTTGCTGTCAGCAGCGCCGATCAATTTTTTCTTTATTCTTTAGTTGTGAAGTAAACATTGCCTCTGACATGTGAGTCGCTGAGATGCATAATCATCAATTGTTTTGAATGTTCTCTATGAATTGCCAGGCATGTGTGTTTGATTGCAATTTACAGAAACGCTAAAAAGCTGCTCAAACTCTTTGTACTCCTTTTGTTCCTTTTTACTTCGCACATTGTGGAAGTGCATAATTTTTTGTATAAGATTGGTCAAAGTAGAGATACTTTGACTGCAGACAAAACTTGTATGCGGACTAGAAAGGATCGGAGGGATTACATGTGAAACTGCTGCAAACAAGGTGATCACCCTGGGAATAATGCTAGTATGTATTGTTTTGCATGTTCATCCAATGCCAGTGATACAGGAATTCGAACTAATCGAAATAAATTCATTCATACATGGTCGGATTTCATATAAACATGCCGGATTTCATTACATTTCATACATTCTTCAACTAAAAAGGGGTGCCTTGGAGGTATAATTAATTAACCGAAGCTACCCACCTGTGTCCCGCTGAGCCAAATAGAAGCTTCAGTGACTTAACTACAGGTGCAGTTTTGTAACTAACATGTGGCCTGTTGGGCCCACGTGTCAGTCAGCCAACTGCACCAGCAGTTAAGTAGAAGCAGTGTTCTTCTCCAGCGCAGTTCTCCGACTCCACGTCGCCGCCAAGAAGCTAACCGGCCGTCAATGGTCAACCCGCCTAGCTTGGCTTCAACCGGAGGGTAGCAGCGGTGGCCTTACTTGGACCCGAGCGGCGGTGACCTACCGTGTTCTACTCTTCCTTGTTTTCTGTGTGGCGCGGCCTCGTTGGTAGAGGAGCGGGGCCTCGACGAAGCCGGCGATGTCCTCTGTCTCGTTGCCGGCAGGGTGGGGCCTCGACTGAGTCGACGATGTCCTCTGCCTCATTGTTGGCGGGGCGAGGCCTCGGCGGAGCCGGCAGTGTCCTCTGCCTCGTTGTTGGCTCCGCGGGGCCTCGACAGAGCAGGGCCTCGTCGACGCCAGCGGAGCGGGGACTCGTCGGAGCCAGCATTGTCCTCTGCCTCGTCCTCGGTCTCGCCAAACAGTGCCTCACCCGCTTCATCGCCCCTCTTTGCTAGCCTCTTTGTATGCGGTCGCAGCCTCTGCCACCTACATGCGGTACCGCCAGCGCTCGAGGCGGCCCTTGCGGGCGGAGCGGTACGAGTCGAGCAGTGCCTCCTACTCCGCCCGCTCCGCGACGATCTGCTCCTCCACCTGCAGGTGCTCCTAGAGGAGATGGTGGTTGTAGGCGGCGTCGGCCTGCGCCTCCCTAAACTACTCCTCACGCATCTGCCTCACCCTATCCATATATTGGGCACAGGCATCACCGATGGTCATGGTGCAATGCACCGGCGAGGATGGCGCGGAGGAGGGGGTTGGTGCCGGATCATCGACTACCATGTTCTCCATTGGGACGTCGTCGTCCTCCGGCTGCCTGTCGGCCAGCCGGTCGGCGACAACGGCTGCCTGTGGACAGGAGAAAGGGAACGGATGCGGGTGACTACGGCTATGGCCAGCGCAGCAGTTTATATAACAATGGTGGGCGGGCAGAGGGACGGACGTGTGGCGCCGGAGTAGCCGCCTCAGCAGCCGCGTATCATTAATGTGGGCGGCAGATGGACAGACGGACGACACTTGTGCCGTTTGAAGGCGGAGCAATCGCCTGCACCGGGAAGCGGGACGGGCGGTGCTGACTGTTTCAGGCGGAAAGCGCGCGCCGGCGAGGAGATGACTTTACTTGGAGAGGATGATAATGGGGACCCACCAGGTCCATAGCCTCACGTACGCAAGTGCCGGTCTATTCTGATAACACTTCCGCACTGCATGCTCAACGCGAGGGCACTGCACTTTCTTTAGCAAGAGCACTGCACTACACAGACTAGTGAACTTCGTGCCGTAAAAAACTATACGCAGTGTTGTTTGGGTACTGTTTTTGCTCTAGTTTTTTAACCGTTTATCGGAACGAGGCATATGATATATCGTTGGAAAGCTATGGATTAGGCGCAACTTCGCCATGTTGAATACTTTTCAAAATTCCTCACGGTTTAAGAGCAGTTTTGAAAATGGTGCGGCCCATGCCGAGTGGCAGCGAGCATTTTTTCGCGTTTTTCTAAACCGCTCGTTGGAATGAAGCAAATGATACACCGTTGGATAGATATCGTCGAGGCGCATCTTTTTCATAACTATTATTTTCTCTAATTCATTACGGTTTAAGAGCAGTTTCAAAATTACTAAATCGCAGAATTCTGTTTTTCAAAAAATTTAAAATTTTCGGTACTGTTTTTGCTCCAGTTTTTAACCGTTTGTCCAAACGAGGCGTGTGATGTACTGTTGAAAAGCTATGGACGAGGCGCAACTTTCATATGTTGAAATGTTTTTGAGATTCCTTACGGTTTTAAGTTAATTTTAAAAATCATGCGATGGACGACGAGTTACAGCGGCAGTTTTTCGTGAAATTTTTACAAACCGGTTGTCGAAATGATTCAAATGATATGCCGTTGGAAAGATATCGACGAGACGCAACTTTTTCATGTAGAACACTCTCTCTAATTCCTTACGGTTTAAGAGCAGTTTTAAATTTACCGAAATGCGGACACTCTGTTTTTCGCGACACCCAAATCGACGTGGGTACTTCATCCGACTGAAAACCGCACTGCATTGGATGAAAGACCGCACTGCATCAGACGTGTTAGAGAACTGCATGGTTTATTTTATTTAAATGTAATTTTTTTTCAAGGACGAGAAAGTAGAATGCACTTCACATCGGGTGTAAATGAACCACAACACTATCAATAAGTGAAGCGCATTACTTTTTTGTCATTCGTAAATTTTCCTAAATGAGGTGGAGTGCACTTCATGTCGAGTGTTGGTGAACTGCAAGACTATGAAAAGTGAACCTCGAGACTACCGTAAACGGGCCGTACTGCATCAGACAGTAAACCACACTTATTTAGAGTAAAAACAACACTTCATTGGACAGACAAATGCACTGCATGATTTATTTTTTGTGGGACGTAAATTTTCCCAAACGAGGTGGAGTGCACTTCTTTAGACTAAAACCCGCACTTCATCGGACACACAAGTGCACTGCATGATTTCTTTTTTGTGGGACGTAAATTTTCCCAAACGAAATGGAGTGCACTTCATGTCAAGCGTTGGTGAACCACAATCCTATGAAAAATGAACCTCACCACCAAAAGTGAACCGCTTGAGTTTTTTACAAACTCAATTTTTTTACGTGCATAGACCGAGCGAGTGGACCGTAGGGACTAAGCAAGTGGGCTACATCTAATAGAAAGCGAGCTTCTTTTCAGATGCTTCTAATAAGAATTGAGTGAATTAAATAAGGCAGGCGTAAATGAACCGCGACACTACCAAGAATGAGCTTCCTTATCGTTTTTCTTTTATGTAGAGAATCACTAAACCATATATAATGAGTTGCATCATTAGTCAAACATTTTTTTGTCACACAATCCTTTCTCCTTTTCAATTCTTACAACGAACCACGTCACTTGGGAGAAGAACTATATTGAGTTTTCCAACAATTACGAAACAAACTTTGCAAGTTCTACATAACAAGCCATCAATCAGATAGAATAAAAAAATAGCAAGACCCGGCGAATAGCACAAACCAAACAGCCATATTGAACGAAATTGCATCGTCGCGGTTGCCGAATGGCAACACTCGTGAGGCCAAACCGCACACATCGCTTGACCGCGATGTACATCCATACATAGTCGACAGCGACCAAATCACGGCAACATAGATGACCAATGCCGGACCGCACACACACAGATGAGATGAACCGCTGGAGGTGCACACTGCCACACCGCCGAGCTATACAAAGACACGGAAGAAAAAACTTGCATGGATGCGCTGCCGCCTTGCCGGAAGTACATGTGCCAATCCTGCAAACACTCTTTTACCCCTGCTGGAGTTGTGGGCTGTGGCATACTCTGGCCGTGTGTACTGTACCGTGGAGGACGGCGCAACAGGTGGAGGACTTGCAGCGGTGGAGGAACCAATAGTGGACTGCACGCCCGAGCTGGGCGGACCACGAGACACTCGCGGGCGAGCTCCAAGTCCTCAATGAGCGTTTGAACTGCACTGCATTGAAAACAACTCATCATTTTTTTCTGAAAGCAGTAGAAATGCTTCTAAACAGCACCAAACCTGGACAGGATTCACAGGGCGAACTGCACGGCGTCGCCGTCAGTACTGCATATCATGCATGGGCTGGCACCTCACCGGAATATGATGAAGGGGGGTCGGTGAAGAGCTGGGCTTGGTTCCACACTGCATCACATGCGCATGGACAGAGGGAGGCCGTCAGCGACATCGAGCTTATTGTGCACCTCCACCTGCGCTTCCATCCCCATTACTGCACTTTTGCTTTGAGCTAGGCTGCACGCACACCCGCCGCACTGCACCTCGAGGGACCGTGCACTGCACAGGCACACGCGGGAGGCTCACCATGGCTGGAGCGTGCTTCCTGAGCCGGCTTGCTAGCAGGAGGAGAACCAAAGAGGGGCCACGGAGCAGTGGTGGGCTCGGCCGCCTGCGAGGAGACATAGCACATGGGGAAGGCCATGGGAGGCAAGCCCGAAGAAGATGACAGGCAGCACCAGCAGCTTGATGCGGTCGGGGAAGGGCGGCGCCGGAGCCTATACCAAAGTGGAGCCGCTTGCTCCATCACCGGCCAGGGGCGGCGCGATGGGTGAAGATGGTGCCCAGATCTAGCGCAGCGCAGGCGGATCAGGAGGGAAGGGAGGGCGTCGCCGGCCATCCAGCATAGCACTGGCCGGTCGGGAGGGTGGGCGCCATGGGGAAAGGCTGGAGGGGGGGGATGGCGCCGACGGTGGATGCTGGGATGCTGCAAACGCCGATCTAGCGCCAGACAACTCAGGGGTTGGTGATGC
>NC_041382.1:483907230-483910369 GCF_002162155.2 Triticum dicoccoides | reverse complement strand
TGGGGGTGGTGGAGCCGTGGCACGGCGGGGCTTGCCGGGGTGGGCGCAGTGGAGGAAGGTGGGGGCGAGGCGGGGCAAAGGTGGAAGAAGGTGAGGTGGTGCTCTGGTGGCGGCGGCGCCGGTAGAAGGTGGAGGGAGGTGGGGGTTTGGATTGGGGGAAGAGGGAGGTGGGTGTCGTGTGGGAGCTGGGGTGGGCTTTGTTGTGGTTTGGTTAGTGACAGTGGGGTGGTTCGGTCCGCGGGACGGTGCGGAGAGGTGTTATTAGAACAAGCAGTTTTTGTTATTAGAATAAGAGTCTTAAGGGTGTTATCATAATAGACCTATTCTATATATATAACTATAATTTATTTTGCTTCCTCCTGGTTTCCTGACATCACGGTCTCACATCATTGTCAACCTATGTAGTACTCCCTCTTTTCCGGTTTATAAGGTTTATCTCAAAATTTTAGTTTTCCTTTTTATAAGGCTCAATTTGGTTGTTCCCCATCACATGTTCAGATTTCAAGGTGCATTAAATCATTGCATGCAATGATTAAGATAAAACTGACCAATGCATGCACTTTATGCATGCATGCATTGCAATTAATCCATTCGTAAACATAATTTTTTGAGAAAAACAAGAGCATTAATTGGGTGCTTTTGCAAACTACAAAAAATATTCCACCACTCATCATCTACCTTGGTTGGTGAGATTTTTGAATTGAGCCTTATAAAACGGAAAGGAGGGAGTAGTCAATAAACGAGAGAATTGCACAAGAAGCGGCCGACAGCTGGGACCAAGCAGCTCGTGCAGTATTTGTGTTTTTGAGGTGTGAGCACTGCAAAGTTTTTCGATGTTTAGCCCAGATATTAATTTTTCTCCTCTGAACAACAACGAAAACATCGCTGCAGGTATTAACTGGGCAGGCTGTGGTCCGTCTAGCCCAGGCCAGATATCCAGCCCAGATATTAATTTTTTTCAAGCTGAAAATGGCTAGCCCGGTGATACTTTTTTTTATGAATACCCAGGCAAGGTCAAGTTGTTATTCTCCGCCCCGCTGGGCTACAAATCTTTCCTAGGAGGGATGCATTAGGCTTAACAAGAAAATGAGCTTTAAAAAATAATAAATGTGATGTAATTATAAAAACTGGGCAGTAACTATAAAAAATGCACCAAACACGTGATTACTTTATAAAATATCATTTTTGGATATTGAAATTTTTAATTTCATTAATTGTTGCGAGCGCAATGTTTCATTGGATTTTTACATAATACAAATTTATATTGAAATTGTATTCAATCTGACTAGAAATTTCGGGATAAAAATATTTTGGATCCCATCAAAATGTGGGAAATTTTTTTGAATTCTGTTTTGAACGGTTGGTTGAAATGGGCTGTACTTTTAACAAACTCTAAATGGGTTGTAGTAAATAACATTAGAATTCAAAATGGGCTACACATTCTTACAAATCTCAAATGGGCTATAAGTTCTCTGCCACACACTTCTGCCCTTACTAAGTTGACACGTCCCCTAAAAAAACAGAATTGACACATATGCAAGGCTTTATCAACTTATAGTCAACACACGGTTCTAGCAGCAGTGGCCGTTGGATGTCCATCCAATGGATGCCGTGCTTCTTCTTCAATCTCGGATATTCTAGCTTCACCCGCCCAAAAAATGATTCCTCCCACTGACATCTGGGGCGCACCATTTCGGAAGCTGACCTGTGGGCCTACTAAGTTGACGTACCAAGGGCTTTGTCAACTTAGTCAATATAAACGATTCTAGCTACAGTGACCGTACGATGTCCATCCAACGGCCATCGTGCTTCTTCAACCTCTAGTCTTCTTGCTCCAGTCGCCCAATGCAGCGCCGGTCGTGCCGCCTGCTCCTGCCTCCCGTGGTCGGCTGTGCTGCCGAGGCCTCACTGCCCCCTACTACTCCCACCGCTGGCCAGGCCATCCCTCCACTCACCCACACCCCCTGTTATTCTGCGGTGACGGCAGCGCAGCCGAACCAGTGAACCCTCGTACTCCTCTCCGCGTGTGCATCCACTGCCGCGTCTTCCCCGGCTCCGCGTTGTCCCCTTCCTAGGCCTCGCCGTCGTCCACCGCCCTGGTGCTCTTGGCGCGGCGTGGTCAACATGGTCAAGGAACGACTTCAATCGGACATGGACTATACGTGGAGAGGCTGACAGCTGGGTCCACGGCAGCTGCAAAGGAAGTGCCTCCTTATTACGCGCAAAATAATTATTCCTCCACCTTAGAGCGGGGACCCACCGGGCAGGCCACCGTATTTCGTGAAAAAAATGATTCGCCCCCTGACTGCTGGGACCCACGAGCTACATCTTCGCACGCAAGGAAGTGCGTCCGGGAAAAAATGATTCGCCCCCTGACTGCTGGGACCCACCAGCTACATCGTCGCACGCAAGGAAGTGTCGGACAGTCGAGACCCACCTGGTCGAAGCGTACGTAGCGTTGTCATTCTGGTCGCGAATGTGTATGTACATATATACTGGTGGATGTAGAGGCGCGCACGTGTCGTGGTAGAGGCGCGTACGTGTCGTAGTAGAGGCGCGCACGTAGCATGTACACATACGTACAGCGGCCAGGGTGCAAGAAAGAAAATACGGCCACGTATGTTTACATATGGGCGGGGTCTCGAACGCCTACTCGCGCATACGTACGGCCAGGGCTCGTCTACATGGCTGTGTCGGAACGGAGAAACAACATCATCATCGTGTTCATGGGGAGGCAACGGAATGCGTCGTGTTCATGGGGAGGCAACAGAATGCGCCATGTTCATCGGGAGGCAACGCAACGCGTGGGAGCCAACCGGCTGGGTCGGAACAGAATGCGTGGTCGTGTTCATCGAGAGGGCTTGGACGGAACAGGCGATGGAAACGAGGCCTGGCGTACCGCAAAACAGATGAAACAGACCTCCTATGTTCGGAACGGGGTCCTATTGATCGGGAGGGGTGTGGCATACTGCAAAACGGAGGAAACGGACCTCCTACGGTCGAAACGGGGGTCCTGTTGATCGGGAGGGGTGTGGCGTACTGCAAAACGGACGAAACGAACCTCCTATGGTCGAAACGGGGTTCCTGTTGATCGGGGGGGTGTGGCGTACCGCAAAATGGATGAAACGGACCTCCTACG
>NC_041382.1:483868259-483906664 GCF_002162155.2 Triticum dicoccoides | reverse complement strand
GCTTCAGTTAGTAGCAGTAGCAAAGGATTCGCTCGATCAGGTTCAGTTAACAGCCATCGATCGATCGCTCGGGTTCAGTAACGCGTAGCCTGTAGTGCAATCGCTCGGGTTCAGTTAGAGCCCAACGCCTCGCTCGGGTTCAATTAGAGCCAACGCCTCGCACACACGCGCGTACGTGTACGAGAGAAACGCGCATCGCTCGGCCCCCGACCTCCCACCGTAACCGGGAACTCCCCGAAATTTTCCTCGCCCTCGCTTCTACCATGGTTTTTTCCGTCATGGACGTCCCAAAGAATGTCATGCAGCTGCGTCTCCGGCCCACCCAAGACAAAAAGCGCATTTTCTGTCATGATTTTTTGTCATAGAAGTAGGAGCCTACCACATCTATGATGATACCGGGTTTTGTCACAATTATCCTCATAGAAGTGTCATATGTATGACAGAAAAAAAATTCGTTCGGCCCAAAATGTCACGGATGTGTCTTTTTTTGTAGTGATGGGTTGAACTTTGGGGCAACGGGCTCCATCGCATAGACGTCCCTTAGTGCATGCTTCCGCTCCCTCTTGGGAATGTGGGTTGCGTATATCATGTTCATCGTCTTCACTTGTGGGGGGACCCCCTTCTGTCCTCCCGTGTTCGGCGGCCGGGGCTCCTCCTCGTCATCACTATGCAGCCCCTTGTCCTTGTTTTCGGCATTTAACTTGCCGGCCTGCTTGAACACCCGACATTCTCTGTTGGTGTGATTGGCTGGCTTGTCGGGGGTGCCGTGGATTTGACATGAGCGATCCAGTATGCGATCCAAACTGGACAGAGCCAGAGTACTTCTTTTAAATGGCTTTTTCCGCTGACCAGATCTAGAGCCTCTGAATCCAGCATTGACTGTCGTATCATCGTTGTTATCGCCGTTGTTGCGGCGCTTTGGTCTGTTACGACATGGTTTTCCATTGGCATCTTTGGTATCCGAAGTGCCCGGATTCCTTGATGTGTTATTGCTGTGAGCCAGCCAGCTATCCTCGCCCGCGCAAAAGCGGGTCATGAGTGTCGTGAGGGATACCATAGACTTCGGCTTCTCCTGGCCGAGGTGGTGGGCAAGCCACTCGTCGCGGATGTTATGCTTGATTGCCGCTAGGGCCTCTGCATCTGGATAGTCGACAATTTGGTTTTTCTTGGTCAGGAATCGTGTCCAGAATTGCCTGGCCGATTCCCCTGGCTGCTGAGTTATAAGGCTCAAGTCATCAGCATCCGATGGTCGCACATAAGTGCCCTGGAAGTGTTCTAGGAATGCGTCTTCCAAATCCTCCCAACTGCCGATGGAGTCTGCTGGCAAGCTATTCAGCCAATGCCGAGCTGGTCCTTTGAGTTTGAGTGGGAGGTACTTGATGGCATGTAGATCGTCGCCGCGAGCCATGTGGATGTGAAGGAGGAAATCCTCAATCCATACAACGAGATCTGTTGTACCATCATACGATTCAATATTTACGGGTTTAAAACCCTCCGGGAATTCGTGATCCATAACTTCATCAGTGAAGCATAGGGCGTGTGCGGCGCCTCTGTGCCGGGCTATATCACGACGCAGTTCATATGAGTCTTGTCTGCTGTATTTGGCCTGGCCAGATTTGCCTTTGGTGTATCCGGCGCGACGATCATCGTCCCGTGCTGGCGCGCATGGCCGTGACCCGTATATTGACCTTGCAAGTTTTGCCCTGCTGTCCAATAGGTCTCGCAGGTCCCGTGTGTTGCCCCGGGCCTTGGTAGTTTTGATTGAGTGGCAGCGGGGGTGTAGGCTGAACTTCAGGCTAAAACGCCTCTCTGGCTCGGCCACACGGTGGCCGGTCAGCCGCATTGTACACTGGTGATGGGGGTTTCAATGCTTCCTCCTCGAGGTGAGGTAGCAACCTGCGTTTTGGGTAACTCTTGGAGGGGCGCTCGAGTTCGTATTCCTCGGCCGCAAGGACTTCGGTCCATCTGTCTGCTAGCAAGTCTTGATCCGCTTGAAGCTGTTGTTGCTTTTTGTTCAGGCTATTTGCTGTGGCCATAAGACGGTGTTTGAAGCGCTCCTGCTCGACGGGGTCCTCAGCTACGATAAATTCTTCATCGCCGAGGCTCACCTCGTCTTCGGAGAGGGGCATGTAACTCTCCTCTTCTGGTTCTCCATATGCCGCGTGCTCTGGAGGGCTAGCTTGTTCGTCTTCCCGCTCTACATCATGCTGGAGGGGATTCTGGTTGTCTTCGGCACTATCTGGAGTGTTATTATCTCCTATGTCGGTATCACTACTTTTGCTGTGACGGGGCTTAGAGCGGCGCCGCTGACGTCGGCGCTTGGGTTGCTTCTTGGAGGGGTTATCTTCCGCTGTCTCGTCGTCATTGCCTTCTTTGGTGGTGTCCACCATCTATATATCATATGATGAGGTGGCGGTCCAGCGCCCTGTGGGTGTTGGTTCCTGTTCGTCTCCTGCATCGTCGTCCATACCTCGATGTCTTCGGAGTCGAAGTCGAGCATGTCGGTTAAATCGTCGACAGTGGCTACTAAGTGGGTGGTGGGTGGGCAACGAATTTCTTCGTCGTACGCATCCCAGTCTAGCCGGACATAGTTCGGCTAAGGTTCTCCAGACAAGGAGAGAGACCTTAATGAATTTAGCACATCGCCAAAATGTGAGTGCTGAAGGATATCCGCGGAGGTGAATTCCATGATCGGTGCCCAGTCGGATTTGATGGGCGCGGATGCAGGCGGCTCGGAGTCCATGGCCGAAGACAAATCCAGTGGTTCGGCGACACGGCTCTTGTAAGGGTGAAGTCAGTATCCGGCTCTATCGCCACTGAGAGTGCGGCCTCCATGGCGGGGTCTATCCCTCCGCTCTCAGATAGCGTGATTTGCTCCGGATTGACGGCCGGAGTAGTTGCAGATGCGATCTCCCGAATACTGTCCGACGGCAGAGTTACGTCATGCTCGTCATGACTGTGTGGCGCACCTGACATGGGCTCGAATCCATCAAAGATCAAGTCTCCGCGGATGTCGGTAGTGTAGTTCAAGTTTCCGAATCTGACCTGATGGACAGGGGCGTAGCTCTCGATCTGCTCCAGATGGCCAAGCGAATTGGCCCGTGCGAAGCCGCCGAATACGAAGATCTGTCCGGGGAGAAAAACCTCACCCTGGACCGCATCATTACCGATGATTGAAGGGGCCATCGAGCCTTATGGTGAGGCACAGTGGAACTCTCAATGAAAGCACCAACGTCGGTGTCAAAACTGGCGGATCTCAGGTAGGGGGTCCCAAACTGTGCGTCTAAGGCGGATGGTAACAGGAGGCAGGGGACACGATGTTTACCCAGGTTCGGGTCCTCTTGATGGAGGTAATACCCTACGTCCTGCTTGATTGTTCTTGATGATATGAGTATTACAAGAGTTGATCTACCATGAGATCATAGAGGCTAAACCCTAGAAGCTAGCCTATGGTATGATTGTATGTTGTCCTATGGACTAAACCCTCCAGTTTATATAGACACCGGAGGGGGCTAGGGTTACACAGAGTCGGTTACAAGGGAGGAGATCTACATATCCATATTGCCTAGCTTGCCTTCCACGCCAAGGAAAGTCCCATACGGACACGAGACGTAGTCTTCAATCTTGTATCTTCATAGTCCAACAGTCCGGCCAAAGGATATAGTTCGGCTGTTCGGAGACCCCCTAATCCAGCACTCCCTCACTCACCGACATTACATTCATGTTCACACACTCATTCTAGTTGTCGGTGCTCACACTTTTTCATTGTATCATCCATGCTAGTTTATTTTCTTTTTTAAGCTTTCTTTTTGTGTGTTTGAAAAACCTTAAGAAAAACCAAAAAAATTAGTTGTAGCTTTTAGTTAGTTTACTTTCCATGCCTATAGTAGTAATTAAAAAGAAAACCCAAAAAGATTTCTCGTTCTTCTTTTGCTTGTTGGGAGCTTTCCCGTGTAAATAGTTTTATTTCTTTTCCTTTCTTTGGGGGTTGAGAGGAGAAGACCGTGCTGAAATTGTTGAGTGGCTCTTTTATGCATTATTGTTGATCTAAAAAAGAGCCTATATTACCTTGTCTTCTCCCATGTATTGAATGCTTGCAGATTCTAGCTAGTCCAACGCACGTGCACTATTTTCATTATCCACACTATTCGGTCGTGCAAGTGAAAGGCAATAATGACGCTATATGACGAACTGGCTGAGAGGAGAAAAGCTGGTATGAACTTGACCTCTCTTATTTTTGTAAATATGATTAGTTCATCGTTCCTGATTTAGCCTATTATGAATGAAACATGTTTGCAATGACAATTAGAGATTATGGTTGCTTATGCCATGCTTAATTAGCTAGGAGTTTATAATGGTTTACCTTGCGTGCCAACATGCTATTAAAATGGTTGTGATTTGGTATGATAGGGTGGTATCCTCCTTTGAACGATTCTAGTGGCTTGACTTGGCACATGTTCACGCATGTAGTTGAAACAAAATCAACATAGCCTCCACGATATTTATGTTCATGGTGAATTGTATCCTACTCATGCTTGCATTCAGTGTTGATTAATTTTAATGCATGTTCATGACTGTTGTCGCTCTCTAGCTGGTCGCTTCCCAGTCTCTTTCTATCCTTCACTTGTACTAAGCGGGAATACTGCTTGTGCATCCAACTCCATAAACTCCAAAAGTTATTCCATATGAGTCCACCATACCTTCCTATATGCGGTATGAACCTGCTGTTCCAAGTAAATTTGTATGTGCCAAACTCTAAACCTTCAAATAAAAAATCTGTTTTGTATGCTCAAATAGCTCATGTATCAACTAGGGTTGTCCGTATCTTCCATGCTCGGCGGGTTATTCCCAAGAGGAGTGGACTCCACTCCTCACTCATGAGAAAATGGCTTGTCACCGAGATGCCCAGTCCCATGCTCAAATCAAATCAAAATAATTGCAAACAAAACTCCCCCAGGATTGTTGTTAGTTGGAGGCACCCGTTGTTTCGGGCAAGCCATGGATTGATGCTTGTTGGTGGTGGGGGAGTATAAACTTTAATGTTCTGCTTGGGAACCACCTATAATGTGTGTAGCATGGAAGAGAGATCTCTCGGTTGTTATGTTGACAATGAAAGTATACCGCTCAAAATATTATTCATCTCTATTTGAAAATCGAGCTTTGTCACCTCTACAAATCCCTGCTTCCCTCTGCGAAGGGCCTATTCATTTACTTTCATGTTGAGTCATCATCCTCTTATTAAAAATCACCAGCTGGAGAGCACCGCTGTCATTTGCAGGTATTATTGTTAGTTTACATTGAGTATGACTTGACTGGATCTCTTTTACCATGAATTACAATTTCCAGTCAGCCCTTGATCTTCAGGGGTGCTCTGCATTTGTGTTTTGCAGTCTCAGAAAGGGCTAGCGAGATACCATCTTATTATATCATATTATGATTGTCTTGAGAAAGTGTTGTCATCCGAGATTTATTATTATTGCTCGCTAGTTGATTATGCCATTGATATGAGTAAACATGAGACCCTAAATGTTTTTGTGAATATGGTTAGTTCATAATCTTTGCTGAAAACTTGAATGTTGGCTTTACATATTTACAACAACAAGAGCAAACAGAGTTTGTAGACGTTTTTGTTTATCACTTTTAGTTTATCAACTAAGTTGCTTGAGGACAAGCAAAGGTTTAAGCTTGGGAGAGTTGATACGTCTCCAACGTATCTACTTTTCCAAACACTTTTGCCCTTGTTTTGGACTCTAAGTTGCATGATTTGAATGGAACTAACTCGGAATGACGTTGTTTTTAGCAGAATTGCCATGGTGTTATTTTTGTGCAAAAATAGAAGTTCTTGGAATGACCTGAAAATAAACGGAGATTATTTTTGGAATATATAAAAAATATTGGCGAAAGAATCAAGGCCAGGGGGCCCACACCCTGTCCACGAGGGTGGGGGACGCGCCTACCCCCCTGGGCGCGCCCCCTGCCTCATGGGCCCCCTACTGCTCCTCTGACCTCAACTCCAACTCTATATATTCATGTTCGGGGAGAAAAAAACCACAGAGAAGGATTCATCGCGTTTTACGATACAGAGCCACTGCCAAGCCCTAATCTCTCTCGGGAGGGCTGATCTAGAGTCCGTTCGGGGCTCCGGAGAGGGGAGTCCGTCGCCATCGTCATCATCAATTTCATGATGCTCACCGTCGTGTGTGAGTAATTCCATCGTAGGCTTGCTGGACGGTGATTGGTTGGATGAGATTTATCATGTAATCGAGTTAGTTTTGTTAGGGTTTGATCCCTAGTATCCACTATGTTCTAAGATTGATGTTGCTATGACTTTGCTATGCTTAATGCTTGTCACTAGGGCCCAAGTGTCATGATTTCAAATCTGAACCTATTATGTTTTCATGAATATATGTGAGTTCTTGATCCTATCTTGGAAGTCTATAGTCACCTATTATGTGTTATGATCCGTTAACCCTAAAGTGACAATACTCGGGATACTTACCGGTGATGACCGTAGTTTGAGGAGTTCATGTATTCACTAAGTGTTAATGCTTTGGTCCGGTAATCTATTAAAAGGAGGCCTTAATATCCCTTAGTTTCCAATAGGACCCCGCTGCCACGGGAGGGTAGGACAAAAGATGTCATGCAAGTGCTTTTCCATAAGCATGTATGACTATATTTGGAACACATGCCTACATTACATTGATGAACTAGAGCTAGTTCTGTGTCACACTATGTTATAACTATTGCATGATGAATCGCATCCGACATAATTATCCATCACTGCTCCATTGCCTACGAGCTTTTCATATATTGTTCTTCGCTTATTTACTTTTCCGTTGCTACTGTTACAATCACTATAAAACCAAAAATATTACTTTTGCTACCGTTACCACCACTATCATATTACTTTGCTACTAAATACCTTGCTCAGATATTATGTTTCCAAGTGTGGTTGAATTGAAAACTCAGCTGCTAATACTTGAGAAAATTCTTTGGCTCCCCTTGTGTCGAATCAATAAATTTGGGTTGAATACTCTACCCTTGAAAACTGTTGCAATCCCCTATACTTGTGGGTTATCACTATGCTACATCATCCCTTCCTCTTTGGGGAAATACTGACGTAGCTTCAAGTGACATCAGCATGCATGCTCACATGGAGTGTGTGCATGTTGAGAGAGATGGTAGTAGTGGGGATCAACTTCTTAACAATGCAAGATTTGCATGTGCACATGTGCTTCCTTTTAGACAAAAATTACGTGCTCTTCCATTAGATTAAGAAAAGAGCTTCGACCTTTGGGGAACGTAGTAATTCAAAAAACTTCCTACGATCATGCAAGATCTATCTAGGAGAAGCATAGCAACGAGCCGGGAGAGTGTGTCCACGTACCCTCATAGACCAAAAGCGGAAGCGTTATGTAACGCGATTGATGTAGTCGAACATCTTCACAATCCAACCAATCCAAGTACTGAACATACGGTACCTTCGTGTTCAGCACACGTTCAGGACGACGGCTTGGTGACGGTGTTGGTGATGTGATCCGCGCGGGGCTTCGCCTTAGCACTACGACAATATGACCGAGGTGGTAAACTATGGAGGGGGGCACCGCACACGGCTAAGAAACAACTGTTTTGTCTTTGGGGTGCCCCTGGCCACATATATAAAGGTGGGGGGAGAGAGGCCATGCCTAGGAGGGGCGCGCCATGGCGGGAGTCCTACTTGGACTCCTAGTCCAAGTAGGATTCGCCCCCCCCTTTCCTTTCTTCCATCAGACGGAATAGGAAGGAGAGGGAGAGGGAAAGGGAAGGGGGACGTCGCCCCCTCCTCCTTGTCCTATTAGGACTCCCAAGGAGGGGGGGCGCGCGACCACCATTCGCGGGTGTCGGTGTCAAAACCGGCGGATCTCGGGTAGGGGGTCCCGAACTGTGCGTCTAGGCCGGATGGTAACAGGAGGCAGGGGACACAATGTTTTACCCAGGTTTGGGCCCTCTTGATGGAGGTGAAACCCTACGTCCTGCTTGATTAATATTGATGATATGGGTAGTACAAGAGTAGATCTACCATGAGATCAGAGAGGCTAAACCCTAGAAGCTAGCCTATGGTATGATTGTATGTTGTGATTGTTGTCCTATGGACTAAAGCCCTTCGGTTTATATAGACACTGGAGAGGGTTAGGGTTACACAAGGTCGGTTACAAAGGGGGAGATATCCATATCCGTATTGCCTAGCTTGCCTTCCACGCCATGTAGAGTCCCATCCGGACACAAGACGAAGTCTTCAATCTTGTATCTTCATAGTCTAACAGTCCGGCCAATGGAGATAGTCCGGCTGTCCAGAGACCCCCTTATCCAGGACTCCCTCAGTAGCCCCTGAACCAGGCTTCAATGACGATGAGTCCGGCACGCAGTATTGTCTTCGGCATTGCAAGGCGGGTTCCTTCTCCGAATACATCACAAAAGAATTTGAATAGGAGGATAGTATCCGACCCTGCAAAATAAGTTCCACATTCCACCGTAGAGATAATAATATTTTCACAAATCTAATTTGCTGGCTTGTCTTGGCAGCATGACGTTACGTCATGGCCCGGTGATTATTCGAACCGTTTCTTTTAACCAGCTCCACACATAACGCGAGACGGTTTCTTGACACGTCTTGTCGAAGCGGAGATCGTGTTCCCCCAATTACGGGATTCTCATTAATGCGGTCGTGCGTAACCCAACCGTGTCTAGGACTCCTAGATTATAGGCAAGTCCTCAACGGCTACGGAGAGGACGCTTGACATTCACCCTCTTTATAAAGGGACAAGGTTTTCACTTTTTCCCTCCCGTGCTCAATCGAACCCTTCCCCCGCCTTGAGTTCTAACACCCAAAGCCCAGGTTAGGTGCTCCGGATCTTCAATCATGTCCGGATCCAGCCTTCAAGGCCGATGGATGCCCTCCTCCGTTACGGAAGAGGACATTAAGAAGTTGTGGGAGGCCAGATACCTGGCCGCCGAGGTTTCGCATCGGCTACCTGCTCGAGGGCAGATCGTCCCTACTCCCGAACCCAACGAGAATGTCATGTTCGTCTTCCACTTCCTCCGAGGCCTAGGCCTCACCTTGGATCCCTTCGTCAGGGGTTTGATGTTCTATTACGGGCTAGATTTCCATGATCTAGCTCCGGACTCCTTTCTCAACATCTCAACATTTATTGTCGTGTGTGAGGCCTTCCTCCGCATTACCCCTCACTTCGGCTTGTGGCTCAAGAACTTTGAAGTGAAGCCGAAGATGATCGAGGGGCAACATGCAGCGTGCGGTGGTGCATCAATAGGCAAGATGGCAGGAGCTCCATGGCCGAAAGGTTCCTTTCCAGAGGTGTCCGAATTATGGTAGCGGGAGTGGTTTTACGTCACAGCTCCCAGAAGTGCCAAGTGGGCGGCTGCCCCCGCTTTCCGTTCGGGCCCCCACCACAACTGATTTCATGGATTAGCAGAGGTCTGAGCTGGGGTCCAGCCAAGGACGTGCCTATACTGCAAAGCCGCATCCGAGATCTCTTCGAGGGAGATTTTAATTTAGTTGCGGTAATACAAGTTATGTTGGTTCGTCAAGTCCAGCCTTGCAAACGCCGGTCCCTTCACTTGTGGGAGTTCAACCCAGAGGGACCGCATGCCATTCAAAGTTTCCTCGGCCTGACGCACGAGGAGATGTACAAGTCATTCTTCGAACCTCAAGTAGAGTGTCTGGATATTACCGAGGACGTGGGCCTGAGCAGTAACCGCGCCGCCGAACAAGTAAGAAATCCTCTAGCCGAACACACTCTCTTTTATTCATCATGAAGTTATTTTTGAGAGTTTTCTTTTTGACCAGGACTGGCTAACAAAGGCGAAGATGATTCGGTGTTTGGCCCCCCTTCCTGAGGGTATGGAAAATCCGGTACTGGAAAAGGTTGCACCTTGCCTGGAGCCCTCGAAGGAAGATACGGGGGGGGGGGATAATACGGGCAGACGCGGGCCCCCATTGCTGCCCGTTCCAATCGAGGGAATGAGCGTCTCCATGAAGGAGGATAACCGGGGGAGGAAAAGGACCACTTCCGAGGATCCGGAAGCCAAAGCCTCCAAACGGGAGAAGAAGTCTCCCACAGAGGGTCCTGCCTCGGGGGGTGCTTTCACCGCACAAAGTCCGCAGGGGGATCAGCCCTCCAACGAGTCGTAAGTGATCCAAAATACTTTAATAGTAAAGATATGCTATCTTTTTTCTGAGAAAATAACCACTGCATATATCTTGCAGTTCGGGCATTAGCCCCTCTCAGTTGAGCTCGTCTTCGGGGGATCTTCTTCCAGAGATGATGGAGAGCGAAACGCCTCCCCGGGACTCCTCCGCTCAAGAAGTGGGCGACCCCGAAGTGTCGTCACGGAGGGCCTCTCCGGATCCGGTGAGGCTAGAAGATAATCCCATAGACCCCTGAAGTCCCCAGCGTCCGGCTCCCAAAGAGAGCAGACAAAAGAGTCCAACACCGTCTGGTATGCGGTCGGACATTCTGAGGGAGCTGGTGGGGCGAGCGGCCATCTCAGAAGAACACCGTACGCTGATGGGTACGGTGATGGAGAGAATTTCATGCGCCGAAAGTGGATTACATGAAGGCTTTATGAGTCTACTAACAGGCTTTGAGGTACGTGAGATAATATGTGATAGTACTGCACATGTTAGGTGTGCCCTGTGTAGATAGTAGCCCCTAAGACTCTGGTTGTCATCAAGAACGGCGGCGAACAGAGGATCATATTCCCAGGCAATAACCAGACTGCCCCTATGTGCAGGTGGTGGAAGCTCCGGTGGCTAGCCGGACTAGTGAGTTTGCCAAATTAAAACGGCAACTAGATGCGGCAGACGCCGACATCGAGCTTGTTACCAAGAGGCTTGACGAGGCATAGGGTAAGTGTTACTATCTGGTGAACGCCACATAGTAAGAGCAGCATGATGCCAGTATCTTTAATATGTTGTGACTGCAGATGGAGCTGCCACCTTGGAAAACTTGCGGGCAGAACTTGCCCGAGCCAAGGAACAAGCGAGGATTAGTAATGCGGCTGCTTTGAAGGCGGCCGAAGAGTTGAAAGCCGAGAAGGCCGCACATTGCGAGAGCCAAGAGAGGATGGCCAAGATGGCCGTAGAATTAAAAGACACTGCCGACCGTTGCCGGGTCCGTGAAAAAGAAAACCGAGCAAAGGCAACGGACCTTGATAAGGCCATGATGGCGGAAAAAGACACCCGTTCTGCTATGAGAGCGAAGAAGGAGGAGCTGCGCAAAGCTGGGGATATTGCGGCTGGGAAACCCTTCATGTTACAAAGGAAGTTCGGAGATCCACGGTATGCCCCTCTGGATCGGCTATGGAGTTCGGCAGATGCGTATATGGATTTGGTGGCGAGTGCTGCCGATGTTGCCAAGTACTTCCAAGGTCAGACAGATCGTGAAGTGGACAAGCTGTTGTGGTTGCAATTCAACGGTCCAGAGCGTCCACTTTCATTGACTGATCAGCTAGCCGAATGGGCCGAACTGAATAGGTTGTCCGGACTCGCCATGTGGTCTGTTGTGGATCAGCTATGGCCGGAAAAGCCAAAGCCGAACAACTATTTCAGCTTAGTGCAGCAGTTCCTTGGTGCGGTGCCGCGCACTAATGCGATGAATAGGTCGGCATGCATAGAAGGCTCGTGGATGGCCCTTGCCCGTGTTAAAGCATACTGGGCGGAGATGGACGCTACCACTATTGCGGCGCAGGGTTCAGCCATAGACCTAGTGGCTGTCGAGCACTATTTCGAGGAGGTTCTCGAGGGTGCTCGTTTGATAGAGGCCCAGTGCTCGAAGAATATTATGTTTGAGTGATATGTATTCTCTTTGTAAACACAATGCTTTTATGAAGTTTTATAAGGCCATGTTTATACTTTTGCCTGAAAGTAGTATGATGCCTCCTGTGCGGCCGTTTATGTATACATGTGTATAACCTAAAAGATTGCAACCGTCGGCTTCGACCCCCACGCATATAATGCGGAGGTGCTCGCGAAAAACGCATGTTCACACTTAACCCAACGTCTTGGTCCTATTAAGGAGGTGATAGTGTAGCGAACGAGGCAACCGGACTATAATGCTTTAACACTTTCACTTAGCCATAGGAGTTTGACAGTGGGGCTACTAGATAGCCCCTGGTGGCTCCGCACTCTCCCGATCGCGGGGTGCGTACATGCCTGGCCGGGAAACGGCCCTTCGTTAAGGTGGAGGAATTCTAACATTCCAATAGGTCATCGAGTGGTTGACCAGTCTCACGCTATATCATGACAGTCAGTTTTCGGCTTTCTCTACTAACGTGCTCGTCCGGATGAACTAGGGCATAATCGCAGTAGTTCTCCTGGTGCTACCTTAGCCGATAAAGCGGAACGTAAGACACCAAAACACGAGAGCCGGGTAAACCCAACATTTGACCAAAGACAATGATTCGGAGCTGATGCATATAAGGCCAAACTCGCGACGCCGAACACTCCCTAAGGTATTCGGTCTTTATGGTATAAACCGGGCCTAAATCATGCCCTTTGTGAGAAGCCCCTTGTGTCCAGGTACGTGCATTATTCTAACGTGGCCACATGCCAAGACGTCAGCATCCTTCCCAAATGTGCTGAGAATTCGGTGGATGTGTATCAACAAGAGACAGTAAAAAAGGTTTACGCAGGGTCTTAATCTAAAAAGAATCCTTGGAACGGGTCCCTGCTGCACGTCTGCGCTTGTGTCTCCGTTGTGCCGTATCCTGGATGGGTGTAGCACGATGATCATCTGTAAAAGAGAGGAACTTAGGTGAAAAAGTTGTCATGCAAAAAGATAGTTTTTAAAGAAACCATGTATAACTAAAAATGAGTAGAAATTGCTGCTTGTCTGTGCGCATTGAGCCCCTTGTATTTGTAATAGGGGTGTGGCCATCAATCCTGTACAAATTACATATAGCAGCGCCGGACTCGTATAACCGCGTCCGTGGTCTTGACGACCTATCAAATGCTTTAGTTGGTGAGGCCATTTTTAGTGTGCGGCTGCCAAGGCAGTCGCATTCTCTTCGGCACGCAAAGATCGCTTGATACTTCTGTTCACTATAATGATGCTGCATGGACCGGGAATCTTGCGTCAGGGAAGCGTAATGTGGTATTGCATTAAAGCGAGCAAAGCTTCGCGTCCAAGTAGTGCTTGATAGCCGCTTTGGAACGGAGCAATGTGGAAGGTTAAAAGTTCTCTATGAAAGTTATCGGGGAAGCCAAATATAACCTTTAGTAGCAGGGAGCCCGTGCAATGAGCCACTGGGCCTGGCGTTACCCCTATAAAGGTAGTATTGCTATGGCAAATTTTCGTTGGGTCTATCCCCATTTCGCGGATTGTATCCTAGTATATCAGGTTGAGACTGCTGCCACCGTCCATCAGGACTCGTGTGAAGTGGTATCCACTGATTATTGGGTCTAATACCAGGGCAGCCCATCCTGCACGCCGGATACTTGCTGAGTAATCACGATGGTCGAAAGTGATCGGTTAAGACACCCAGTGGTAGGACTCTGTAGTGATAGGCCCTTGGGCATATTTTTATGGGAGTGCCATTTTGTTTCTTCCCTTGATCACGTGTAACACATTTACTGTATTGACTTCTGGTGGAAATTTCTTTTGTTCCCCAGTGTCTTGCTTGAGAGGCTCATCCTTGTCTTCGCTTGGTGTATCCTCCCCCTTGTGTACGGCGTTGAGCTTGCCGGACTACTTGAAGACCCAACATTCTCTGTGGGTATGATTAGCGGGTTTACCAGGGGTGCTATGGATCTGACATATTTGGTCCATAATTTTGTTTAGGCTGGACAGTTTGTCTCTAGCGCCTTTAGAGGGCGGCGTTTGCTGACCTGGCCGAGAGCTTTTGAATCCGGCATTTACTATTGTGCTCTTCGTGCTGTCTTCTTTATTCTGGCATTTGTTATTGCTGTTGCGCCGTGATTTCACGTTTCCATCTCTAACTTCAGATGTACTAGGGTCGCTGGTGCTGCATCTGGCTAGCCAGCTGTCCTCACCCACGCAAAAGCGGGTCATGAGGCTTTTTAATGCTGCCATTGTTCTCGGCTTTTCTTGGCCGAGGTGTCTGGCAAGCCATTCATCACGGACGCTATGCTTAAAAGCTGCCAAGGCTTCGGCGTCCGGACAGTCGACAATTTGGTTCTTTTTAGTAAGAAACCCGTTCCAATGTTTTCGGGCTGACTCTCCGGGTTGTTGAGTTATGTGACTCAAATCGTCCGCGTCCGGAGGTCAGACATAAGACCCTTGAAAATTTGCCCGAAAAGCGTCTTTGAGCTCTTCCTAGCTTCCAATGGAGTTTTCGGGGAGGCTTTTAAGCCAGTGACGAGCTGGCCCTTTGAGCTTGAGGGGTAAGTACTTGATGGCATGGAGATCATCTCCTCGAGGCATATGAATATGGAGGATATAGTCCTCAATCCAGACCCCAGGGTCTGTTGTTCCGTCGTATGCCTCTATGTTTACGGGTTTGAATCCCTCTGGAAATTCATGGTCCAGCACCACGTCGGTGAAACATAGGGGGTGTGCGGCATCCCTGTATCTGGGTGTACCGCGTTGTTTGGATGTTTGTTGTGTTACATCGCGCGCTTGCGTGGTCCATAGATGGATATGGTTGCGCCATCCTTTTGGTGCGAGCCCTCGCGTGGATCGCGTATTGGCTTGTGGGTGGCGTTGTTTGCCGCTCTATGTTGGCCGTGAGGTCGTCTATCCGGCCAGGTGGCCGTTTTTATTTTCGGTTGTGGGAGGTCTGAGGCCTTCTCATTTAATTCAGGTAGCAACTTCCGCTTTGGGTAGCTCTTGGTGGGGCGATTGCCGCTGTACTTCGCTGCTATGTTGAGTACTTTGCTCCATCTGATTTGGAGTGTGTCCTGCGCCGCCTTGAGCCTTTGCTTCTGCTTTTTCAGACTCCTCGCGGTGGCAACAAGCCTTTGACGGGCATTCTGCTGCTCTAGGTGCCTGTCCGGCGTTATGCCGTCCGGACTATTATCTTTGATAGAATTGGTTTGTTCGGTTTGATTCTCCGTATTGCCGTGGTCCGGCAGTGTTTCGCCCTGCTCCAACGCTGGGTCTGAATGATCGTTATTTCTGTCGAGGCGGGATTTGGGGCGGCGCTTGCGCCGCCGCTTTGACTGCTTCTCGGGGGAACAAGCCTTCGGTGCGTCCTTCCGTTCCTCGTCGTCATCTTCTTTTGGTGTGTCCACCATGTATACGTCATATGATGAGGTGGTCATCCGTCGCTCTGTGGGCGGTGGTTCCTCTTCGCCTCCTGCATCGTCGTCCATACCGTCGATGTCTTCGGAGTCGAAGTTGAGCATGTCGGTTGAGTCATCGACAATGGCTATTAAGTGGGTGGTGGGTGGGTGTCGAATTTCTTCGTCGTCCGCATCCCAATCCTGTTGGCCATAATCCGGCCAGGGCTCTCCGGACAAAGAGAGAGACCTTAGTGAATTTAGAATGTCGCCGAAGGGCGAGTGCTGAAAGATATCCGCGACGGTGAATTCCATGATCGGTGCCCAATCGGATTCGATTGGCAGGGGCGCAGATGGTTCGGAGTCCGGAAAAGACTCCGGCACCTTGGAGTCACGAGCTGCACAAAGGGTTAGGCAGGTGTTCGGCTCGATCACAGTTGAGACTGCAACCCCTGAGGCGGTGTCTAACCACCCGTACTCGAGTGGCGCAGTTGGCTCCGAGCTATGAGTCGGAGCTGATGCGGGCGCAGCCTCTAGGGTACTATTCGGCGGCAGAGCTAGGTCATACCCATCGCGACAGTGCGGTGCGCCCGGCTGTGGCTCGAATCCGTCGAGGATCAAGTCTTCGTGGATGTCGGCTGTGTAGTTCAAACTTCCAAATTTGAACTGATGGCCAGGGGCGTAGCTTTCAATCTGCTCCAGATGGCCAAGCGAATTAGCCCGCAGTGCAAAGCCGCCGAAAACAAAGGTCTGTCCGGGGAGAAAAGTCTCACCCTGGACCGCATCTCTATCATGATAGTAGGAGCCATCAAGCCTAACGGCGACGACACATAGGAACTCTCAATGAAAGCACCAATGTCGGTGTTAAAACCGGCGGATCTCGGGTAGGGGGTCCCGAACTGTGCGTCTAGGCCAGATGGTAACAAGAGGCAGGGGACACGATGTTTTACCCCGGTTCGGGCCCTCTTGATGGAGGTAAAACCCCACGTCTTGCTTGATAAATATTGATGATATGGGTAGTACAAGAGTAGATCTACCACGAGATCAGAGAGGCTAAACCCTAGAAGCTAGCCTATGGTATGATTGTATGTTGTGATTGTTGTCCTACGGACTAAAACCCTTCGGTTTATATAGACACCGGAGAGGGTTAGGGTTACACAAGGTCGGTTACAAAGGAGGAGATATCCATATCCGTATTGCCAACTTGCCTTCCACGCCAAGTAGAGTCCCATCCGGACACGAGACGAAGTCTTCAATCTTGTATCTTCATAGTCTAACAGTCCGGCCAATGGAGATTGTCCGGCTGTCTGGAGACCCCTTATCCAGGACTCCCTCAGCGGGCTTCCCTCGAATTGTATTAACCGGAAACTTAGTACATGTGTGAATACATAAACAAAACAGAGTGTCCCTAGTATGCCTCCACTTGACTAGCTCGTTAACCAAAGATGGCTAAGTTTCCTAACCATAGACATGTGTTGTCATTTGATGAACAGGATCACATCATTAGACAAGACCCATCCATTAGCTTTGCATTATGATTGTTTAGTTTGTTGCTTTTTCTTTCTTCATGACTTATACATATTCTTCTAACTATGAGATTATGCAACTCCCGAATACCGGAGGAACACTCTGTGTGCTATCAAACGTCACAACGTAACTGGGTGATTATAAAGATGCTCTACAGGTGTCTCCGATGGTGTTTTTTTGAGTTGACATAGATTGAGATTAGGATTTGTCACTCTGTGTATCGGAGAGGTATCTCTGGGCCCTCCAGATAATGCACATCACTATAAGCCTTGCAAGCAATGTGACTAATGAGTTAGTTATGGGATGATGCATTATGTAACAAGTAAAGAGACTTGCCGGTAACGAGATTGAACTAGGTATGAAGTTAGCGACGATCGAATCTCGGGCAAGTAACATACCAATGACAAAGGGAGTGAAGTATGTTATGCGATTTGGCCGATAAAGATCTTCGTAGAATATGTAGGAGCCAATATGAGCATCCAGGTTCCGCTATTGGTTATTGACCGGAGATGTGTCTCGGTCATGTCTACATAGTTCTCAAACCCGTAGGGTCTGCACGCTTAACATTCAATGACGATTTGTACTATGAGTTATCTGATTTGACAACTGGAGTTTGTTTGGAGTCCCGGATGAGATCACAGACATGACGAGGAGTCTCAAAATGGTCGAGAGGTCAAGATTGATATATTGGAATGTTATATACGGACATCGGAATGGTTCCGATAAGGTTCCGGGATTTATCGGAGTACAAGGAGGCTATCGGAACCCCCCGGGAAAGTTATTGGGCCTAATGGGCCATAGTGGAGGAGAGGAGGCACGCCACAGGAGGTGGGGCGCGCCCCCCTTGCCCGAATCCAAATTGGACAAGGGGAGGGGGCGTGGTCCCCCTATTTCCTTCTCCCTCTCCCTCATTTCCCCTTTCACCCTCTCTGTTGGAAGGAAAGGGGGCGAATCCTACTAGGTTTGGAGTCCTAGTAGGACTTCCCCCCTTGGCGCGCCTCCCCCTTGGCCGGCCTCCTCCCCCCTCCTTTATATACGTGGGCAGGGGGCACCCCAAAGCACAACAGACAATCTCTTAGTCGTGTGCGGTGGCCCCCTCCACAGTTTAACACCTCGGTCATATTGTCGTAGTGCTTAGGCAAAGCCCTGCACCGGTAACTTCATCATCACCATCGCCACGCTGTTGTGCTGACAGAACTCTCCCTCGTCCTCAACTAGATCAAGAGCTGGAGGGATGTCATCGTGCTGAACGTGTGCTGAACACGGAGGTGCCGTACGTTCGGTACTTTCATCGGTTGGATCATGAAGACATTCGACTACATCAACCTCGTTACCAAAAGCTTCCGCTTTCGGTCTACGAGGGTATGTGGACACACTCTCCCATCTCATTGCTATGCTTCTCCTAGATAGATCTTTCATGATCGTAGGAATTTTTTTGAATTACTACGTTCCCCAACAGTGACGTTTGATAGCACACAAGGTGTTCCTCTGGTATTCCAGAGTTGCATAATCTCATAGTCAGAGGAACATGTATAAGTCATGAAGAAAGCAATAGCAATAAAACTAAATGATCATAATGCTAAGATAATGGATGGGTCTTGTCCATCACATCATTCTCTAATGATGTGATCCCATTCATCAAATGGCAACACATGTCTATGGTTAGGAAACATAACAATCTTTGATTAACAAGGTAGTCAAGTAGAGGCATACTAGGGACACTTTGTTTTGTCTATGTATTCACACATGCACTAAGTTTCTGGTTAATACAATTCTAACATGAATAATAAACATTTATCATGATACAAGGAAATATAAATAACAACTTTATTATTGCCTCTAGGGCATATTTCCTTCATTCTCCCACTTGCACTAGAGTCAATAATCTAGATTACATAGTAATGATTCTAACACCCATGGAGTCTTGGTGTTTATCATGTTTTGCTCGTGGAAGAGGCTTAGTCAATGGGTCTGCAACATTCAGATCTGTATGTATGTTGAAAATCTCCATGTCTCCCTCCTTGACTAGATCACGGATGGAATTGAAGCGTCTCTTGATGTATTTGGTTCTCTTGTGAAATCTAGATTCCTTCGCCAAGGCAATTGCTCCAGTATTGTCAAAAAAGATTTTCATTGGACCTGATGCACTAGGTATTACACCTAGATCTAATATGAACTCCTTCATCCAGACTCCTTCATTTGCTGCTTCCGAAGCAGCTATGTACTCCACTTCACACGTAGATCCCGCCACGACGCTCTGCTCGGAACTGCACCAACTTACATCTCCACCATTCAATATAAATACGTATCTGGTCTGTGACTTAGAGTCATCCAGATCAGTGTCAAAGCTTGCATCAACGTAACCATTTACAACGAGCTCTTTGTCACCTCCATAAACAAGAAACGTATCATTAGTGCTTTTCAGGTATTTCAGGATGTTCTTGACCAATGTCCAGTGATCCACTCCTGGATTACTTTGGTACCTCCCTGCTATACTTATAGCAAGGCACTCATCAGGTCTGGTACATAGCATTGCATACATGATAGAACCTATGGCTGAGGCATAGGGAATGACTTCCATTTTCTCTCTATCTTCTGCAGTGGTCGGGCATTGAGCCTGACTCAACTTCACACCTTGTAACACATGCAAGAACCCTTTCTTTGACTGGTCCACTTTTAACTTCTTCAAAACTTTATCAAGGTATGTGCTTTGTGAAAGTCCAATTAAGCGTCTTGATCTATCTCTATAGATCTTGATGCCCAATATATAAGTAGCTTCACCTAGGTCTTTCATTGAAAAATTCTTATTCAAGTATCCTTTTATGCTATCCAGAATTTATGTATCATTTCCAATCAACAATATGTCATCCACATATAATATTAGAATACTACAGAGCTCCCACTCACTTTCTTGTAAATATAGGCTTCTCCAAAAGTCTGTATAAAACCATATGCTTTGATCACACTATCAAAGCGTATATTCCAACTCCGAGAGGCTTGCACCAGTCCATAAATGGATCGCTGGAGCTTCCACATATTGTTAGCACCTTTAGGATTGACAAAACCTTCTGGTTGCATCATACAACTCTTCTTTAAGATATCCATTAAAGAATACAGTTTTGACATCCATTAGCCAAATTTCATAATCAGAAAATGCAGCAATTGCTAACATTATTTGGACAGACTTAAGCATCGCTATGGGTGAGAAGGTCTCATCATAGTCAACCCCTTGAACTTGTCGAAAACCTTTCGCAACAAGTCGAGCTTTGTAGACAGTAACATTACCGTCAGCGTCAGTCTTCTTCTTAAAGATCCATTTATTCTCTATGGCTTGCTGATCATCGGGCAAGTCAACCAAAGTCCATACTTTGTTCTCATACATGGATCCCATCTTAGATGCCTCGAGCAATTTTGCGGAATATGGGCTCATCATTGCTTCCTCATAGTTCGTAGGTTCATCATGGTCAAGTAACATGACCTCCAGAACAGGATTACGATACCATTCTAGTGCGGACCTTACTCTGTTTGACCTACGAGGTTCGGTAGTCACTTGATCCAAAGTTTCATGATCATCATCATTAGCTTCCTCACTAATTGGTGTAGGAATCACTGGAAATGATTTCTGTGATGAACTACTTTCCAATTCGGGAGAAGGTACAATTACCTCATCAAGTTCTACTTTCCTCCCACTCACTTCTTTTGAGAGAAACTCCTTCTCTAGAAAGGATCCATTCTTAGCAATGAATATCTTGCCTTCAGATATGTGATAGAAGGTGTACCCAATAGTTTCCTTTGGGTATCCTATGAAGACACATTTCTCCGATTTGGGTTTGAGCTGATCAGGTTGAAGCTTTTTCACATAAGCATTGCAGCCCCAAACTTTAAGAAACAACAACTTGGGTTTCTTGCCAAACCACAGTTCGTAAGGTGTCATCTCAACGGATTTAGTTGGTGCCCTATTTAATGTAAATGCAGCCGTCTCTAAAGCATAACCCCAAAACGATAGCAGTAAATCAGTAAGAGACATCATAGATCGCACCATATCTGATAAAGTACGATTACAACGTTCGGACACACCATTACGCTGTGGTGTTCCAGGTGGCGTGAGTTGTCAAACTACTCCACATTGTTTCAAATGAATACCAAACTCATAACTCAAATATTCACCTCCACGATCAGATCATAGAAACTATATTTTCTTGTTACGATGATTTTCCACTTCACTCTGAAATTCTTTGAACTTTTCAAATGTATCAGACTTATGTTTCATTAAGTAGATATACCCATATCTTCTTAAATCATCTGTGAAGGTCAGAAAATAATGATACCCGCCGCGAGCCTCAACACTCATCGGACCGCATACATAGGTATGTATTATTTCCAATAAGTTAGTTGCTCGCTCCATTGTTTCGGAGAATGGAGTCTTAGTCATCTTGCCCACGAGGCATGGTTCGCAAGCATCAAGTGATTCCAAAAGTCCATCAGCATGGAGTTTCTTCATGCGCTTTACACCAATATGACCTAAACGGTGGTGCCACAAATAAGTTGCACTATCATTTTTAACTTTGCATCTTTTGGCTTCAATATTATGAATATGTGTATCACTACAATCAAGATTCAACAAAAATAGACCACTCATCAAGGGTGCATGACCATAAAAGATATTACTCATATAAATAGAACAACCATTATTCTCTGATTTAAATGAATAACCGTCTCGCATCAAACAAGATCCAGATATAATGTTCATGCTCAACGCTGCACCAAATAACAATTATTCAGGTCTAAAACTAATCCCAATGGTAGATGTAGAGGTAGCGTGCCGACCGCGATCACATCGACTTTGGAACCATTTCCCACGCGCATCATCACCTCGTCCTTAGCCAATCTTCGTTTAATCTATAACCCATGTTTCGAGTTGAAAATATGAGCAACACAACCAGTATCAAATACCCAGGCGCTACTACCAGCATTAGTAAGGTACACATCAATAACATGTATATCAAATATACCTTTCACTTTTCCATCCTTCTTATCTTCCAAATACTTGGGGCAGTTCCGCTTCCAGTGACCAGTCTATTTGCAGTAGAAGCACTCAGTTCCAGGCTTAGGTCCAGACTTGGGCTTCTTCCCGGGAGTAGCAACTTTCTTGCTATTTTTCTTGAAGTTCCACTTCTTCCCTTTGCCCTTTTTCTTGAAACTAGTGGTCTTATTAACCATCAATACTTGATGCTCCTTCTTGATTTCTACCTCCGCAACCTTTAGCATCGTGAAGAGCTTGGGAATAGTCTTTTCCATCCCTTGCATGTTATAGTTCATCATGAAGCCTTTATAGCTTGGTGGCAGTGATTGAAGAACTCTGTCAATGACACTATCATCAGGGAGATTAACTCCCAGCTGAGTCAAGTGGTTATGATACCCAGACATTCTGAGTATGTGTTCACTGATAGAACTGTTCTCCTCCATCTTGCAGCTATATAACTTGTTGGAGCCTTCATATCTCTCAACCCAGGCATTTGCTTGAAATATTAACTTCAACTCCTGGAACATCTCACATGCTCCGTGACGTTCAAAACGTCTTTGAAGTCCCGATTCTAAGCCGTAAAGCATGGCACACTGAACTATCGAGTAGTCATGAACACGCGAATGCCAGGCATTCACAATGTGTGTAGTTGCTAGCGCAGGTGGTACACCTAGCGGTGCTTCCAGGGCGTAATTCTTCTGTGCAACAATGAGGATTATCCTCAAGTTATGGACCCAGTACGTGTAGTTGCTACCATCATCTTTCAACTTAGCTTTCTATAGGAACACATTAAAATTCAAGGGAACGGTAGCACGGGCCATTGATCTACAACAACGTAGATATGCAAAAAGCTATCAGGTACTAAGTTCATGATAAATTAAAGTTCAATTAATCATACTTAAGAACTCCCACTTAGATAGACATCCCTCTAGTCATCTAAATGATCACATGATCCATATCAACTAAACCATGTCCGATCATCACGTGAGATGGAATAGTTTTCAATGGTGAACATCTCTATGTTGATCATATCTACTATATGATTCATGTTCGACCTTTTATTTGCATATGCTAGGCTCATCAAGTTTAACCCAACTATTCTGCATGTGCAAAACTGGCTTGCACCCGTTGTAGGTGAACGAGCTTATCACACCTGATCATCACGTGGTGTATCGGCACGACAAACTGTAGCAATGGTGCATACTCAGGGAGAACACTTATACCTTGAAATTCGTGATAGATCATCTTATAATGCTACCGATGTACTAAGCAAAATAATATGCATAAAGGAAAAACATCACATGCAATCAAAATATGTGATATGATCTGGCCATCATCATCTTGTGCCTTTGATCTCCATCTCCAAAGCATCGTCATGATCTCCATCGTCACCGGCTTGACAGCTTGATCTCCATCATAGCATTGTTGTCGTCTCGCCAACTATTGCATCTATGACTATCTCTACCGCCTAGTGATAAAGTAAAGAAATTACATGGCGATTGCATTTCATACAAGAAAGCGACAACCATAAGGCTCCTGCCAGTTGCCGATAACTTTTGCAAAACATGATCGTCTCATACAACAATTTATATCTCATCACATCTTGACCATATCACATTAGAACATGCCCTGCAAGAACAAGCTAGACGTCCTCTACTTTCTTGTTGCAAGTTTTACGTGGCTGCTACGGGCTTGTAGCAAGAACCGTGCTTACCTACACATGAAAACCACAATGATTTTTTGTCAAGTGTGTTGTTTAACCTTCAACAAGGACCGGCCATAGTCAAACTTGATTCAACTAAAGTTGGAGAAACATAAACCCGCCAGCCACCTGTGTGCGAAGCACGTCGGTAGAACTAGTCTCATTAATGCGGTCATGTAACGTCGGTCCGGGCCACTTCATCCAACAATACCACCAAACCAAAGTAAGAGGTTGGTGATAAGTAGTATGACTATTATCGCCCACAACTCTTTGTGTTCTACTCGTGCATATCATCTACACATAGACCTGGCTCGGATGCCACTGTTGGGGAATGTAGTAATTTAAAAAATACTACGATCACACAAGATCTATCTAGGAGAAACATATCAACAAGACGGGAGAGTGTGTCAATGTACCCTCGTAGACCGAAATCAGAAGTGTTATGTAACGCGGTTGATGTAGTCGAACGTCGATCTTCATGCTCCAACCAATCCAAGTATCGAACGTACAGCACATTCGTGTTCGGCACACATTCAGCATGATGACGTCCCTCGAGCTCTTGATACAGTAGAGGGTCGAGGGAGAGTTCCGTCAGCATGACGGCGTGGTGACGGTGTTGGTGATGTGATCCACGAGGGGCTTCCCCTAAGCACTATGACAATATGCCCGAGGTGGTAAACTATGGAGGGGGGCACCGCACACGGCTAGGAAACAACTGTTGTGTCCTTGGGGTGCCCCTGGCCACGTATATGAAGGAGGGGGAGAGAGGCCATGGCCAGGAGGGGCGCGCCATGGGGGGAGTCCTACTTGGACTACTAGTCCAAGTAGGATTCACCCCTTCCTTTCTTCCACCGGAGGGAATAGGAAGGAGAGGGAGAGGGAAAGGGAAGTGGGGCGCCACCCCCTCCTCCTTGTACTATTAGGACTCCTAAGGAGGGGGGCGCGACCACCCCCCGCGGGCTTCCCTCTCTTCTCCCTTAGGCCCATGTTGGCCCAACACTTTCCCGGGGGTTCCGTGATCTCATTCGGGACTCCGAACAAACTTCGGTCACCAAAACACATAACTCATGATACAAATCGTCATCGAACGTTAAACGTGCGGACCCTACGGGTTCGAGAACTATGTAGACATGACCGAGACACATCTCCGGTAAATAACCAATAGCGGAACCTGGATTCTCATATTGTATCCTACATGTCCTACGAAGATGTTTATCGGTCAAACCGAATAACAACATACGTCATTCCCTTTGTCATCGGTATGTTATTTGCCTGAGATTCGATCGTCGGTATCATCATACCTAGTTCAATTTTGTTACCGGCAAGTCTCTTTACTCGTTCCGTGATGCATCATCCCACAACTAACTCACACTACAAAAAAAAATACACTTCCGTGATGATAGGTGTTTGTCACAGTAGGTCACGTTTTTTGTCATGCATGTACATCCATGACAAATTTATGATAGAATCAAGATAGTCATACCTGTGCTGTCGTAGAATTGTTCCATGACATTACCAAAATTATCATCACGGAAGTGTCCACTTCCATGACGATAAATCACGCATCACAGAAGTGCTTTTGTTAAGGGTGACCGACACATGGCATCCATCGTAACGGAACGTCGTTAAGCTATCGGGTCGGGTTTTGGATCCGATAACCCGTTAACAGCCCCGACCAATGGGGATTTTCCACGTGTAAAATCATCATTGGCTAGAGGAAACACATGTCGGCTCATCGTCGGGACAGATGTCATCCACTCACTGGACAGAAGGCGCCTATGATACGTCGACACGTGGCATAGCCCAACAAGTTTAAATGGTCCGGCCCAACTAAAGGCCCACAAGATTTTGCGGACCATAATGGGCTGGCCCAGCTAAAGGCCCACGAGATTTTGCAGACCATAATGGGCCAGCCCAGCTAAAGGCCCACATGATTTCGTAGGCCATAATGGGCCGGCCCAGGTAAAGGCCCACAAGATTTTCGTGTCCCATAATAGGCCGGCCCAGGTAAAGGCCCACGGTGACTCTAGCCCATAATGAACATAATTTTCTTTATACCCGTTAACGGCCCGTGATTTACGTGGGCCGTTTCCAGCACATGTTAGCTTTCGGCCTATTGACGGCCCATACGTTCTTGGGCTCCTTTTCAGCCCTCGATTACTTCCGGCCCGTTACTGGCCTGTGTAACACCCCGGATGTAACTTTCCCAATTCGTACTCCAACTCTTACCGTTTCCGGCGTTAAGTTATTTTATTTTCTCGGGTTCGGGTTTTTTTGTCTCCGTGCATTATTATCTTTGTTATGCATCTCATATCATGTCATCTTGTGCATTGCATTTGCATACGTGTTCCTCTCATGCATTCGAGCATTTTCCCCGTTGTCCGTTTTGCATTCTGGCGCGTCGTTCTCCTCCGGTGGCCATTTCTAACTTTATTTCGTCTGTGGGGATTAAACATTTCCGGATTGGACCGAGACTTGCCAAGCGGCATTGGTTTACTACTGGTAGCTCACCTGTCAAGTTTCGTACCATTTGGACTTCGTTTGATACTCCAACGGTTAACCGAGGGACCAAAAAGGCCTCGTGTGTGTTGCAGCCCAACACCCCTCCAATTTGGCCCAAAACCCACCTAATCCCTCTCCATCATCTAGATCGCTCGATCAGGATCGTGTGGCCGAAAACCGCACCTCATTTGGACCCTCCTAGCTCCTCCTATGTCTATATATAGTCCACCCTCTCAAAATTCGCGGTACCACTCTTTCCCTAACCCTAGATCCGTCTTCTGTCACGCCGGACACGTCTGACCCCCCCGGACAAATCGCCGCCGCCAACCAGGGCGCGCCATGTGGCGCGGGCGCCCCACATCACCGCCGAACTCCGCGCGGGCCCGGGAGCCCGGGAGCCGGCCCCCGAGGGCCCGAAGCCGCTGCCCGCCTCCTTCGCTCCCTGCCGCCCGCGCCTCGCTGCGCTGCCTCGCCACCGCCATCGCCGGTAGCCGCCTCGCCGCGCGCCGCCGTCATCTCCAACCGCCACTCCGCCCCGCCTCGCCTCAGCTTTCGCGCCGCCCCAAGGTCACCGCGCCCTCACCGCCCGGCGGTGCCGCCCCACATCGCCGTCCTCGCCAAGCCCGGTCACCGTCAAGTCCCACGTCGCCGGATCCGGTCGTCTACAGTGATTCCGGCGAAGCCCCGGCCATCCTCGTTTTCCGTGTCGCCAGATCCAGATCTGAAAATATCTCCTCGGTTGACTTTTATTCCCGGAACCTTAGCCCATATGTTCCTGTTCATAGCCTCGTAACTTTGCATCCGTAACTCCTTTTTTGGCATATAGCATATCAAAATGTTCATCTGAGAGAGTACATCATTTCATCTCATTGCATCATTTTCATTTGAGTTCATCTTGATGCCTGAAATGCTTTTAGAAGATGGCTACTTGAGTTAAGTGTCAGATCTGCTGCTCCATTTAGCTTTTTGTCATTTTTGCCATGATTATTGTGTGCATCATATGCCCATGAGTTCTACATATGTTTTGTTAAGGGTTTTGTCATCTTTCCAGAGGTGCAACCCATGTATTTTTGTGATGTGTGTGGTGACTAGCACAAGCTTGCAAAGTGGTGCACTTGGTAATTCTGATTTCAGGGACTTAGCATTTCCACTAAGTCCTTGATCTGTTTATCTCACATGGCCATATTTTCATGTTGTTTCCTAGTGATCCGTGCCTCTTTTGAGGATGATAAGTAAGGATGATTTGTCAATCTTGTAGTGCTCTATCCGTCCATGTCTTTGTTTGAAATTTTCGAGCACCCTAGCTTGAGTCAATCGAGCTCTACTTTTGCTACTTTGTGAATCTGGGCAGATTGTCAACTTGTTTGCAATTTTGCCGATGATGTTGTAGTTGATCCGTGCATGCTATGCTATTGTTCTTGCCATGTCTAGCTTGAATTTTGTGTATTCTTGATGGATGTATGCTTAGCTTGTCATGACTTGCACCGTAGTGAGTGCATCGAGCTCGTAAACATGCCTACTTGAGATATGTTTCAGCATGTGCCAGTTTTCACTAAGTCTGAGAACTGATTATGTTTTTGCCATATTCACATGCTTGCAATTGTATTTTCTGATCCCTTTTGGCTCAAGGTCACTAAGGGACTTTTGTTAATCTCTTTGAGTAGCTCCATGCCATGCTTTACTTTGCCATGTTCAGGTCCTGTAGCATGTAGTTTTATTGCTCCGAAGAGTGCTATCTGATCTGAAATTCCAGACAAGTGTTGATTTCACTAAGTCTGAAATCTGTTTACTATATGCATTTTTGCCATGCTTGTTTGAACCTGTTAATGGATGAATTGGCCATAGCTCAGTGCTAGACTTTTGTTAAGCATCTTGAATTCATCCCTGCCATGTATTTTTATGCCATGTTTGGGTGCTGTAGCATGTTCATTTCGTTGCATTTAGATGGCTACTTGCTATAAATCGCAGACCGGTGCCATATTTGAATCGCTTGCCATTTCCAAACCGTAACTCCGATTCCGACGTTCTTTATATCGTTTTCAAGCGATTTCATCTCATATTTCGAGTGGCACACTCGGATTTCCACGTTGAGGCCAGGTTCTTGCATTTCCTGTCATATCTTGCATATGCATCCCGCATCGCATCCCGCATAGCATACCATCTTTGCATCATGTTGTTTGATCCTTGCACGTGGTTGATTGTGTCCTTGTTGCTTGTTTGTCTTGTTTGGGTAGAGCCGGGAGACGAGTTCGCTAACGAGGAGCCCGTTGAGTTTGCTTTGGAGGATCCAGTCAACTCTGACAACTGTGCAGGCAAGATGATCTTACCCTCGAAATCACTACTATCTTTGATATGCTAGTTTGCTCGCTCTTTTGCTATGCCAATGTTATGATGCCTACCACTTGCTTTCAAGCCTCCCAAATTGCCATGTCAAAACCTCTAACCCACCATGTCCTAGCAAACCGTTGATTGGCTTGTTACCGCTTTGCTCAGCCCCTCTTATAGCGTTGCTAGTTGCAGGTGAAGATTGGAGGCCGTTCCTTGTTGGAACATTTATTTACTTGTTGGGATATCATTATATAGCCATGTTATCTTAATGCATCTATATATTTGGTAAAGGGTGGAAGGCTCGGCCTCTCGCCTAGTGTTTTGTTCCACTCTTGCCGCCCTAGTTTCTGTCATATCGGTGTTATGTTCCCGGATTTTGCGTTCCTTACGCGGTTGGGTTATAATGGGAACCCCTTGATAGTTCGCCTTGATTAAAGCTTTTCCAGCAATGCCCAACCTTGGTTTTACCATTTGCCACCTAGCCTCTTTTCCCTTGGGTTTTCGGAGCCCGAGGGTCATCTTATTTTAGCCCCCCCGGGCCAGTGCTCCTCTGAGTGTTGGTCCCACCGAGCGATGTCCGGGGCTACCAGGGGCAACTCTGGGCTGGCCTACCCAACGTCTGGCTCATCTGAGTGTGCCCTGAGAACGAGATATGTGCTGCTCCTATCGGGATTTGTCGGCACATTCAGGCGGTGTTGCTGGTTTTGTTTTAACCTGTCGAAGTGTCTTGAAGAACCGAGGTACCGAGTCTGATCGGAACGTCTCGGGAGGAGGTCTATTCCTTCGTTGACCGTGAGAGCTTGTCATGGGCTAAGTTGGGACTCCCCTGCAGGGATTTGAACTTTCGAAAGCCGTGCCCGCGGTTACGGGCAGATGGGAATTTGTGAATGTCCGGTTGTAGATAACTTGAACCTTAACTTAATTAAAATGAATCAACTGAGTGTGTTACCGTGATGGCCTCTTCTCGGCGGAGTTCGGGAAGTGGACACGGTGTTGGAGTAATGTTTGCGCAGGTTATTCTCTAGTTTCTCGCTCGCGCCTTGCCTCCTCTTCTCACTCTCTTTTGCGAATAAGTTAGCCACCATATTTTGCTAGTCGCTTGCTACAACTCCACCTATATTTTCCCTGCCTTACCTGTAAGCTTAAATAGTCTTGATCGCGAGGGTGCGAGATTGTTGAGTCCCTGTGGCTCACAGATTACTATTACACCAGATGCAGGGCCTGATGATTCTGCTCTAGGTGACGCGTTTGAGCTCAAGTGGGAGTTCGACGAAGACTCTCAACGTTACTATGTTTCCTTTCCTGATGATCAGTAGTGGTGCCCAGTTGGGGGTGATCAGGACCATGTCGCATGTTGGGTTATCTTTTATTTTGGCGCCATAGTCGGGCCATGAGTGTTTGGATGATGTAATATTATTTATGTACTTGTTTGACGTGGCGAGTGTAAGCCAACTATGTTATCTCCCCTTTTATTATCTATATTACATGGGATGTTGTGAAGATTGCCTAACTTGCGAAATATGCCTTCAATGCGATTATGCCTCTAAGTCGTGCCTCGACACATGGGAGATATAGTCGCATCGAGGGTGTTACAGCCTGTTCCCCTAATGGGCCAAATTTGGCCCATGACAAGAGTCGGCCCGTTACAGGCCTGTTACCCTAATGGGCCAAATTCGGCCCATGGCAAGAGTCGGCCCGTTTCTGGCCTGTTAACCCGTTGCGCTGTTTCAAGCCCGTCCTATATTCTGGCCCATTAACGACCCGCTATGCCTGTGACAGAATTAAGCCTTTGCTGTCCTACGACCTATTAACGGCTTGTTACCGTGCTAGGCCGATACCAATTACGCCCGATTATGGCCCATGTAGATCCATTTATCCGACGGCCCGAGGCCCACGATTACAGCCCATTTATCGATGGCCCGTAGGAGACCCATGGATCCTACGACCCGTATATGGCCCATGGTAGTTGCGGCCACTAGCAAACCAGGGAAAAAGAAGACTAGGAAATAAATAAGGCCGAAACTACCGCTAGGCTATTAAGGCGATTACACAGATTACATCCACTCGGCATCAAAGATCGCCACCAGTGCAAATATAGGGAACACCCTACACTATACAAAAATGGCTTGCTGTTTTCTTCAGGTGGTGGCTGCACATTAAGAATAAATTTTGTATCGCACCAAAACAAATTACAACTATATAACAAAAGGAAGGTTGGCATAAAACTTAACAGTCTAGCAGATAAATGCACCACCAGAAGTTCAGAAGCTCAGTTCATTTGACCTGACTGTTACGTTTTCATGATGTATTGTCCGATGGAGCACCATAACCCTCACCTTCATTTCCCCTAGGCTCCTGAACAACATAGCAAATGTCTGATAGTCTGGTTTCAAACCCATGCATATCTTGACGACATTAAGCAATGTTTCTCCTTGTTTCACAAAGGGTCTCTGTTAGGGAATGGACTTGTGTCTGGAGCGCAGATACAACATTGCTTTGAGCTTGCATATCTTGATCATGAGGCAGTTTGGACGATATTGCCTTAACAACCAACCCAGTATTACGCACGAACGTGCTTTTGGCACTGTTAGTGGACAGGTACTGACCCACTGCAGCGAGAGCTGACATTGCGGTTATAGTTGCCTCGCCACCTTCTGAAGGTGGCGGTTCCACCATTTTTTCCATAGCTCGCTTAAAATTTGAGGTTTTACATTAGTAGTACCAGAACAGAAGATATTAAGGAGGCAGCAAAACCAAACAAAATAGCTTTGGTCTATATACAGAACTTATTCTGGTGAACCCATGTAAAATATTAGTTGTATTTTATTGCAAAGTACATAATAAAACCAGGTTCCAAACATATGACCATGTACCATCGCTTATGTATTGTCTATTTCTTCACATTGTATTGAGGGCTAAGGATAAAGAGACGAAGTTTATAATATGGTAAGCATAGTATGATGCCATTCATATCACAAAACAATTGAGAACAGACAAACAGGCAATTGTGACGTTGTGTGGGCAAGTCCAGCACGGAACTAGATTACGGGTCAAGATCAAAGGAACATCACTCCTCTCTTTTAAACCTTGTAAGGTGCAATGATACGCTAATACAATTGTGTATAAAATTGAAAAGAGTAATGGACATTGGCTGCAAACCATGCAGTTCAAGGCACAAGTCAGAGTAAGTAGTAGTTAAAAGGCATGAGGATTAAGGACTTACAACAATGGCTTTGACTGGTGTAGTCATGCCCTTCTTCTTGCTGGTGTGACAGTCCTTGAAGATTCCCACAACATTTGGTTCAGGTACTTTTGGGTCCTTGCGGGCTTTCCTATGCATTTGGAACAAGTCAATATAGATCTGATAATATGGTACATCGAAAAGAGTGAAACAGCAGCTAGTTACAAGAGCCTCGCAGTGTGCAATATAGCTACGAGATCTTGTCTTCTGTTGGAATTTAACTTTCGTACGGTTGGCCTTGTTCTTTGAACAGTTCACCTACAAGAAGATAGGTTTGTGTGGCACATGCGTAAATAGGACTTCAACATGTGATCTGATGACATATATATAATGTACCTGATACTTCGGATTGGACCAGTGTTTAACGAGGCCTCTCCAGTCTTCATCAGATATATTTTCCACTGGAGACGTTTGGGCAAGTTCACTGTTAGCCTTGCCTTCAAAGTGAGTTTTCCTCAAGTTATACCAATACTGTCGCAGAGCAGACTTGAAAACACGGGTGCAAGCTTATCTGGTTGCATCATCTTGGCTATCCAACTTGAACCTCATCTATTGAAAATTATGGGAGTCTCATTCTCAGCAACCTAGGAAGTATTGGACAGAGCAAGAAGATATTACTAGTTTCCATACATAACCATACTTACAGATAAATGGTCAAGGAATATGTTGAACTGGGTTTCGTCTTTGTCATTCCTATACTGAATCCATGTTGGGAAGATACGTACATGACACCTAACAGCAACCACTGCCTCTGATACTAACTTGGCTGACTCTGTAGCATCACGTGGCCTTTTTAAACCTGCCTCAAAACGGATCTCCATTCTTCCTCCTCTAGATTTAGTTAACCTATCAAGCATTTATCCCTGATGTTTGTTTCCTCTTGCGCCTAGGTGCTAGTCCAACAACAAACATAGGAAGTGTTAGTGTACATCAAACTATGAGACTACATATAAAGAAGCATGCAACTGTAACTTGACTCCAGCAACTACCTTCTTGTTGTTGAAGCTCACAAGGTTCATCTGATATTGCCAACTCGTATTGTGTCAAGAGTGCTTGGGAAGTAGTGTCAGGTGGCAAGGAAGCTTGGGAACGTGCTGCTAGCTCAGTTGACGCACGAGTACGTCGTGCAACTGGTAGTATTGTGGTAGGTGTTGCAAGAACTAGGGCGGTCTCTGCTTGTTTGGTGGCAGCTATTTGTTTCTGTCTGTCTTTTTTTGCAACTCGTGTAGCATGGGATGCCGTGTTTGTAGAATTTTCTGCTGGACTTTGACCTTCTATTGCACCATCAGTACCAGCAGAATCTGCAGGATTCATCCGCTTCTCATTCCCTGCCATTCTGTGTTTCTTCCTCTTTCTCTGTGCCATGTTAAGTCAAGCCGACAAGAAAAACGAATAACAATTTAGTTCTTCAGAACAAATTGATGCGTGATGCAGACGAACTGAACTTTGATGTTAGACAACCACATGATAGGAGGATGTAATATGTATGAAAAACAGGATGAAAGAGATAACCAGAACTATGATGTGTAAACTAAGAAGAAGACATTTCACCAAATAAGAAGCAATGCAATGGAAGGTATACAACATATGAAAGATGCTACAAATATCGCTCTGCCAAGTTAACAGTGTCTCATCATAAATGGCGTTTAAACAAATGTGAAGCAATACAAGAAATAAATCATATGCAAGATACAAACAACATCACACTACCATGTTAGAGGTCTCTCGTCATTAGTGCCATTGCATATTCACAACATTGCATATTCACAGGTTATGATGTGTAAACTAAGGAGAAGGCATTTCAACAAATTAGAAGCAATGAAAGCTAGACACCATATGAAAGATGCAACGAATATCACTCTCCGAAGTTAAGACTGTCTCGTCATAAGTGCCATTTCAACAAATTAGTAATACAAGCTAGAAAAGAATGTGAGATGTAACCTATATCACACTCCAAAGTCAAACATGTCTTATGATAAGTGATTGTTGCAGGTTACACAACAGTAGTAATTTGATGTAAGAACATGGTGTGATAGACAGATATTGTATGTTCTAGAAACAGGAACACGTGTCTTATTCAAGTATAATGTGTAAAGTAAGCAGATGGAATTCAACAAAATTAGAAGCAATACAAGCTAGACATCACACATAACATGCAACCACATATAACAGTGCCAAGTTAGAGGGGGCACCGGTGATGCTACACTAGGGGAGACGTGCCCATCATAAACACAGCTTTGTTGAGTGTCTATGCATGTGTTGTCTTGGAAATCATCTTGGGGGTGTGGAGGAGTAGAAACTATAGAGGCCCTCCGTTCGGAAGGATCACCTTTATCCACTGCCTTGCTAACTTCCTTCCGCTTTATTGATTTTGAATTGTCAAGTAAAACCGACAAGAAAAAGCAATAAAATTCTCTCTTCAGAACTCATTCATGCATGATACTGACAATCACTACTTTGATGTAAGGCAAACACATGATACCAGGATGGAATATGTATGAAAAACAGGACGGCATGGCATGTTCACAACTGTTTGTGTAAACTAAGCAGAAACCATTCTAGCAAATAAGAAGCAATGCAAGCTAGACACCACATGAAAGATGCAACCAATATGACCCTGCCAAGTTAAAAGCGTCCCATCATAAATGGAATTTCAACAAATTAGAAGCAGCGCATGCTATAAATCATATGAAAGATGCAACTAATATCGCACTGCATATACTAAAGGTGTCTCGTCATGTTGATTGATGCGGGATACAAAAAAACAATAGTTTTATGTAAGGACATGCTTAATAGACAGATGTACTATGTACTAAATACAGGAAGGCATGTCACATTAACAAGTATAATGTATAAGCTAAGCAGACTAGCACATGCAGTTTAACCAGATTGGAAGAATTACAATCTAGACACCATATGCAACATGCAACCACATATCGCGATGCTAGTGTAGGGGAAATGATGTAATCAACTATAGAGCTACGTTCACTATCTTCATCTAGCATTTATGTTTCTTGAGAATCATGTCGGGAGGCTAACGCTACATTCTTTAAATGAGGAGTAGTTCCCTTGCCTGCCTTCCTCGTCATAAGTGATTGATGAGGGATACACAAGAACATTAGTTTGATGTAAGAACATGGTTAATACACAGATGTACTAGTATGTACCAAAAACAAAAAGGCATGTCATATTCAAAGGTATAATGTGTAAGCTAAGAAGATGCAATTTAACCAAATTGGAAGCAATACAAGCTAGACATCTGGATGGAGTGGTGAGCATGATCATCTAGGACCTGAGAGCCTGGTGGGAGGCGGGCTACTTCGCCACCATCGCAGCTTTTTAGTTGGCTTCCAGGTGATGCCTATCTTTGCTGGGCTTGTCACTGGCTCGGCCAGTGCCCTGACTAGCTATTTGTCTTCTGGTGCTCACGGGATGGTGGTTCATGTAAAAATAATATCTTTCCTTATCTTACCGACTTCGGCCTTTCGAATACAAGCTAGACACCATATGGAACATGCAACCACATATGACACCGCGAAGTTAAAGCAAGCATCTGGGATGGTGGTTCATTGCGAGCGAGGTCATCAACTCCAGAGCTACGCTCCCCGTCTCCATCTACTGACACTACACCCTTTAAAGCATTGAAACGTGTCTTGCCTAGCCGCACACCAAACTGGAGCGACTTCTCTCTTTTATTTTTGGCTTCTCTCATGGCAGCAGAGTTTGAAATACCCTTGCATAAAAACACAACAGTGAGAGTAAGGGTGAATTGTGTGCAGAACTAGTGCACTTTAAAGTAGCAGATAGTAGGTGGCTGAAAAATAAATGATAGGAGACATATGATAGCTCTACAACATTGCATGGCAAACAAAATTAGATTCTACTCTATATGATTTTGTAATATATGAGCACAGGAAATGCAGGTACTCCTCCGGAACACCACCACATGTGGTCATATCTAAGATAACAGTCGACTGAAAATAAATAGGTCAGTCGATTTTTTTAATGAACCGTCCGATCTATAAGGAATGGGCAGATGGCCTTCATCTACCTCCCGCTAGTCATTGTTGATGATCTTTCTCGAACCGCCAGCGACCACCGGCCCAGACCCCTGCCTCCGCCGCCCCACCCTCCCATCGACCTCACACCACCGTCGTGCTTGGCAGCGCCCCCAGGCCATCCCTTTAATCCTGGCAGACCTCCAGATCGGGCGCCAGTAGCTCTAGGCCGCACACGCCCCTAAGATAAACACCAAGGCGCTGCTTCCCTAGCATAATAGGCGTACTAGAGCCTATTACACCGGGGAATGCTTTCGTTAATTGGGAATCAAGTGGCCAGAAATTGAAATTCAGGGGGGCAACGGAGCTCTAGCTAAGGTGAAATAGTATATGAGGAGAAACCTTGTGCATCGCGAGTTACTAGGAACATCTAGTATCAAGAAGAAGCGGTCAACTAGTGTCTTCTATGGGATGAATACCGTGCAAGCAGAGACGTAAGATTTGCACGAATAAGGGAAGAGGAGTACCTTTTTCGGTTGTCGGTGTGGTCACCTCCACAAGTCGTGTCGATTTTATTCTTTTTACCGGGGAAACCGATGTTCTGGAGGGTGCAGGCTTGGACGAACCCATGGACAAATTGTTGACTGTGTTGTCGTGGTCGTATGTCGGCGGAGGGGAAGCAGATCTGAGGCGGCGAAGGATGGCATAGCAGGAACAGCTCCGGTGCGGTGGAGGGTGGCGAAGTTGGAGCGGCAGCGGTGAGGCGTAGGACGGCATGGTTGAACTGGCTTGGGTACGGACGGCTTAGCCTCGGCTTCAACTACTAGCCATGGAGGGCGTTGCGGTTGAGGTTGCGGTGGACGACGACGTCGGGGTATCGGCTCCGGCATGATGGAGGAGGGCGGCGGTTGATGGGTGGGATGGGGTGGTGGACGGAGGACGCCGGGGTTTCACGGCTAGTGGAGAGGTAGTTTTGGCGCCCACGGAGTACGAATGGGGAATCGGACGGGTGGGGGAACCATGCTTCGGTTTGGGACGCGCTTGTTTTTGGCTTTTTTGAACAGAAGATGGGACGCGCTTGTTTGAAATTTGGGGAAAGTACAAACTTTGCCCCCCTCTTAAATTTTGGACCTACTGCGGGTCGGGGGTAGGATGGTAATCATGGGTGTCCTAAATAGTGGGCGGGAGCGCTTTCGGCCGCTTGCATGTTTGCTTAGGCGGCCATTGTGTATGAATGTTTTTCGGATGCGGTTGCGTGGCATCTAGATGAAGCTACAAACCTACCCTGGTTTAGACCTTTGGACGTCGGGCCTGTAGGTTTCATGGGTCGGAGTTATTAGAAAAGTAATTTCCTTGTACTACCAAACATTGGTCTCACGCGGTTTCGGGTGAGTAGAGGCTCTTTTGGCGCTTCGTTCGAAATTTTGAAACACGAGCATTCACGTTTAGAGTACTCTTGAACTATGAGGATTGACATAAATATACAACGTTATATTTGACCTTGTATGTTTGAAAACCTCATTAAATTATCCGCTTCTTTTTGAAATTTTGACACTTGAAAATCCTATAACTACGATTATTTTGGAATGGAGGAGCTAAATTTGAATATATTTTGTACATGACTACATATGCTATTATGTACAAAATCAGAGCAAAGATTGGTGCCCCCATAATTTAGGTATGGTTTACAAATGCCATGATATAAAATCAAATAATTGAATGGACTTGATGTTGAATTCGATTTTTTAAACCACCTTAAGTTGAATTCAAATGTATGCTAGTTCATAGGTAGTAGCTATTTATAATGTCCATTGTGTAACTTTCGTATGTATAATGTGCTTTACACACACAACATGAACTATACTCACGTTTATATTCGATTGCTAAAGCGATGCATTGTCTGGAGTTCAAAATACTAACTATGTGGATCAATTGTGTCGAATAATAACATAGACATGCTCAAATTCGATAGAATCTAGATGTCTGATGGATCAATGACCGCTCCTTACACGAATTGCAAATATCATGATCCCATCCTAATATTTGGATACAATTTATATCTTTAATCAATGTGTAGAGCAGTCTTTTACGTGTAGTTTCACTATCCATCGGTGGTCTCTCACACATGCTCACACACTCTCTCCCGAGGTGTCTTTCTCGCACACATGCTCTAGATATAACCCTCCCTCCCTCTCGTAACCATTTACAACTGTTTTCACTAACCTTTATCACAAGCACTCTTCCTCTCGCAAACATACACACGCAATCCTCATCGACCCTTTCTATATACATGGACCTGCCTACGTGTCTCATGTACGCACATTATCTTTACGCCTGTCTCTCACGCATTGTCTCACACCTCTCTTCCTAATCGACGAGTATGATTCTAGCAGAGCATTCTGTAGGATGCCCCTTAAAGTTAGGTTGGATGTATAGTAATATCAGAGATAAAGGGGTTACCTTAGTCCGAGAACCTAGGGTTACAAATCCTAGCCGGCTTTGTCAGTGGACACAGATTCTCTCACAAATCTGCTATCTTTGTCTTGAATGACTAGTCATCCATGGGTCTTCCTAAATGCATCACGGACCGACCAATGTGGAACAGGACGGAACAGAACGAAGGGCCTCAACTCGACCCACCGGACCTCACGCAGTGACACACCCTCTGCCCCCACATCTCATTATCTTCTCACACCCACACATACCAACACAAACACCACAAACACAGAAAATTTCTCCGGGTGCCTCTATCCCCCCCTTGCATATACACACTCAAGGGAATGGAATCTCCTGTCGTGACGTCATATTCATCTCTCTCTCTCTCTCTAGACCACTCTCATTTCTCG
>NC_041382.1:483859558-483867997 GCF_002162155.2 Triticum dicoccoides | reverse complement strand
TCTAGGCCCCGCCAAATGCATCAACTACACATTCACACATGTTACATCACGTACCCCATTGATCTAAAAAGCCCTCTCTTCATGTTTATTTCGCATACAACATTCCTTTTGAATAAAGTGTGGCCAAAAAATTATTTTAGAGTTTCTACATATATACAACATTACAAAGTTATATGGAGGAGTATGAACGCTAATTCGCATTGCATGGTGCCCACAATGATATTTATTCCACGCTGTAAATTTGTATATTTTTATACTATATACAAAGTTAGTAATAATAAAGAGAAACAAAGAGAATCTCTCTCTCCATTGCATACCCCCCCCCCCTGTATGCCCCTTTCACGTATGCACACAAAACTATCTCCAGGTCCTCTAAAAGTAAGCCCCCAGAAAATTCACGCATGTTTCATCTTTCTCTCGCGATATATGCAATGACGATCATTGTATTTGAAGCGAAAGCATGATACATACATTGGACTTCAGAATCCACTCATTATGGTCACCATTTACGTTTAGTGGTTATTATGCAGTCACGGGCTCACCGTACAACTCTGTATTTGCTCATGACATGACTAGTTGACCAGTTAAACGCTCCACATGGCACCTCTAGTGTTGCATCACATTATCTCACTACCATCGTGCCCACCTGTCGACTTGTATCTACTCTACATCTACACTCTTATAAAATACATAAAATACACTCTTATAAAAAACAGACTTGGTGATGATGGTGTGCCTGCCATCCTGCAATATAGGCCGTCCGATTTATATCTGACGGATAGGAAAGAAACTATGGCAATTTTGCAAAAGGTACCCACACACCTCTCCACATTTGCAAATAAGGCCTTCCCTCGTTCATCCTTTTCTCTCACAAGATAAACAAGTCATACAAATGCATCTTGATGTTACATGCAACGCACGGGCATCTTGCTAGTAAGAATGAAAACAAACAACAACAAAATATTTGGACGGTGGTTCGAAGTCATGACCGCGGGCACAGCGGACAAGGTAGCCTTGTATTAGTATGCTGAGCCATCTGTTTTAACACATAGGAGCTGGTGTGGTGATTATACACACACGCACGCATGCACACGAACTGCATCCACGCAGCACTCACACAAACACATGCACCCACGCACGCACGCAACACTCACACGTACACACGCAGCCACGCATGCACGCAACACTCACACGCACACACGCACGCATGCATGCACACACCAGTACACCACACGACCAACACACACTCTCACGCTCAAGTGCTCAACCTACACGTGCATGCGCACACATCAGGCCCTGACAGACACATACACGACCAGGTGATTCCCGCGCACGGGTTGGAGCCTTGTCGTGCCTGCATAAATTTGTGTTTATCTGACCTTTTGCCTATGCGAACTAACAGGTGGGACCCACAACGAACATGTTCAATTTAACTAGTCAACATGGCGCCACGCAGACTATTTGGCCGGTCAATAGAGTGCAATCCGATGCTGAGCTGTGAGCAAGTGACCGTATAATCACCGCAAAACGTATATAGTGACCGTAATCAGCTTATTCTGAAGTTCAGTGACCGTATTACGCTTCTCTCTCTGTAGGCCCTCCAAAACTAAATCTCTACATGTTCTCGCATGTTACATCTAACAACTATGCAATACAACACTACTACTACACTCTAACACAATAAATCATATGTGTTTTTAGTTTTACTAGATATCATATTGCTACTTATAATTATTCAGTTTGCATACATTAAAATTGCCTTTGAAATGTATGGCCAGTATCATCTACCGCGTGGGAAAAATCCCGCCCTTTCCTGTTTAATCGGGTTTGTATCGATGGATCGTGCGAAACAAAAAAACTATAGTACTATATAGTACAAGTGATAGTTCACTGGGCCGTCGTGTCGTCTACTCCTCCGTCGTAAGAGTGGAGCGCTCGCTTTCATAAATCTTCTAGTCCCTTTCGCCGACATGTGGGACATCAAGCTACCGGGTCCACGTGCCATACCGGAATACAGTGCAGAGCAGCCGGGGTGAAGCACCCCAGTCATAGTGCCGGTGTAGTAATGAGCAATGAGGCGTCAAATCACAAAGCTGCACCTTTCCCGCAGTTAAGTTGGATAGACGAAGCAACCATCATTTTACTCGTTGCTGAATCCGCTTCTCCCTCATCTTCTTCAACTTAACCATGTGTTGCTTCTGCCGTTGTTCTGCCTCATGTGGGACGCGGATCGGCTTGGTAAAGCACTGACACGTGGGACCGCATGTTAGCAAACCGCCAGGACAACGTCCTCCGAAAATAAGAAGCCTAATCCGAGACTTACAAAGCGCTACATAGCTGCTACGTATACTTTCCATCTAATCTATATATGCCCCCCTGATTTTCAGGTGGGGTGGGCCTAATCCTCTCCTTTAATCCAATCAAATAGTACCACATCACATCAGTTCGTAACTTTACGTAAACCATTACGTGGATGTAGCATTGCTCAAATAGGAAACCTCCCCCACCATCCGCGCGGCAAAATCACCTCCTTTTTACTAATCTCGATTCTATAATTTTTTAGATCAATATAATTGAGATTTGTATAGATAGCACACAGGAGCAAAACCAAGTGGTATGGTTAAGGGCATCCACAATGTGTAGCCAAATGTGAAAATAGCTTTTGGCATCGTGGGAACCATTGTGGATGGTGTTTCCAAAGCCAAAAAGATGGAACCGAAGCTCCCTGATTGATTGATTGAAGGAATAGAAAAATGCAACGTCTCTCCTCTTTCTCCCATGCTTGGACGCATGTAGTACAGTATAGAGCACAGAGTCTACTCCCCTGTCCCTTCTATCACAAATCACATAGCAGTGAGGCGTCAAATCACAAAAGCACGGACGAAGCAACCATCATTTCACTCTTCGCTGACTCCGCTTCTCCATCGTCTTCCTGGAGAAGCCATCTCACCGCATTAGTTACTCCTAGTAGTACTAGTAAAGAACTTCCTGGATGCAAATAAGGCGGTTGTCTTGGCTTGCAGGCGGCACTTGCGAATGACTTACCGTGGTCTCCCTCAATGGTGTTCTCCTACGAACGCACTTCGCCAAACCACCAAAAAAATAATGTTGACGTCACCGCAATGGGGAAGGAAGTCAAATATAGTTACTACCTCCATTTTTTTGTACACAAGGCCAGTATATCAAAATTACAATTTGCAAAGGGCCACTAACACTAATCGAGGCAAAATTGATGGGGTTAGCAACCAAGGACATTAATATCCCCTGCATGCATGCGGAAGTGAGAAGGTTGGTTTGCATGGCGCTGCATTAATCAAGCGATGAGGAGTGAGATGGTTAGCTCTTTGGTCTTTGGAGAAAAAAATACGCATTAATTGACACGTGAAACGAGGATTTGTATTGATTAAATCCCGCGAAGGAAAACCCAACCTTTCTTTTTTAACACTAGTACTCCTAGTACGTATGTACTTATCCTATTTGGGTCTAGGCCTTGCATTGCCAAACTTCGCCACACATTTTTGCCAAGCTTGCCTAAAGTTTTCAAAATGAGAAGGACGTACACTTGTGCACGGCTATCGCGGTCGCACCGCACCCTCACACGGTTGCTCCTGCACGCCGCAGTCGCACTGCACCCTCACGCTCCTGCATGCCGCAAACCCAACCAAGGGAACACACCCCACTGACACATGATGTCGCATGTGAACACACCAAACTCAGCCATCCTATCGCTGACACATAATTTTCGTTCATAGAGTATGTTTATCCAACCGCATGTTGGGGAGTATCCGTACGGCCCGTGCGATGGTCTGCTGGGGAAGAAGAAGAGGTGAGGAAGAAGGAAAGAAGGGTTAGGAGATGTCGGATATTCATCCAACCACCTGAAATGGTACACTGACCCAAGTCAGGCGGCTTGCATAACAAATATATGTTTTTACACATCAAAAGATCCATAAAAACAACAACATAAAGAAAAACTATCACTGCTCATGGAAAGAGATGACCTCGTCGTCTTTGGCTGCCGGCGCGAACCAGCCGACGTGTGTCTCCGCACCGTGGTTGTCCTCGGCCTCCAGCTACTCGTTCAAGCGGAGCATGCGGGCGCTCTGCACGGACGAGAGCACATCCCAGTTCAAGTTGAGGACGTCCGATTCTGCCTGCAGGAGGGCCTCGATGGCAGCGGCATCCGCGCGCTCCGCATCGAGTCGAGCCTTCGCCGCCCGGTTCAAGTCCAGGACGTCTGGTTCCGCCTGCAGGAGGGCGTCGATGAGAGCGGCACCCACGCGCTCTGCGTTGAGTCGAGCCTCTGCCGCCCGGTTCAATTCCAGGACGTTCGGTTCCGCCTGCAGGAGGGCCTCGATGGCAGCGGCATCCACGCGCTCCGCCTCAAGTTGAGCCTCCACCGCCCGGTTCACATCCATGACATCCGGTTCCGCCTACAGGAGAGCCTCGATGGCAGCGGCATGCGCGCGCTCCGCATCGAGTTGAGCCTCTGCCTCCCAGTCTCCTTTAGTATCGCCATGTTGAACCGCTGGTCCGCCTGCACCATGGGGGACTCGGACGCCGGCACGAAGTCGACGTCCATCGTCTCATACCCATCGGGGGCCTTCTGCGTCGCGACCTCCGCCATGAACAATGGATCGGCTTCCTCCTCCTGGTAACTTGGCTCCAGAGAACTCGGGGATTGGCGCGCCGCAAAGCGAGCTTGGGGACGGAGGTCTGTGGCGCCGACCGCCGCCGTGATTTCTGCGCGGCGCTCCGGCGTCAGCATCTTGTAGTAAGTGATCTTGTGGCGCACCATGGCTTTCAGGTGAACTAGGGGACGCTTGATGCGGGCTAGGGGATCAAAAGGTGGGAGAATGGGTTGGAGATTTGGTGTGGTTTTAGGGCAATGGCTGGCGTACGCCGATCAGCAAAGGTTCTGGTGTGAATAGTGGTTCCAGTGACGACTAGTCAATCGGTTTTGACTGTACATCGCTTTTGTCGCGTTCACGTTGTAGCCCAGCACGCTGGACCCTCCATGTCACTCACCGAATGGAACACACTTCGTCTTGCGTTTTCGCTCGCTTGTGGGACCGCAGTTGAGAGCAAACCGACGTCCCTCCCCCTCCCCTGCCTGCGTCGTTTATTATACCACCACTCCCTCTGTTTTATGCGGACTAAATAAAAACAGAGGGAGTATACTACGGATGAGGATCCCCTGACGTGGCCGAACCCACTGAGTAACTGACATGCGGGGCCTAGCAAGCATCGGGTCCGCCAGTAAGTGACCGAAAGGGAGGGTAAGGCAGGGATACCTACGTCAGAGGATCCACTTCCACTATACTACTTTGACCAAATGTTAGAGTAATAATATATGACATGCAACTTACACAAATGTTAGAGTAATAATATATGACATGCAACTTACACAAAGCATACAGGGTCTAATGCATTTTTCGAGGCTAACTTTGACCAAATGTTAGAGTAATAATATATGACATGCATCTTACACAAAGCATACGGTCAAATTCGTATGTGAAAGGAGTTTCCAATGATATAATTTTCACATTATACATCTCATGTACTATTAATCTTGGCAATAGTCAAAACAGAAACCATCTCGAGTACAAATCCAGGAGTATGTACGAATCTAACAATATTGATTGGGCGTTGTTGAATGTTGATACCTTTTTGATCAAAGTAGATATACTTTGACTACACATAAAACTTATATGTAAACTAGAAAGGATAGGAGGGAGTGTATTGTACGTTCAAAAATGAAATGAACATTGAATACCCTTTATATATGATTTGCGGATGCTATGATCACCGGTTCAAAATCTTGAATCCGCCTTAGGTATCACGTGCCCCCACTCGTTCCCTCTCGATTTCAACTCGGGGTCCGGAGATCTATTGAAAGAGGACTAGGGTGGGTACATGCGAATGATACTCGGTGGAATGTTCAAATGAGGCATGCGGGAGGATGGACTCGACTGGAGGGCGACATGATCGATGGAGAAGAGGGCTGGAGAGGAATGAGAAATAAGAAAACGCCACATGATTATACTTGAACGACTCAAATAAACAATAAGTTTTCTTGCTTGGCCTACATAGTGAAAGGCCTAATGCGCAACGCAGAGCATTCACACTCGAATATGGCCGGGAAAACAGGGAAACAGACATGTGGGGCACACCCGTCGGGACGATGTAGCGCAGACTAGTCCAATGGAGGAGCTGGCCCATGACCTCCTCGCCACAGACAACAATTCATGTGGGTTGTTGGGACCAACAACGGGGCGCAGCTCCAGCACCGCCTCTGGACACGGCGACCGCGGTGAGCGACACACTCATATCGTTGCTAGACACGGTCGGTTTCAGTTTGCCGAGGGTGGTGTTAGTGCTATGGCACGACCAACGGTATGTTTGGTTTGTGCCCAAGGTTGCCCCATCAAAGCATTGGGTAGCCAAAATTTTGGTTGAGGTATTGGTTGCCCATGATTTGGCCAACATTGGCAAGAAAAATGAACTTGAGTTGGCTAGAGTTCATTCGCGTGCCAAAGAAATGGCAACCATCCAAACAAAGACCAATCTTTTGGTCATGACCAAAATTTTGGTTGAGGTAGTGGTTGCCCATGATTTGGCCGACATTGGCAAGAGAAATGAACTGGAGTTGGCTAGAGTTCATTGGCATGCCAAAAAATGGCAACCATCCAAACAAAGACCAATCTTTTGGTCATGACCAAAATTTTGGCAAGGTGCACTTTGGCCACAATGCAAACACACCCCAACACCCGGCTCGTCGAGGATGCACGGGGCGCCGCGACGCGTCCACGGAGTGGTGTAGCGCGGCCAACTGCATCCTTTGGACCTGAGACCATGCCGAGTCATCTTGCTTTTTCAATGACATGCGGGGATCGCATGTGAACAAAGGGCATCTCCAACGTTGCCACGACCGCAGCTGACTACCCTGACACACCAAAACCCTCGTCCCTCGCGCCATCGCATGGTGCGTTCCCAGCCGACGCCAGCTGCCCGCATTCATGCCGTCCATTCGTATGTCGTCATTAAGAGGCTCGGTGCCCGCGGAACCAACTCCGGCGACTTAATGAGGCACCCAGACGCTTGGCCTCACCGGAATGCGCTACTTAAAGCGGCAACGCCCAGCTAACCTCCACACATTAGTGCATCGTCCTCCTACCTAGAACCACATCCGCCATGATCGCAAGCGCGAATGCTCTGCGGGAGAGCTTGTCTTTGGGGATGGAGCTCGAGGTCGCCGCCCTCGCTCAAGTCGCCGCACAAGCGGTGGCCACACTGGCGGCCGACGATGGGAGCACCGTCAGCCACGCGTCCTACTTGTCGCCGTCCAATGTCCGACACCTCCGAGGTCGGGGACTCCTCCGAGGATGAGTAGGGCATGGGAGGCGGCAGGGCATGGTGTGCCAACTGGCTGGTCCGTCTCCCGTGTTCTACTTTTCCTCGCTGGAGACCGCACCTTCACTTGACGGGTCTTGAACCCCGCCCCCGTACATGGAGATCACAGATGGAGGACGTCGGTCACCGCCGTAGAATAGGTTTAGGGTTGGGTTTCTTTTATTTTTTTGTCCTATAAAAGTTCGAAATGTAATGAAAATCTGTTGTGTTTGTATTAATCTCGGCCGGTGTATATGAACTTTCACAATAATATACATATTGTAGGAGTACTAGCAAGATGCCCGTGCGTTGCACGGAAGATCAAGATCTTGTGGGAGAAAAGGATGAACGAGGGAAAGCCTTATCTGCAAATGTGGAGAGGAGTGTGGGTAAATTGTCATAGTTTCCTTCCTATCCGTTAGATATAGATCGGACGACCTATATTGCAGGATCGGACACATCTTTCTACATCTACGGGAACCTACGAAAGGGTTAACGTAAATTTCCTCTCTCTCTCCTCCCCTGATTTTCATGGTGGTGGGCCCCTCCCTCCCCCCAATCTACAATCAATAGCTCACACGTTTCACATTACGTTAATTACGTAACTGGGATTACGTAGGTGTAGCATTACTCCTCCTAAAAAACCCAACTAAGCCAACCTCCCAGCATATCGCGCGGGAAAAGACCCGGCTGCGCCATTTTAGTCGGGATTACCGGATTACTAGTAGTAGTATCGATGGATCGCGCGAAGCAACAAATTTTTTTAAGGGGGCGAAGCACCTAGTTTAAAAGGAAAAAATGTGGTACACTCACAGCACTCCTGTCGCGGTCGCATTGCACCCCACACACGTTTGGTCCTGCACACGGCTCACGCAAATGGAACGCGCTTCAGCTTGCCTCTTCACTGACACGTGGGACTGCACTTGGAGAAACCGACCATGCACCAAACTCCCCCCGCCCACTGCGCGAAAATCCTCCCCCCACCCAAAAATTCCCCCCAAATCCGATTCAACCGCCCTTCGGCCAACTAGCCAACAATATTCCCCA
>NC_041382.1:483841215-483859146 GCF_002162155.2 Triticum dicoccoides | reverse complement strand
TATCCCCCTCCACTCCATTCGCTCCGCCAAAGCCGCCCTCCCCGCCGCGCCGATACGTCGGCGCCGCGGTTCGGCGATCCTCTTGCTCCCACAGTACACTCTCGTAGACTGCCGTCCTCTAGCCGCGCCGCCACCTTTGGCTACGTTCTTGTGGAGGCGCTCGGTTGTCAGCGTCGCCACCGCTGGCGACGTTCGTGTGGAAACGCATGGCAGTCAGCTTCTCCCACGGTACACGCATTCTAGACTGAGGCCCCGTTCATGTCGGTGTAGCACTAAATGTTAGCTGATAGACGCTGTTAATCTCACTGTTTGCCGAAGTAGTTTACTGTCAATATGCTCTGCTTAAGAAGCTTCCTTGCCCTGTTCTGCACTCAATCTGCTTAGCTGAGATGGCATGCCAAGGCCGATTAGTTGCTAAAATATTCTGCCATATATTTATTGTGACGTAGATTGCCATGGTCTAGTAGCCAATCTGTTAGCTGAAATAGCTCTACACCATTTTATACTCGATCTTTGTTGTTGCGATGGCCTTCGATAGTTTGATGGATGTGTGCTCGGCCTCATTGACTGCTGAAACAGGCTACCATAATTTGGCACTCAAATCTGTTTGCTGAATTAGCTTTACATATATTTCGTTACTTAGATCTGCTTGTCCAAATATCTTGCCATAGCTTTAGACATCGACCTAGGTATTTTTTTCTGGACTTCATAAAAAAGCATATATGTTTTTCCTGTAATATCTAGTAGAAGAAATAATTTGTATGTCTAACAGATGGACATGACTTGGATAACTTCTGCTCGAAGATTCTCCGCTGCATATGTCGAGGGGGTTGAAAACTTCATGAACTTTATCAGAGCTGAGTACGGTGGTCCGAAATCAGATGTGCTCTGCCCGTGTAGCAGTTGTATGAATTCAGTTACAAGACCCCAGTCAACTGTGAAAAATCATCTACACTTGTATGGGATGTCGGTCACATATAATAGATGGGTTCATCATGGTGAAGCTGTGAATGTCAATGTTATTGACTACGTGGAAGTAGCAGATCACCATCTTGATCTGCCTGATGCTCAGGTGGAAGAGGAGGAGGAGGAGGTGGTGGTGGAGCCAGTGAGTTTGACCAACATTGAAACAATGCTACGAAATGTTCGTGCATTCCGTGAACTTTCACCTGCAGAAGAAAAACGGTGGGCCCGCATGTTGGAACAATGCAACGTTGTTGTCACCCCAGGAAATAAGCTGTTAGTATTCTCAGCTATGGTCACCTTTCTTCAGGTGAAGACATCTGAACGGATGACCAACAAATCATTCGATGCGATGTTGGATGCTTTCCGCGAATCTTTCCCAGATGCGACTGAGCTGCCACACACCTATAGTAAAATGAAGAATTTCCTTTGTGCAGTTGGAATTGGACATGGTATGATCCATGTTTGTAAGAATAATTGTGTTTTGTTTCGGAAGGATTATGCCAACTTAAGTGAATGCCCGAAATGCAAATCATCAAGATGGAAAGATGGCGATGCTGTGAAGAGGATTCCTCATAATGCTCTAAGACATTTTCCAATTACACCAAGATTGCAGAGGTTGTTTCATGATGCTGAAACAAGAGAGGATGTACTGTGGCATTCTAGGAACCAGGAGTACAGAGATCAGAATGTAATGAGCCATCCATCTCATGGTAGTGAGTTTAAAAGCTTCAATGATAAACACAAAGAGTTTGCTGCTGACCCGAGAAACATTAGACTTGGCTTAGCTTTAGATGGATTTAACCCATTTGGCTACCAGAGCGCCACATATAGCATGTGGCCAGTGCTTGTTATCCCTTACAACACGCCTCCAAATGTCTGCACCAAAGAATCAAACTATATGATGTCCTTGCTCATCCCAGGTCCAAAAAGTCCTGGAAAGGATTTTGATTTGTTCATGGAGCCTCTTGTGGAGGAACTTCAATAGCTATGGAAGGGTGTTCTCAATCGAGACCTATATAGCAGCCCACCAACTGATTTCTTTCTGCGTGCTGTTATAATTTGGTGCATCCATGATTATCCGGCTTTGGGCACTATGTCAGGGCGAACGACACATGGTTACAATGCATGTGTTCACTGTGACAGGAATCCGCTGTCATACGCAATACTTAGCAAGATCTATTACATTGGACACCGCCGTTTCCTTGCCAAGGACAAGCCGCATCCTAGAAAATACCGAAGACATGTGTTCAATGCAAAGCATGAAAACCGTGATGCGCCAAAGAGGCTCACCACCGATGAGTTGCAAGTAGAATTAGAGAAGGTCAGGCATATTACACCAGGAAACCATCCTAGTAATGGTAGCGGGAAAAGGAAGCGTGGCAGGGTAGAAGAGAGATTATTGCTTACCCGTAGGTCCACTATGTGGGACTTAGAGTATTGGAAAGATTTGGATCTGAGGCATAATCTTTATGTGATGCACATCGAGAAAAATATATGTGACAGCATTATCGGCACACTTCTTAACATTGAAGGCAAGACGAAAGCTACCTTAAAATCTAGGATTGATTTGACACACCTGGGTATCAGAAAGTATTTGCAGGTGCAAGATGAAGGTAAACCACGGGATATGGCACCAGCTGTGTACGTCTTGGACAAGGTACAAAGAAAAGAATTCTGCGAGGTCCTATCACGTGTGAGATTCCCACATGGATTTGCTTCCAACCCTGAAAGGAGAGTGTCGGTGTCAAAACCGGCGGATCTCGGGTAGGGGGTCCTGAACTGTGCGTCTAGGCCAGATGGTAACAGGAGGCAAGGGACACAAAGTTTTACCCAGGTTCGGGCCCTCTTGATGGAGGTAAAACCCTACGTCCTGCTTGATTGATATTGATGATATGTGTGTTACAAGAGTAGATCTACCACGAGATCACAGAGGCTAAACCTAGAAGCTAGCCTACGGTATGATTGTATGTTATGATTGTTGTCCTACGGACTAAAACCCTCCGGTTTATATAGACACCGGAGAGGGTTAGGGTTACACAAGGTCGGTTACAAAGGAGGAGATATCCATATACGTATTGCCTAGCTTGCCTTCCACGCCAAGTAGAGTCCCATCTGGACATGAGACGAAGTCTTCAATCTTGTATCTTCATAGTCTAACAGTCCGGCCAATGGAGATAGTCCGGCTGTCTGGAGACCCCCTAATCCAGGACTCCCTCAGTAGCCCCTGAACCAGGCTTCAATGACGATGAGTCCGGTGCGTAGTTGTCTTCGACATTGCAAGGCGGGTTCCTTCTCCGAATACATCACAGAAGAAGTTGAATACAAGGATAGTGTTCGACCCTGCAAAATAAGTCCCACATTTCACAGTAGAGAGAATAATGCTTTCGCAGATCTAATCCGCTAGCTTGTTTTGGCAACATGACGTTACGTTGTGGCCCGGTGATTATTCGAACCGTTTCTCTTAACCAGCTCCACACATAACATGAGGCGGTTTCTTGACACGTCTTGCCAAAGCGGAGATCGTGTTCCCCTGATTACAGGATTCTCATTAATGTGGTTCGTGGGTAACCCAACCGTGTCTAGGACTCCTAGATTATAGCTAAGTCCAAAACGGCTACAGAGAGGACGCTTGATATTCACCCCCTTTATAAGGGGACAAGGTTTTTGCTTTTTCCCTCTCAACCAAACCCTTCCCCCGCCTCGAGTTCTAACACCCAAAGCCCAGGTTAGGTGCTCCGGATCTTCAATCATGTCCGGATCCAGCCTTCAAGGCCGATGGATGCCCTCCTCCGTGACAGAAGAGGACATTAAGAAGTTGACGGAGGCCAGATACCTGACCACCGAGGTTTCGCATCGGCTGCCTGCCCGAGGGCAGGTCGTCCCTACTCCCGAACCCAACAAGAATGTTGTGTTCGTCTCCCACTTCCTCCGAGGTCTAGGCCTCACTCTGGATCCTTTCGTCAGGGGCTTGATGTTCTACGACCTAGCTCCGGACTCCTTTCTCCACATCACGACATTTATTGTCGTGTGTGAGGCCTTCCTCCATGTGACCCCTAACTTCGGCTTGTGGCTCAAGACCTTTGAAGTACAACCGAAGGTGATCGAGGGGAAGCATGCAGCGTGCAGAGGTGCATCAATAGGCAAGATGGCAGGAGCTCCATGGCCGAAAGGTTCCTTTCCAGAGGTATCCGAATTATGGCAACAAGAGTGGTTCTACGTCACGGCTCCCAGAAGTGCCAAGTGGGCGGCGGCCCCCGCTTTCCGCCCAGGCCCCCCACCACAACTGATGTCATGGATTAGCAGGGGCCTAAGCTGGGGTCCAGCCAAGGACGTGCCTATGCGGCAAAGTCGCATCAGAGATCTCTTCGAGGGAGATTTCAATTTGGTTGCGGTAATACAAGTTATGCTGGTTCGTCAAGTCCAGCCTTGCAAACGCCGGCCCCTACACTTGTGGGAGTTCAACCCGGAGGGACCACATGCCATTCAAAGTTTCCTCGGCCTGACGCAAGTGGAGTGTCCGGATATCACCGAGGACGTGGGCCTGAACAGTAATCGCGCCGCCGAACAAGTAAGAAATCCTCTAGCCGAACACACTGTCTTTTATTCGAGGTTATTTTTGAGAGTTCGCCTTTTGACCAGAACTGGCTAACGAAGGCGAAGATGATTCGGTGTTTGGCCCCCCTCCCTGAGGGTTTGGAAAATCTGGTATTGGAGAAGATGCTCGAGGTCGCACCTTGTCCGGAACCCTTGAAGGAAGATAACGAGGGGGATAATACGGGTGAACGCTTGCCCCCATCGCTACCTGCTCCGACCGAGGGAACGAGCGTTCCCATGAAGGAGGACGACTGGGGGAGGAAAAGGACTGCTTCCAAGGATCCGGAAGCCGAAGCCTCCAAACGGGAGAAGAAGTCTCCCACCGAGGGTCCTGCCTCGGGGGATGCTTCTGCTGTACAAAGTCCGCGAGGGGATCTGCCCTCCAATGATGTAACGCCCTTGATGCGGCTATATCTCCCACATGTCGAGGCACGACCTAGAGGCATAAACGCATTGAAAGCAATGTCGCAAGTTAGGCAATCTTCACAACATCCCATGTAATATAGATAATAAAAAGGGGAGATACATAGTTGGCTTACACTCACCACGTCAATCAAAGTACACAAATAGCATTACATCAATCAAACACTCATGGCCCGACTAGGGCACCAAAATAAAAGATAAACCCAACATGCGACATGGTCCCGATCGCCCCCACTGGGCACCACTACTGATCATCAGGGAAAGACACATAGTAACGGCGTGAGTCCTCGTCGAACTCCCACTTGAGCTCAAGCGCGTCATCTGGAACAGAGTCATCAGGCCCTGCATCTGGTTTGGAAGTAATCTGTGAGCCACAGGGACTCAGCAATCTCGCACCCTCGCGATCAAGACTATTTAAGCTTATAGGTACGGCAAGGTAGAATATGTGGAACTGCTGCAAGCGACTAGCATATATGGTGGCTACCCTGTTCGCAAAAGAGAGCGAGAAGAGAAGGCAAAGCATGAACGAATAACTAGAGAGCAACCTGCGTCAAGCATTACTCCAACACCGTGTTCACTTTCCGGACTCCGCCGAGAAGAGCCATCACGGTAACTCACACAGTTGATTTATTTTAATTAAGTTAAGGTTCAAGTTATCTACAACCGGACATTAACAAATTCCCATGTGCCCATAACCCCGGGCTCGGCTTTCGAAAGTTCAAATCCCTGCAGGGGAGTCCCAACTTAGCCCACGACAAGCTCTCACGGTCAATGAAGGAATAGACCTTCTCCCGAGACGTTCCGATCAGACTCGGTATCCCGGTTCTACAAGACACTTCGACAAGTTAAAACAAATCCAGCAACACCGCCCGAATGTGCCGACAAATCCCGATAGGAGCTACACATATCTCGTTCTCAGGGCACACTCAGATTGTCTTAGGTACGGGTAGGCCAGCCCAGAGTTGCCCCTGGTGGCCACCGGCAGCTGACAGGTGGACCAACACTCAAAGGAGCACTGGCCCAGGGGGGTTTAAATAAGATGACCCTCGGGCTCCGGAAACCCAAGGGAAAAAGAGGCTAGGTGGAAAATTATAAAACCAAGGTTGGGCATTGCTGGAAAAGCTTTAATCAAGGCGAACTATCAAGGGGTTCCCATTATCACCCAACCGCGTAAGGAACACAAAATCCGGGAACATAACACCGATATGATGGAAACTAGGGCGGCAAGAGTGGAACAAAACACTAGGCGAGAGGCCGAGCCTTCCACCCTTTACCAAGTATATAGATGCATTAACATAACAAGATAATATAATGATATCCCAACAAGTAAATAATGTTCCAACAAGGAACGGTCTCCAATCTTCACCTGCAACTAGCAACGCTATAAGAGGGGCTAAGCAAAGCGGTAACATAGCCAATCAACACTTTTCTATGACATGGTGGGTTAGAGGTTTGACATGGCAATTTGGGAGGCATGATAAGCAAGTGGTAGGCATCGTAGCATAGGCATAGCAAAAGAGCGAGCATCTAGCAAAGCGAAGATAGTAGTGATTTCGAGGGTATGATCATCTTGCCTGCAAAGTTGTCAGAGTTGACTGGATCCTCGAAAGCAAACTCAACGGGCTCCTCGTTAGCAAACTCGTCTCCCGGCTCTACTCAAACAAGACAAAACAAGCAAACGGAACGCAATCAACCACGTGCGAACTCAAACAACATGATGCAAACATGGTATGCTATGAGGGATGCGACATGTGATGCATATGAAAGATTTGGCAAGGAATGAATGAACCTGGCCTCAACTTCGAAATCCAAGTGTGCCACTGGAAAAGTGAGATGAAATCGCTTGAAAACGATATAAAGAACGCCGGAATCGGAGTTACGGTTTGGAAATGGCAAGCAATTCAAATATGGCACCGATCTGCGATATACAACAAGTAGCCATCTAAATGCAACAAGATGAACATGCTACAGCACTCAAACATGACAACAAAATACATGGCAGGGATCCATTCATGATGCTTAACAAAAGAGGAACACTGAGCTACGGCCAATTCATCCATTAACAGGTTCAAACAAGCATGGCAAAAATGCATTTGGCAAACATATTTCAGACTTGGTGAAATTAACACTTGTCTGGAATTCAGATCAGGTAGCACACTTCGGAGCAAGAAAACTATATGCTACAGGACCTGAACATGGCAAAGTAAAACATGGCATGGAACTTCTCAAAGGTCTTAACAAAAGTACCTTAGTGACCTTGAGCCAAAAGGGATCAGAAAATACATTTGCAAGCATGTGAACATGGCAAAAACATAATCAGATCACAGACTTAGAGAAAAGCTGGAGCACGCAAAACATATATCAAGTAGGCATGTTTACGAGCTCGATGCACTCACTACAGAGCATGTCATGACAATCTAAGCATACACCCATCAAGAATACATGTTATGCAAGCTAGACATGGCAAGAACAATAACATAGCATGCACGGATCAACTACAACATCCTCGGCAAAATCGCTAACAAGTAGACAATCTGCCCAGATTCACGAAATAGCAAAAGTAGAGCTCGATTGACTCAAGCTAGGGTGCTCCATAATTGCAAACAAAGACATGGATGGATAGAGCACTACAAGATTAACAAAACATCCTTACTGATCATCCTCAAAAGAGGCACGGATCACTTGGAAACAACATGAACATATGGCATATTAAGATAAACAGGTCAAGGACTTAGTGGAAATGCTAAGTCCCTGAAAACAGCATTAACGAAAGCTCCACTTTGCAAGCTTGTTCTAGTCACCACACACATCACAAAAAAATACATGGTTGCACCTCTGGGTTGATGGAAAAACATATAACAAAACACATGTAGAGCTCAGGGGCATATCATGCACACAATAATCATGGCAAAAATGACAAATATCTATCTGGAGCAGCAGATCTGTCAATTATCTCAAATAGCAATCTTCCAACAGCATTTCGGGCATCAAGATGAACTCAAATGAAAATTATGCAATGAGATGAAATGATGTGCTCTCTGAGACGAACATTTTGATATGCTATATGTCCAAAACGGAGTTACAGGTGCAAAGTTAATACATGATGTACATGGGCATATGGATCTGGGAATCGGGGACTTAGAAAAAAAATCACCACCTCACGGATTAGGGTTGACCCAGGCACACAAAACGAGGCGGTGGCGGATCTCGCCGGAGATGATGAAGACGGTGGCCGGTGAGGTCAGGGTCTTTGGATCCGGCCCTCCCGCGGCCGGATCTGGCCGGAGGCGAGATGCGGGGCGCCGGGAGGAGGCGGCGGCCGGCGAGGACGTCGAGGCGGTGGGGCGGCAGAGCAGGCCGGCGGGACGGGCGGCGAGATGGCGGTGAGGTGGCGCGGTGGAGCGGCGAGTCGGCGGCGAGGGCGTGCGGCGGCAGGCGTGAGAGGCCAGGCGGCGCGCGTGTGGGCCGCGGGGGCCCCGCACGGGCCGAGCGGGCCGACGGCGGCTGGTGGTTCACGGCGCCACGTGGCAGCCCCTGGTTCGCTGGGCGGCGGCGGGCGGACGTGTCCGGTGTGGTCCGGATGCATCCGGCGGCGAGGAAGGAGGTTAGCTAGGGTTTGGAAGGGGGAGATCCGGAATTTCGAGAGGGTGGTCTTTATATAGAGGTAGAGGGAGCTAGGAGTGTCCAAATGAGGTGCGGTTTTCGGCCACGCGATCGTGATCGAATGCTCTAGATGATGGAGAGGATTTTGGTGGGTTTTAGGCCAAAATGGAGGGGTGTTGGTCTGCAACACACACGAGGCCTTCTCGGTCCCTCGGTTAAACATTGCAGCATCAAACGAAGTCCAAATGGTACGAAACTTGACAGGCGGTCTGCCGGTAGTAAACCAAGGCCGCTTGGCAAGTCTCGGTCCAATACAGAAATGTTTAATCCCCACACACGAAAGAAATGTAGAAATGACCACCGGAGGAGAACGGAGCGCCGAAATGCAAAACAGACAACAGGGAAAATGCTCGGATGCATGAGATGAACACGTATGCAAATGCAATGCACATGATGACATGATATGAGATGCATGACAATGACAACAACAGACGGAGACAAAAACCCGAACCCGAGAAAATAAAATAACTTAACGCCGGAAACGGCAAGAGTTGGATTACATAATAGGTAAATCATATCCGGGGTGTTACAACACTCCACCACTACGAAAGGATCTCGTCCCGAGATCTAGGACTAAAAGAATGCCGGGTACTTAGAACGGAGGTGATCCTCGCGTTCCCAGGTAGCTTCACGGTCGAAATGGTGTGACCACTTGACTTTGAGGAATTTTATTGACTTGTTGCGTGTCTTGCGTTCAGTCTCTTCAAGAATAGCAACGGGGTGCTCACGATAAGAGAGATCTTCTTGGAGCTCGATGTCCTCGAAGTTGACGGTGCGGTCAGGAGTCTTGAAGCACTTTCGAAGCTGAGAGACATGGAACACGTCATGCACATTTCCAAAGTTTGAAGGAAGCTCGAGTTGATAGGCGAGATCGCCTCTCTTGCTGACGATCTTGAAAGGTCCCACGTATCTGGGGGCAAGCTTCCCTTTGATACCGAAGTGACGGGTACCTTTCATAGGAGAGACGCGGGGGTAAACATGATCTCCGATCTCGAAAGCTAAATCACGGTGCTTACTATCATAGTAGCTCTTCTGGCGGGATTGGGCTGCTTTGAGGTTATCTCGAATGACTTTGCACATTTCCTCTGCCTCTGTGATTAAGTCATTTCCCAAAAGTTGACGTTCACCGGTTTCAGACCAGTTGAGAGGGGTATGGCACTTCCTGCCATACAGAATTTCAAATGGGGCCTTGCCCGAACTTGCTTGAAAACTGTTGTTGTAGGAGAATTCAGCATATGGAAGACAATCCTCCCACTTCATGCCGAAGGAGATAACACAAGCCCTGAGCATATCTTCAAGAATCTGGTTGACACACTCGATTTGACCGCTAGTTTGAGGATGGAAAGCTGTACTGAAGCGGATGTTGGTGCCCATGGCCTTCTGAAAAGAATCCCAAAACTTGGAGGTAAAGATGCTGCCACGGTCTGAAGAGATCACTTGTGGAATACCGTGCAGAGAGACAATTCGAGAGGTATAGAGCTCCGCCAATTGAGCTGTAGTGATTGACCCTTTGATAGGCAGAAAGTGAGCCACTTTAGTGAGTTTGTTGATGACAACGAATATAGCATCATTGCCACGTTTGGACTTTGGAAACCCAGTCACGAAGTCCATCTCAATGTGGTCAAACTTCCATTCTAGAATGGCAAGAGGTTGGAGGAGACCAGCTGGCCTTTGGTGTTCTGCCTTCACTCTTCTGCAGACATCACACTCATTCACGAACTGAGCAATCTCGCGCTTCATATGAGTCCACCTATAGGCCTGCTTGAGGTCCTGATACATCTTCGTGCTCCCAGGGTGGATGGAGAGGAGAGAATTGTGAGCCTCATTCATGATTACTTTACGAAGGTCACATTTGGGCACAACAATACGATCCTCGAAGAAGAGAGTATCCTTGTCATCAAGGCAGTAGCACTTGTACTTGGGTTGACTCTTGGCAATCCCAATCTTCACCTTCTTCACCATAGCATCAAGAAGCTGAGCTTGGCGAATCTGGTCTTCCAAGGTAGGAGAGACTTGAAGGTTGGCGAGGAAACCTTGAGGAACAACTTGCAGATTGAGTTTGCGGAAAGCTTCACAAAGCTCGGGTTGATAAGACTTGAGAATCAGACTGTTGCAATAAGTCTTCCTGCTCAATGCGTCAGCAATCACATTGGCCTTGCCTGGAGTATACTCGATACTCGGATTATACTCTTGAATCATTTCGACCCATCAAGTTTGCCTGAGGTTGAGATTAGGCCGAGTGAAGATGTACTTGAGACTCTTGTGATCAATGAAAATGTCCATGTTTCTTCCCAATAAGAGATGTCTGCAAGTCAAAAAGAGCATGCACAACTGCCGCCAACTCAAGGTCACGAGTGTGGTAGTTCTTCTCGTTGGGCTTCAACTGGTGAGAGGTATAAGCCACAACTTTCTTCTCTTGCATCAACACCACGCCAAGACCTTGGAGAGAGGCATCGCAAAAGACCTCGTACGGTTTGGATTCATCAGGAGGAGTCAGAACTGGAGCAGTGACCGATTTCTCTTTCAAAGTGTTGAAAGCAATGTCACACTCCGGAGACCAAACGTACTTGACGTGCTTCTGGAGAAGATTTGAGAGAGGCTTCGCGATCTTAGAAAAGTTTTCAACGAATCTACGACAGTAGCTTGCGAGACCGAGGAAGCTACGGAGTTGCTTCACGCTCTGAGGTGGTTCCCAATTCACAATTGCAGACACCTTCTCAGGATTCACCGCAATGCCCTTGGCAGAGATGATATGACCAAGATAAAGAACCTCATCGAGCCAAAATTCGCACTTGGAGAACTTGGCGTAGAACTTGTGTTCCCTGAGCTTATCGAGTACCAAACGCAAGTGCTTGGCATGATCTTCCTTGTTCTTCGAAAAGACCAGAATGTCGTCGAGATAGACCAAAACGAAGTCATTGGTGTAGGCGTTGAAGATGAAGTTCATCATGCGAGAGAAAGTCGGAGGAGCGTTGACGAGGCCAAAAGACATGACAGTGTATTCATATGAACCAAAGCTTGTCCTAAAAGCCATCTTGGGAATATCTTAACCCATACAGAGATCAAGCTTGGAGAATACTTGGGCACCTTTGAGTTGTTCGAACAGCTCGTTGATGTTGGGAAGTGGGTATTTGTTCTTGATGGTCTTCTTGTTCAATGGACGGTAATCAACACAAAGTCGATCCGTTCCATCCTTCTTCTTCACAAAAAGAACACCACAACCCCACGGAGAAGAACTAGGTCGGATGAGACCCATTCTCTCTTGAATATCGAGTTGCTTCTTCAGCTCCTTCAACTCTTCAGGTCCGAGCTTGTAAGGACGCTTGACACTGGTTCCGTGCCAGGCTCAAGATCGATGACGAATTCAACTAGCCGGTGTGGAGGCGTTCCTGGAAGCTCTTCTGGAAAGACGTCTTGATATTCGCAAACGACTGGAATTTGCGAGATAGCATCCAGTTCACCCTTCTCATTGAGAGAAAACAGATAGATGGTATCATCACGAGCGGCAAAAAGAATTACATCCTCAGACGAATGAGTCAATTGAATCTGCCTGGCTGCACAGTCAAGCTGCGCCTTGTGCTTAGAAAGCCAATCCATCCCGAGAATAAGATCAATATCCGAGTCACCAAGAACCGTAGGAGAAGATAGAAATTTGTAGTCACCCAAAGTGATAGTAACATCCGGAGCAATGGAGTTAGCATGCATGCGCCTACCGGGAGAGACAACTGCTAATGGACTAGGCAAAACTTGCAAAGCCAAACCATGCTTAGATGTAAACAGTCTCGAGATGAAACAATGCGATGCACCAGTGTCAAAAAGAACTTTAGCTGGAATATCATTAACAGGAAGGTTACCCATGATGACATCTGACGAGTCCTCTGCCTGAGCTGCATTCATCAAGTTGACCTTGGCGTGCTTGGGGTTATGCTTGACCACAACTGTACTTGCCAATCTCATAGGAGGAGGAGGAGGAGGAGGTAGACGCCTCTTATTGAAGCACTTGTTGGCATAGTGACCCTTCTGTTGGCACTTGTTGCATGTGACCTGTGAAAGCGGACGGTGATACAGAGCACTCGATCTTGGAGCTTGAGACGAAGTCTTGTTCTGAAAGCCAGGGTTGGGTGGGTGGGAAGATCCACTGCCACCTTTGCTCTTCTGATACGGCTGACGGAACGAAGGAGGAGGAAGCCAATACTTCTGCTGCTTGGCCACTTGAGTAGAGGAAGAAGGAGTAGTGTCTCTGACTCGCTTCTTGGAAGCATCACACCTCAGTTGAGCAGCCTCTTGCTTCAATGCCATGTTGTAGAACTCATCATACCTCAAGGGCTCAAAGAGAACAAGAGCTAGCTGGATTTCTTCTCTGAGACCACCCCTGAACTGGTATATTATGCTCTTCTCATCAGGGACGTCCTGCTTAGCAAAGCGGGCAAGCTTCTGAAACAACTTGTTGTAGTCATAGACAGACAAAGAGCCTTGCTTCAGGTTGCGGAATTCCTCACGCTTGCTTTCAACCACGCTTTGAGGAATTTGATGAGCTTTGAAGTCTTGACGGAATTCATCCCAGGTAATCACACGGCCTCCTCTGGAATCCTTGTACTGCTGGAACCATTTTGCAGCTTGGTCTTTGAGTTGGAAGGAAGCAAACTTGACGAAGTCCTCAGGCCTGACGTTACTGCAGTCGAAATGCTTGCACAAGTCCACGAGCCAATCGTCAACATCAGTTGCCTCAACACAATTGCTGAAAGTCTTTGGCCCGTTAGCAAGGAACTGGTTGAGTGTAGCAAAGTGATTCTGATAGTTGCCTTGGTTGCCTTGGTTCGCTTGATTGCGCTCTTGAAGAATTTGCATGATCAACTGTGTGTTTGCATTGGTTGCGGCCATCACAGCTTTCCATGCCTCCGGAGGAGGTGGAGGTGGTGGCGGATCCTGATTCTGATTCTGGTTTTGATTGTTGCTCTTAGCGGGAGCCATCCTGAAGAGGGTGACAACCATTAGCACATTGCCAGATAAAATGAAGCTGAATCCAACGGGTCGAAATTGCAAAATATAGTCTTCACATCCGAACATAAGAACGAATGCACTCCACTTGAAATGGTCACATATCCATAAATTGAGAAGCCACTTAGAATTTAGGTAGAGGAATAAATCAACAAGGTACGGATCAAGAACGAATACTCGGTAAGAAATCCCAATCTCAAACCAAATATCCGTGGAAGAAGAACTAGAGCTACAAGAATTCTCACCTATGAAACTCTCGAACCTTTCCGGTTATGCAATCAGGTGTTGGGGATACATGGGAAGCATAATATCTCACCCAAATCTAGCAAATCCTACATCCAGCTATATCCATCCTTCAACACATAACCGAGAAAAACTTCGGAAACCATCTACCTCAACCTTCGAAAAGCATCTGTTATACAAGTTATGGCGATACTCCCGAACTCCCGCCCCAGTACTGGGTGGCGTCGAGGTTATCTCACCAACAAACTGCATAAAAGAGATTTTCGATGTCGCCATACTAAACTCAGGTATTCCAGAACTGCAACGATAAAATTGTGATGACAACACCTCGGAGCTCAACTCCCCGGGACACTGCCACAACCCCTAAAGACAGGAGGCACCAAGAACAATGTTCTCGTCACAAAACCATCGGAACGATTCCAAGATACCCGCATGATCCTAAATTTTTTTTAGTGAAATTTGAGAAGAGAAGAGTCAAAACTCTATGTTAGGATGCCTTACCAGAGCGATGAGGAGACTGGGGAGTAAAAAGAATTCCTAAACTCTCCGATATATAATTCCTAAATGACTCAAAACATTTTTCTAGACTCAACAACGGCTGCTAAAAACAATCAAGCAATGGGGCTCCTAAGGTCGGGGAAGGCTCTGATTACCAACTTGTAACGCCCTCGATGCGGCTATATCTCCCATGTGTCGAGGCACGACTTAGAGGCATAACCGCATTGAAAGCAATGTCGCAAGTTAGGCAATCTTCACAACATCCCATGTAATATAGATAATAAAAAGGGGAGACACATAGTTGGCTTACACTCGCCACGTCAATCAAAGTACATAAATAGCATTACATCAATCAAACACTCATGGCCCGACTACGGCGCCGAAATAAAAGATAAACCCAACATGTGACACGGTCCCGATCGCCCCAACTGGGCACCAGTACTGATCATCAGGGAAAGACACATAGTAATGGCGTGAGTCCTCGTCGAACTCCCACTTGAGCTCAAGCGCGTCATATGGAATGGAGTCATCAGGCCCTGCATATGGTTTGGAAGTAATCTGTGAGCCACAAGGACTCAGCAATCTCACACCCTCGTGATCAAGACTATTTAAGCTTATAGGTAAGGCAAGGTAGAATATGTGCAGCTGCAGCAAGCGACTAGCATATATGGTAGCTACCCTGTTCGCAAAAGAGAGTGAGAAGAGAAGGCAAAGCGCGAACGAATAACTAGAGAGCAACCTGCGGCAAGCATTACTCCAACACCGTGTTCACTTCCCGGACTCCGCCGAGAAGAGACCATCACGGTAACTCACACAGTTGATTTATTTTAATTAAGTTAAGGTTCAAGTTATCTACAACCGGACATTAACAAATTCCCATCTGCCCATAACCACGGGCACGGCTTTCGAAAGTTCAAATCCCTGCAGGGGAGTCCCAACTTAGCCCATGACAAGCTCTCACGGTCAATGAAGGAAGAGACCTTCTCCCGAGACGTTCCGATCAGACTCGGTATCCCGGTTCTACAAGACACTTCGACAAGTTAAAACAAATCCAGCAACAGCGCCCGAATGTGCCGACAAATCCCGATACGAACTGCACATATCTCATTCTCAGGGCACACTTAGATTGTCTTAGGTACGGGTAGGCCAGCCCAGAGTTGCCCCTGGTGGCCACCGGCAGCTGATAGGTGGACCAACACTCAGAGGAGCACTGGCCCGGGGGGGTTTAAATAAGATGACCCTCGGGCTCCGGAAACCCAAGGGAAAAAGAGGCTAGGTGGAAAATTATAAAACCAAGGTTGAGCATTGCTGGAAAAGCTTTAATCAAGGCAAACTATCAAGGGGTTCCCATTATCACCCAACCGCGTAAGGAACACAAAATCCGGGAACATAACACCGATATGGCAGAAACTAGGGCAGCAAGAGTGGAACAAAACACTAGGCGAGAGGCCGAGCCTTCCACCCTTTACCAAGTATATAGATGCATTAAGATAACAAGATAATATAATGATATCCCAACAAGTAAATAATGTTCCAACAAGGAACGGTCTCCAATCTTCCAACAAGCAACTAGCAACGCTATAAGAGGGGCTGAGCAAAGCGGTAACATAGCCAATCAACAGTTTGCTAGGACATGGTGGGTTAGAGGTTTGACATGGCTATTTGGGAGGCATGATAAGCAAGTGGTAGGCACCGTAGCATAGGCATAGCAAAAGAGCGAGCATCTAGCAAAGCAAAGATAGTAGTGATTTCGAGGGTATGATCATCTTGCCTGCAAAGTTGTCAGAGTTGACTGGATCCTCGAAAGCAAACTCAACGGGCTCCTCGTTAGTGAACTCGTCTCCCGGCTCTACCCAAACAAGAAAAAACAAGCAAACGGAACGCAATCAACCACGTGCGAACTCAAACAACATGATGCAAACATGGTATGCTATGCGGGATGCGACATGTGATGCATATGCAAGATTTGGCAAGGAATGAATGAACCTGGCCTCAACTTGGAAATCCAAGTGTTCCACTGAAAAGGTGAGATGAAATCGCTTGAAAACAATATAAAGAACGCCGGAATCGGAGTTACGGTTTGGAAATGGCAAGCAATTCAAATATGGCACCGGTCTGCGATATACAGCAAGTAGCCATCTAAATGCAACAAGATGAACATGCTAAAGCACTCAAACATGACAACGAAATACATGGCAGGGATCCATTCATGATGCTTAACAAAAGAGGAACACTGAGCTATGGCCAATTCATCCATTAACAGGTTCAAACAAGCATGGCAAAAATACATTTGGCAAACAGATTTCAGACTTAGTGAAATTAACACTTTTCTGGAATTCAGATCAGGTAGCACACTTCGGAGCAAGAAAACTATATGCTACAGGACCTAAACATGGCAAAGTAAAACATGGCATGGAACTACTCAAAGAGCTTAACAAAAGTCCCTTAGTGAACTTGAGCCAAAAGGGATCATAAAATACATTTGCAAGCATGTGAACATGGCAAAAACATAATCAGATCACAGACTTAGAGAAATGCTGGAGCATGCAAAACAGATATCAAGTAGGCATGTTTACGAGCTCGATGCACTCACTACAGAGCATGTCATGACAATCTAAGCATACACCCATCAAGAATACACGTTATACAAGCTAGACATGGCAAGAACAATAACATAGCATGCACGGATCAACTACAACATCCTTGGCAAAATCGCTAACAAGTAGACAATCTGCCCAGATTCACGAAATAGCAAAAGTAGAGCTCGATTGACTCAAGCTAGGGTTCTCCATAATTGCAAACAAAGACATGGATGGATAGAGCACTACAAGATTAACAAAACATCCTTACTGATCATCCTCAAAAGAGGCACGGATCACTTGGAAACAACATGAACATATGGCATATTAAGATAAATAGTTCAAGGACATAGTGGAAATGCTAAGTCCCTGAAAACAGCATTAACGAAAGCTCCACTTTGCAAGCTTGTGCTAGTCACCACACACATCACAAAAAATACATGGGTTGCACCTCTGGATTGATGGCAAAACATATAACAAAACACATGTAGAGCTCAGGGGCATATAATGCACACAATAATCATGGCAAAAATGACAAATATCTAATTGGAGCAGCAGATCTGACAATTATCTCAAATAGCAATCTTCCAACAGCATTTCGGGTATCAAGATGAACTCAAATGAAAATGATGCAGTGAGATGAAATGATGTGCTCTCTGAGACGAACATTTTGATATGCTATATGTCCAAAACGGAGTTACAGGTGCAAAGTTACGACATGATGAACATGGGCATATGGATCTGGGAATCGGGGACTTAGAAAAAAAATCACCACCTCGCGGATTAGGGTTGCCCCGGGCACGCAAAACGAGGCGGTGGCGGATCTCGCCGGAGATGACGAAGACGGCGGCCGGCGAGGTCGGGGTCTTCGGATCCGGCCCTCCCGCGGCCGGATCTGGCCGGAGGCGAGACGCGAGGCGCCGGGAGGAGGCGGCGGCCGGCGAGGACGTCGAGGCGGTGGGGCGGC
>NC_041382.1:483800186-483840789 GCF_002162155.2 Triticum dicoccoides | reverse complement strand
ACGGGCCGAGCGGGCCGACGGCGGCTGGTGGTTGACGGCGCCACATGGCAGCCCCTGGTTCGCTGGGCGGCGGCGGGCGGACGTGTCCGGTGCGGTCCGGACGCGTCCTGCGGCGAGGAAGGAGGTTAGCTAGGGTTTGGAAGGGGGAGATCCGGAATTTCGAGAGGGTGGTCTTTATATAGAGGTAGAGGGAGCTAGGAGTGTCCAAATGAGGTGCGGTTTTCGGCCACGCGATCGTGATCGAACGCTCTAGATGATGGAGAGGGTTTTGGTGGGTTTTGGGCCAAAATGGAGGGGTGTTGGGCTGCAATACACACGAGGCCTTCTCGGTCCCTCGATTAACCGTTGGAGCATCAAACGAAGTCCAAATGGTACGAAACTTGATAGGCGGTCTACCGGTAGTAAACCAAGGCCGCTTGGCAAGTCTTGGTCCAATCCGGAAATGTTTAATCCCCACAGACGAAAGAAAGGTAGAAATGACCACCAGAGGAGAACGGAGCGCTGGAATGCAAAACGGACAATGGGGAAAATCCTCGGATGCATGAGATGAACACGTATGCAAATGCAATGCACATGATGACATGATATGAGATGCATGACAACGACAACAACACACAGAGACAAAAACCCGAACCCGAGAAAATAAAATAACTTAATACCGGAAACGACAAGAGTTGGATTACATAATAGGTAAATCATATCCGGGGTGTTACAAACGAGTCGTAAGTGATCCAAAATATTTTAATAGTAAGAGTATGCTATCTTTTTCCTCTGAGGAAACAACTACGGTGTATATCTTGCAGTTCGGGCCTCAGCCCCTCTCAAATGAGTTTGTCCTCGGGAGATCTTCTTCCGGAGATGATGGAGAGAGAAACGCCTCCCCCGGACTCCTCCGCTCCAGAAGCGGGTGACCCCGAAGTGTCGTCATGGAGGGCCTCTCCGGATCCGGTGAGGCCAGAAGATATTCCCGTAGACCCCAGAAGTCCCTAGTGTCCGGCTCCCTAAGAGAGCATACGAAAGAGTCCGGCACCGTCTAGTGTGCGGTCAGACATTCTGAGGGAGTTGGTGGGGCGAGCGGCCATCTCAGAAGAGCACCATACGCTGATGGGTACGGTAATGGAGAGAATCTTGTCCGCTGAAAGCAGATTACATGAAGCCTTTATGAGTCTATTGACAGGCTTTGAGGTATGTGAGATAATATGTGATAGTACTGCACATGTTATAGTAGCCCCTGAGACTCTGGTTGTCGTCGAGAACGGCGGCGAACAGAGGATCAAATTCCCAGGTAATAACCAATCTGCTTTTATGCGCAGGTGGTGGGAGCTCCGGTGGCTAGCCGGACTAGGGAGTTTGCCCAATTAAAACGGCAACTGGATGTGGCAGACGCCAACATCGAGCTTGTTAACAAGAGGCTTGACGAGGCACAGGGTAAGTGTTATTATCCGGTGAACGCCACATAGTAAGAGCAACATAATGCCAGTATCTTTAATATGTTGTGACTGCAGATGGGCCGTAGAAGCCTTGCGGGAGGAACTTGCCCGAGCCAAGGAACAAGCGAGGAGTAGTAATGCGGCTGCTTTGAAGGCGGACGAAGAGTTGAAAGCTGAGAAGGCCGCACATTGCGAGAGCCAAGAGAAGATGGCCAAGATGGCCGTAGAATTGAAAGACAGTGCCGACCGTTGCCGGGTCCTTGAGAAAGAGAACCAAGCGAAGGCAACGGACCTTGAGAAGGCCGTGGCGGCAGACAAAGACACCCGTTCTGCTATGAGAGTGAAGAAGGAGGAGCTGCAGGAAGCTGGGGATATTGCGGCTGGAAAACCCTTCATGTTACGGATGAAGTTCGGAGATCCACGGTATGCCCCTCTGGATCGGCTGTGGAGCTCGGTAGATGCGTATATAGATTTGGCGGCGAGCGATGCCGATGTGGCCAAGTACTTCCAAGGTCAGACAGATCGTGAAGTGGACAAGCTGTTCTGGACGCAATTCCACGTTCCAGAGCGTCCGCTTTCATTGACTGGCCAGCTAGCCGAATGGGCCGAACTGAATAGGTTGTCCAGACTCGCCATGAGGTATGTTGTGGATCAATTATGGCCGGAAGGGCCTAAGCCGAACAGCTATTTCAGCTTAGTGCAGCAGCTCCTTGATGCGGTGCCGCACATTAATGCGATGAAGAGGTCAGCGTGCATAGAAGGCTCGCGGATGGCCCTTGCCCGTGTTAAAGCATACTAGGCAGAGATGGACGCTACCACTGTTGCGGCGCACGGTTCGGCCATAGGCCATGTGGCTGCCGAACACTATTTCGAGGAAGTTCTCAAGGGTGCTCGTTTGATAGAGGCCCAGTGCTCGAAAAATATTATGTTTGAGTGATATGTATTCTCATTGTAAACATAATGCTTTTATGAAGTTTTTATAAGGTTGTGTTTATACTTTTGCCTGAAAGTAGTATGATGCCTCCTGTGCGGCCGTTTATGTATACATGTGTATAACCTGAAAGATTGCAGCCGTCGGCTTGAACCCCCACGCATATAATGCAGAGGTGCTTGCAAAAAACGCGTGTTCACACTTAATCCAACGTCTTGGTCCTGATAAGGAGGTGATAGCGCAGCGAGCGAGGCAACCAGACTATAATGCTTTATCACTTTCACTTAGCCATAGGAGTTTGACAGTGGGGCTACTAGATAGCCCCTGGTGGCTCCGCACTCTCCCGATCGCGGGGTGCACATATGCCTGGCCGGAAAACGGCCCTTCATTAAGGCGGAGAAATTCTAACATTCCAATAGGTCATCGAGTGGTTGACCAGTCTCACGCTATATCATGACAGTCAGTTTTCGGCTTTCTCTACTGAGGCGCTCGTCCGGATGAACCAGGGCACAATCGCAGTAGTTCTCCTGGTGCTACCTTAGCCGGCAAAGTGGAACGTAAGGCACCAAAACACAGGAGCCGGGCAAACCCAACATTTGATCAAAGACAATGATTCGGAGTTGATGCATATAAGGCCGAACTTGCGACGCCGAACACTCCCTAAGGTATTCGGTCTTTATGGTATAAACCGGGCTGAAATAGTGCTTCTTGTAAGAAGCCCCTTGTGTCCAGGTACGTGCGTTATTCAGACTTGGCCACATGCCAAGGCGTCAGCATCCTTCTCAATTGTGTTGAGAATTCGGTGGGTATGTATCAACAAGAGACAGTAAAAAAGGTTTACGCAGGGTCTTAATCTAAAAAGAATCCTTGGAGCGGGTCCCTGCTGCACGTCTGCGCCTGTGTCTCCGTTACGCCGTATCCTGGACAGGTGTAGCACGATGATTATCTGTAAAAGAGAGGAGCTTAGGTAAAAAAGTTGTCATGCAAAATGATAGTTTTTTAAATATACCATGTAGAATTCAAGGTGAGTAAGAATTGCCACTTGTCTGCGCACGTTGAGCCCCTTGTATTGTAATAGGGGACCTGCTAATTAGTTGGTGAGGTCGTTTTTAATGCGTGGCTGTTAAGGCAGCCGCACGCTCTTCGGCGCGCAGAAGTCACTAAATATTTCCGTTCACTATAATGATGCCACGTGGACCGGGCATCTTGAGTGTGAGGGAAGCGTAGTGTGGTATTGCATTAAAGCAAGCAAAAGCTTCGCGTCCGAGTAGTGCTTGATAGCCACTTCGGAACGGAGCGATGTGGAAGGTTAGACGTTCGCTACGGAAGTTATCAGGGGAGCCGAATATAACGTTTAGTAGTAGGGAGCCCGTGCAACGAGCCCCTGGGCCTGGCGTTACTCCTTTAAAGGTAATATTGCTATAGAGAATTTTTTTTGGGTCTATCCCCATTTTGCGGATTGTATCCTGGTATATCAGGTTTAGACTACTGCCACCGTCCATCATGAGTCGTGCGAGGCGGTATCCATCAATTATTGGGTCTAATACCAGGGCAGCCCATCCTGCACGCCGGATAGTTGCTGAGTAATCGCGATGGTCGAAAGTGATCGGTTGAGACGACTAGTAGCAGGACTCCGCGGTGATAGGCCTTTGGGCGTATTTTTCTGGGAGTGTCGTTTTGTTTCTTCCATTGATCACGTGCAACACATTTACTGTTTTGACCTCTGGTGGAAATTTCTTTTGTTCCCCAGCGTCTCCCTTGAGAGGCTCATCCTCATCTTCGCTTGGTGTATCCTCCCCCTTGTGTACGGCGTTGAGCTTGCCGGACTGCTTGAAGAGCCAACATTCTTTGTGGGTATGATTGGCTGGTTTGCTAGGGGTGCTATGGACCTGACATATTTGGTCCAGAATTTTATTCAGGCTGGACAGTTCGTCTCTGGCACCTTTAGAGGGCGGCTTCTGACCTGGCCGAGATCTTTTGAATCCGGCGTTTACTGTTGTGCTCTTCGTGCTGTCTCCTTTGTTCCGGCGTTTGTTATTGCTGTCGCGCCGTGATTTCCCATTTCCATCTCTAACTTCGGATGTACTGGGGTCGCTGGTGCTGCATTTGGCTAGCCAATTGTCCTCACCCGCGCAAAAGCGGGTCATGAGGCTTGTTAATGCTGCCATCGTTCTCGGCTTTTCTTGGCCGAGGTGTCTGGCGAGCCATTCATCACGGACGCTATGTTTTAAAGCTGCCAATGCTTTGGCGTCCGGACAGTCGACAATTTGGTTCTTTTTAGTAAGAAACTTGTTCCAAAGTTTTCGGGCTGACTCTCCGGGCTGTTGAGTTATATGGCTCAAATCATCCGCGTCCGGAGGCCGGACATAAGTTCCTTGGAATTTTTCCCGAAAAGCGTCTTCAAGCTCTTCCCAACTTCCAATGGAGTTTTCGGGGAGGCCTTTAAGCCAGTGTCGGGTTGGCCCTTTGAGCTTGAGGGGTAAGTACTTGACGGCGTGGAGATCATCTCCTCGAGCCATATGGATGTGAAGGATATAGTCCTCGATCCAGACCCCAGGGTATGTTGTTCCGTCGTATGCCTCTATGTTTACAGGTTTGAATCCCTCTGGAAGTTCATGATCCAGCACCTCAGCAGTGAAACATAGGGGGTGTGCGGCACCCCTGTATCTGGGTGTACCGCTTTGTTCGGATGTTATATCGTATGCTGGGGCGTGCTTGCGTCGTCCATAGATGGATCTGGTTGCGCTGTCCTTTTGGTGCAAGCCCCCGCGTGAATCGCGTATTTTCTTGTGAGTGGCATTATTTGCCGCTCTATGTTGGCTGTGAGGTCGTCTATCTGGCCAGGTGGTTGTTTTGATTTTTGGTTGTGAGGGGTCTGAGGCCTCCTCATAGAATTCAGGTAGCAACTTCCGCTTCGGGTAGCTCTTGGTGGGGCGATTGTCACCATACTTTGCTGCTGTGTTGAGTATTTTACTCCATCTGATTTGGAGTGTGTCCTGCGCAACCTTGAGCCTTTGCTTCTTCTTTTTTAGGCTACTCGCGGTGGCAACAAGCCTTTGACGGGCATTCTTCTGCTCCGGGTGCCTGTCCGGCGTTGTGTCATCCGGACTATTATCTTGTACAGAATTGGTTTGTTCGGTTTGATTTTCCGTATTGCCATGGTCCGGTAGTGATTCGCCCTGCTCCAACGCTGGGTCTGTGTGGTCATTATTTCTGGCGAGGCGGGATTTGGGGCGGCGCTTGCGCTGCCGCTTTGACTGCTTCTCGAGGGAACAAGCCTTCGGTGCGTCCTTCCGTTCCTCCTCGTCGTTTTCTTTTGGTGTGTCCACCATGTATACATCATATGATGAAGTGGACGTCCGGCGCCCTATGGGCGGTGGTTCATCTTTGCCTCCCGCATCATTGTCCATAGCATCGATGTCTGTGGAGTCGAAGTCGAGCATGTCGGTTAAATCCTCGACAGTGGCTACAAAGTGGGTGGTGGGTGGGTGTCGAATTTCTTCATCGTTCGCATCCCAATCCTGTTGGCCATAATCCGGCCAGGGCTCTCCTGACAAGGAGAGAGACCTTAGTGAATTCAGAATGTCGTCGAAGGGCGAGTGCTGAAAGATATCCGTAGCGGTGAATTCCATGATCGGCGCCCACTCGGATTCGATTGGCAGGGGCGCGGATGGTTCGGGATCCGCAGGAGAGTCCGTCACCTTGGAGTCACGGGCTGCACAAAGGATTATGCTGGTGTTCGGCTCAATCGCCGTTGAAACTGCAGCCCCTGAGGCGGTGTCTAGCCACCCATCCTCGATTGGTGAAGTTGGCTCTGAGCTAAGGGTCGGAGATGGTGTTGGCGTGGCCTCTGGAGTACCGTCTGGTGGCAGAGCTAGGTCATGCCCATCGAGATAGTGCGGCGCGCCCGGCTGTGGCTCGAATCCGTCGAAGATCAAGTCTCCGCGGATGTCGGCCGTGTAGTTCAAACTTCCAAATCTGACCTGATGGCCAGGGGCGTAGCTTTCAATCTGCTCCAGATGGCCAAGCGAATTAGCCCGCAGTGCAAAGCCGCCAAATACGAAGATCTGTCCGGGGAGAAAAGTCTCACCCTGGACCGCATCGCTATCGATGATAGTAGGAGCCATCAAGCCTAACAGCGATGACACAGAGGAACTCTCAATGAAAGCACCAATGTCGGTGTCAAAACTGGCGGATCTCGGGTAGGGGGTCCCGAACTGTGCGTCTAGGCCGGATGGTAACAGGAGGCAAGGGACACGAAGTTTTACCCAGGTTCGGGCCCTCTTGATGGAGGTAAAACCCTACGTCCTACTTGATTAATATTGAAGATATGGGTGTTACAAGAGTAGATCTACCACGAGATCAGAGAGGCTAAACCCTAGAAGCTAGCCTATGGTATGATTGTATGTTATGATTGTTGTCCTATGGACTAAAACCCTCCGGTTTATATAGATACCGGAGAGGGTTAGGGTTACACGAGGTCGGTTACAAAGGAGGAGATATCCATATACGTATTTCCTAGCTTGCCTTCCACGCCAAGGAGAGTCCCATCCGGACACGAGACGAAGTCTTCAATCTTGTATCTTCATAGTCTAACAGTCCGGCCAATGGAGATAGTCCGGCTGTCCGGAGACCCCCTAATCCAGGACTCCCGCAGAGAGTCAGTGCAGATGGAAACAAGGTACAAGGGTTGAAAACTCATGACTGCTACGTCCCACTTCAAAGGGTTTTACCTATTATCCTTAGAGGATTGGGCCGCCCTGACTTATGCAGAGCAGTTGCAGAGTTGGGACAATTCTTCAGGGAACTCTGCAGTAGGAATATCAGGATAGATGCTTTGGAGCGTCTTAGAGACAAGATACCAACTATCCTATGCGACCTTGAGAAGATATATCCTCCAGCCTTCTTTGATGTGATGGTGCATTTGGATGTTCATCTACCTGATGAGGCACTACTTAGAGGTCCAGTACAGTATGGCTGGATGTACCCTATTGAAAGGCGGCTAGGCACTTTCAAGGGCTATGTTAGGAACAGAGCTAGACCCGAGGGTCCATTGGAGAGGCCTACATTGCTATAGAAGCGTTGACATTCTGCTCAAAATACATTGAAACAGCTGATCAGCTTAGCAAAGAGGTGGGTGAAGACAATCCCGGGCTCAATGTTTTCGATTATTCTGTTCGAGTTACAGGGAAGAGTTGACAAGAGGACAAACCTAAAGATTTGGACAAAATGGTTTGGTATGTGTTGAATAACTGTCCTGAGATACTACCTTATATCAAGTAAGTGCAGTACTGCAGCTTATACATCGTAATCTACTAAACTTGTAGCACATTCTTATATATTTATATGTTTGACGCGATTACTATGTTGTGCAGCATCTACAAAGCGGAGTTATTGCCGCAAAATCCAAGAAACATTGACAAACTGGTTATGGCAGGATTTGCGAAATGGTTCAAGAACCATGTAAGCTTTTGAAGTGCACTGTTAGTTTTTTTAATATATTGAGTACATAAGATGATTAGCTTGTCTATTTTCTAACCATAGGTTAAGAAGATGTGGGCGGATGGGCAGGCAGTTGATGATGCCCTTTACTCACTAGCAATGGGTCCTGATACTCGGGTAAGACATTATGAATCTTGCGTTGTTGGAGATGTGCGCTACAACACCCTTGCACGAGACGAAGGCAGGAAGACACAAATCAGTGCCAACATGAGCACGGATACATATGACAAAGAGATAACTGAAATGTATGCTAACATAATAGACATTATTCAGTTGCAGTATATCTCCAGTTTCAAGGATCATCGGTGTGTGGTTCTGTTGTGCTGTCGTTGGTATAACCTGTTTTCCAGGATCACAAAACCCAGAGCTGATGATTATTTCAAATCCATCAATGTCAAGGCGGCGTACCAGACCAACGAGCCTTTTATTTTGGCAAATCAAGCCACACAGATATTTTTCTTGGAAGACACATTTGCATGTAGCGATGACTGGAGAGTATTGCAAAGGTTTGAGCAGAGGAATTCCTTTAATGAAGTTGCACAATAAGATGATGCTTACACTGCTCCTGATGTACAAGATAACACAGATGTTCCTAATATCTTTGAGAACCATCACGTCAATGACGCCGGCGAAAAGATTGCTGTCATGCTGTGGACATACAAGTGTTGATCAAGAAGAAGCCAACGTTCGAGGACGAAGAAGAAGATGACACCATGGGGAATTACAATTCAGACTGATACACATGGTGAAGATGTTGATGCTGCTGCTGTGGATGATGATTGCATTGCTTTTGTCGTATTTGCTTGTTAGAAGACATTTTTATCTACTATGTGAAATTGTGTTTGCTATGACAACTGAAACCTGGTGAACATGTTGTTTAGTATTTTGATGTGAGAACATCACTTGTTATGTATGCTGATTTGTGTTTGGTGATTGTATGACAACTAAAACATGATGACATTGTTGTTTAGTTGTACTCATATTTGGCTGTGAAACTTGAATTTGATGACATAGTTTGCTGTTGGACTGCAATTTGCTCGACGTCTTCGAATGAGAACAAAGCTAACCCGACAGGGCCTCTGCTATTTATTTATTTATATGAGCAAAAGGGGATACCCCCTAATTTCCATTAATAGAAATCATTAGATGTTCACAACACTACGCCCAGCCTGCTACACAGGTTTCATTCTTTACTAGTTTCAGCAAAGTGCTCATGTCATAGCCACTGAATACATCACGAGTGCTACATACATTGCAAATAAAGAGACAATCATCCTACAGAGCACATCGATTTTGCCCATTATCTTCACAAGCTCTTTCATCTCCTCATTGCTTTCAAGGCCGTTCAGCAGCTGTTGCTTGGCCATGATCAGAGGAACTGCATCTTTAAGCTTCTGCTATGCATCTTCCTCTTCTGCCGTTCCTTCAGTTACTTTTCCAACACCCCAACCTGCTGGTATTGGGATTCCTCGGCTAACCAAATAATCAGCGTAGTTGCATTCCCCCACATCAGCAACTTCCCAGAAATACAAATCACACGAATCTTCCCTTTTCTGCACGAATCAAATTGGTAGATCATCAACCAAACTATTAAAAAAATCAGCAACTGAAAGCAGCAGAACAACACTTAAACATATTATTACCCCATGATTCGGGCATTTGTAGAAGACTAGGCCAGGGTTGCGGATTGTGGTTGAGACGCGACAGATGACTCTGCGTGATTTGCAGCAGTGGCAGCACACCAATGGCAGTGGGTTGCGATGAGCAATCGGCTGCGGTGCGCGTGCCGGCGAGGGTGTGATGAGACCCACAGGCGATGGTACGGGTTGCAACTTGGCGCATATCTGATTGTTGCCTGCTGAAGAGCAAGTGGACGAGCAGCCAGCGGACATGGTTGCTGCGGCCAGAGCTTCTGATGCTAGGCAGAGTAAGTAGAGAAGAGGAGAACCGAACGTTGGATATGGCAGTTTCATTGCTTGCAGAGTAGCATAGCACCATATATAGTCATAGTCTAGGTTTGGATTCGAACCAGCTACAGGAGTAGGTCTTTCTTTTTTCTAAAACTCGGCAACGTCTCATTACTGGTACACTAGCTTGTTCTGTACGCCTTCCCAAGTATTTGATTTTCTTTCCCTTTTTGCGAGGAAGGAAGGAGGACGAAATTGAGAGTTCCTGGGACTCGAACCCAAGACCTCTCGGTTGAAAACCAAGGGTGCTAGTCACTTATGTGGCGAACGTTCCCTGTGAGGAGGACGACAGACGAACGCATTTTCCTCGCAGTTTTCTTCCTATATATAAAAAAGTATGCTACTTGGTGTCCGCTTAGTCAACAAACGATTGTTCCAACCTTGACCGTTGGATTGACATTCAATGTCTGTCGCGTTTCTTCAGTCTCTTCTTCCTTGAGCCGCCAAAGCCAAACCAGCGCCGGCGGGAACGCCTGCTCCCGCCTCCCACGGCTGGCTGTGATCTGCCCCGGCTCCTGTTCGTTACCATCCGAGGCCTCACCATCGTCCTCCACCTTGGTTCGCTCGCCGCGGCGCCGCCCTCCGGTGTTGTCAACATGATCAACAACCAAGAGGAATAAGGAGATGACTGTACATGGTGAGGATGACAATAGGGACCCAGCAGCGCGCGCAGTAATTTTGTTTTTTTGGGACGGAGAAGGGTATCAACTGGGTTGTGCGGGACCCGTGGCCCGTCTAGCCCAGGCTTTTATTTCATATGTTTAGCACATGACCAGCCCAGTTTGTTTTTTCTTTCTGAAAATTGCTAGCCAACTATTTTGTTTTTTGTAGAATAACCAACGTAGGCCTACATGCTTTTATACACCCTGCTGGGCCGGAAATCTTTCAAGACGAGGAGGGATACATTTTGCCCAGAAAATGGGCTATAAGTAATAAGAAATGGGCTATAAGTAATAATAAATGGGCTGTAAAATGAAAAAATACAGCAAACAGACAATTAGTTCCAAAATACTGTTTTCTTTCGGATTTTGATATTTTAAATTTCATTGTTTTTGTGCGGATAAAATTTCATTGAATTTAAATTAAGGTATAGTTAGATATAAAATTAATTTGAATCTGGCTAGAAATTTCGGGCTGTATGCTGTTTGGGACAGATTTGGAAGCTGACTTGTGGGTCTACTAGGTTGACGTGCACTTTGGCTTTGTCAACTTAGTCCACAAACGATTCTAGCAGCAGTGACCGTTGGATGTTAATCCAATGGCCGTGCTGCTTCTTCAATATCTGATATTCTTGCTCCAGCCGCCCAAACCAGCTCCGGTGGGACTGCCTGCTCCTGCCTCCCGTGGCCGGCTGTGCTGCCGCACAGGCCGCACCGCCCCACCCTACTTCATTCCTGGCCAGGCCATTCCTCTACTCACCCACACCTCCTGTTATTTTCCGGCGACGACAGTCGGACCAGTAAACTCTCGTACTCCCCACCGCATGGGCAACCATTGCCGAGTCTTCCCCGGCTCCGTGCCGTTCCCTTCCTAGGCCTCGTCGTCGTCCACCGCCATGGTGCTCTTGGCGCGGCCTGGTCAACTTGGTCAACGAACGACATCCACCGGTCGTGGACTGAACGTGCAAAATAATGATTCCTCCACCTGACAGCTGGGACCCACCGGAAGGGCCTCTGTATTTCGCGAAAAAAACATTCCCCTCGCTGACATATCGGACCCACCAATTATATCTTCGCATGCAAGGAAGTGCCTCCTTATTACGCACAAAAAAATGAATACCCCCTGCTAGCTGGGACCCACCATAGTGGGAGGATGACTTGTGGGCCAACAAAGTTGAAGGGGACGGAGGGCTTTGTGAACTTAGTCAATATGAACGGTTCTAGCTCCAGTGACCGTACAATGTCCATCCAACGGTCGTAGTGCTTCTTCAACCTCTGGTCTTCTTGCTCCAGCCGCCCAAAGCAGCGCCGGTCGTGCCGCATGCTCCTGCCTCTCGTTGCCGGCTGTGCTGCCGCGGAGGCCTCACCACCCCCTACTATTCCCACCGCTGGCCAGGCCCTGCGGCGACGGCAGCCTCACACTGCAGCCGAACCAGTGAACCCTCGTACTCCTCTCCGCGCGGGCTTCCACTGCCACGTCTTCCCCGGCTCCGCACCGTCCCCTTCCTAGGCCTCGCCGTCGTCCACCGCCGGGGTGCTCTCCGCGCAGCGTGGTCAACGTAGTCAAGGAACGACTTCCATCGAAAGAGTACTGTACATGGAGAGGCTGACAGCTGGGTCCACGACCACAACCCAGTTTTTTTGTGATTTGCCAAGTAAGTCGCATTATCAGGCCTGTTGGGCTGCAAATCTTTCAAGACGAGGAGAGCTTTCATTTGGCTGGCCGAGAAAATGGCCCATCAATAATTTGAAATGGGATGTACATTTTTAAAACACATCAAACCGGCAATTAGTTTCAAACATCTTTTTTTTTCATTTCAAGATTTTAAATTACATTAATTTTTATGCATGGAGAATTTATTGGATTTTATATTGATATACATTTATTTTTAAAATCAGTTTGAATGTGAGTCGAAATTTCGAGATTAAAACAGTTTGGACCGCACCAAAATATGCAAAATTTTGTATAATTTTTTAACCGTGGCCACAATTTGGGCTGTAATGCTAACAAAAAGAATATGGGCTCCAAAAAAACCCTTAAGAATTAGCAAATGGGGTGAAAATTATTAGAAATAATGGCAGATGGGTTGTATGGTGTTTTCCACAGATTTGAGGCTTTCCTAAAAAAGGTTGACGCACAAGCAGTGACTGTTGGATGTCCATCCAACGACCGTCGTGCTTCTTCAATCTCTGCTCTTCCTGCACCAGCCGCTCAAACAAGCGCCGGCGGGACTACCGGGTCCCTCCTCCCCGCGGCCGGCTGTGCTGCCGGGCAGGCCTCACCGCCCCACCGTACTCCCATCGCTGGCCTAGCCATCCCTCTACTCACCCACACCTGCTGTTATTCTCCGGCGACGGCAGACGAACCAGTAAACCCTCGTACAGTCGTACTCCCCTCCGCGTGGGAAACAACTGCCGAGTATTCCCTGCCTCCGTGTCATTCCCTTCCTAGGCCTCGCCGTCGTCCACCGCCCTGGTGCTCTCGGCGCGGCCTGGTCAACATGGTCAATGACCGACATGCATCTAAAGTGGACTGTATGTGGAGAGGCCAACAGCTGGGTCCACGGCCGCACGCAAGGAAAATGCCTCCTTATTACGCGTAAACTAATGATTCCTCCACCTGACATCAGAGACCCACCGAAAGGGCCTCTGTATTTCGCGAAAAAAACATTACCGCCGCTGACAGCTCGGACCCACCAGCTATATCTTCCCACGCAAAGAAGTGCCTCCTTATTACGCACAAAAAAATGAATACCCCCCTGTTAGCTGGGACCCAGTATAGTGGCAGGCTGACTTGTGGGCCTACTAAGTTGACGGGGATGGAGGGCTTTGTCAACTTAGTCAATATGCACGATTCTAGATCCAGTGACCGTACGATGTCCATCCAACGGCCGTAGTGCTTCTTCAACCTCTGGTCTTCTTGCTCCAGCCGCCCAAACCAGCGCCGGTCGTGCCTCGTGCTCCTGCGTCCCGTGGTCGGCTGCGATGCGGCGGAGGCCTTCCTACACCCTACTACTCCCACCACTGGCCAGGCCATCCCTCTACTCACCCACACCCCCTATTAATCTACGGCGACGGCAGCCTCACACCGCAATGAACCAGTGCCATCGTACTCCTCTACGCGTGGGCATCCACTACCGTGTCTTCCCCGGCTCCGCATTGTCCCCTTCCTAGGCCTCGCCGTCGTCCACCGCCCTGGTGCTCTCGGGGCGGCGTGTTCAACGTGGTCAAGGAACGGCTTCCATCGGACATGGACTGTACGTGGAGAGGCTGACAGCTGGGTCCATGGCCGCAGCAAGGAAGTGCCTCCTTATTATGTGCAAAATAATTATTCCTCCACCTGACAGCGGGGACCCACCAGACGGGCCACCGTATTTCGCCCCTTGACTGTTGGGACCCACCAGCTACATCTTCGCACGCAAGGAAGTGCCTGATAGTCGGGACCCACCTGGTCAAAGCGTACGTAGCATTGTCATTCTGGTCGCGAACGTGTACGTACATATATACTGGTGGATGTAGAGGTGCGCATGTGTCGTAGTAGAGGCGGCCAGGGTGCAAGAAAGAAAATAGGGCCACGTATGTGTACATACGGGCGGGGTCTCGAATGCCTACTCGCGGATACGTACGGCGAGGGCTCGTTGACATGGCTGGGTCGGAACGGAGAAACAACATCGTCGTCGTGTTCATGGGGAGGCAACTGAATGCGTCGTGTTCATGGGGAGGCAACGGAATGTGTCGTGTTCATGGGGAGGCAACGGAATGCGTCGTGTTCATCGGGAGGCAACGAAACGCATGGGAGCCTACCAGCTGGGTCGGAACGGAATGTGTGGTCGTGTTCATCGGGAGGGCTTGGATGGAACAGGCGATGGAAATGAGGCCTGGCGTATATCACAATAGAGGAAACGGACCTCCTACGTTCGGAACGGGGTCTTGTTGATTGGGAGGGGTCTGGCGTACAGCAAAACGGAGGAAACAGACCTCCTACGGTCAAAACGGGGGTCCTATTGATCGGGAGGGGTGTGGCGTACCGCAAAACGGAGGAAACGGACTTGTGTTGGAGCGCTACAGTCGAAATGGGGGTCCTCTTCATCGCGAGGGGTGTGGCGTAGCGCAAAACAGGACTCCACGGGATACTGTTCATCTCCACCGTCGACCCCCTCCAGCCTCCACGAGCTACTGTTCATCCACTATCGACCCCCTCCAGCCTCCACCAGCGACTGTTCATCCACATGCTCCTGTTCATCCATCCTCCACCGCGCGCTACTCCACCGGCTACTGTTCAACCAGCCCTCTCCATGGGCTCCTGTTCAACCACCCCTCCACAGGCTACTGTTCATCCTGCCCTCCATCGTCTACTGTTCATCCTGCCCTCCATGGGGTGGTCCTGTTCATCCAGCCCTCCACGGGGTCCTGTTCATCCAGCTCCAACCGGCTCGATCGATCGGGGTCCTGTTCATCCAGAGGCAACACCACGGGGTCCTGTTCATCCACCCCCACCGGGAACTGTTCATCCACCCCCCCCGCAACACTCATTGTTCATCTAGAGGCAGCATCGATCGGCTTTAGTTAGCAGCAGTAGCGAAGGAATCGCTCGATCGGGTTCAGTTAACAGCCATCGATCGATGCTCGGGTTCAGTAACGCGTAGCCTGCAGTGCAATCGCTCGGGTTCAGTTAGAGCCCAACGCCTCGCTCGGGTTCAGTTAGAGCCAACGCCTCGCACACACGCGTGTACGTATACGAGAGAAACGCGCATCGCTCGGCCCCCGACCTCCCATCGTAACCGGGAACTCCCCGACATTTTCCTCGCCCTCGCTTCTACCACGGTTTTTTTCCGTCATGGACGGACCAAATAATGTCATGCAACTGCGTCTCCGGCCCGCCCAGGACGAAAAGCCCATTTTCTGTCATGATTTTTTGTCATAGAAGTAGGAGCCCAGCACATCTATGATGATACTGGGTTTTGTCACAGTTAACGTCATAGAAGTGTCATATGTATGATAGAAATTTTTTTCGTTCGGCCCAAAATGTCACGGATGTGTCTTTTTTGTAGTGTCATTAGTCACATTGCTTGCAAGGCTTATAGTGATGTGCATTACCGAGAGGGCCCAGAGATACCTCTTTGATACACGGAGTGACAAATCCTAATCTCGATCTATGCCAACCCAACAAACACCTTCGGAGACACCTGTAGAGCATCTTTATAATCACCCAGTTACGTTGTGATGTTTGATAGCACACAAGGTGTTCCTCCGGTATTCGGGAGTTTCATAATCTCATAGTCAGAGGAACATGTATAAGTCATGAAGAAAGCAATAGCAATAAAACTAAACGATCATAATGCTAAGCTAACGGATGGGTCTTGTCCATCACATCATTTTCTAATGATGTGATCCCGTTCATCAAATGACAACACATGTCTATGGTTAGGAAACATAACCATCTTTGATTAACGAGCTAGTCAAGTAGAGGCATACTAGGGACACTCTGTTTTGTCTATGTATTCACACATGTACAAAGTTTCCGGTTAATACAATTCTAGCATGAATAATAAACATTTATCATGATATAAGGAAATATAAATAACATCTTTATTATTGCCTCTAGAGATATTTCCTTTACAACCATGTTTGGAGCTATTTTCTATTGACTAAAGGATTATGTATGCAATGCAGAATCACAGTTTTGTAGAAGAGCAAATTTGTTTTTGGCAACAAATGGAAATTGAACATATCCACTGCAGCTGCTCTAAATGGATAGATTTACACATCCACAGGCTACACCCTGAGGCATTGGTTCCCACATCAAGGAGATGAATGGTAACGATGCCATGGAATCGAACCCAATCCATAGGAATTCCCACAATGTCCATCTAACTCTGTCTGACTAGCATAAGGATTTCTGTAGAGGCATTTGCTTTCGGGGTTGAGAGTTTTTCTAGATGGATTTACATGTCATGCCTTTAATAAATTGGGTCCATTCACTCCCATTATCATTATCCATGCCATTAAGTTTCCATGATGCTACAATAATTTACTTACTTGCACTCTTCTCCTGGTTTGATTGCTCTATATGTATGTTTTTAAGTTTCGTTTTATGTTACTCAAGTTTCTCGGTTTGTTCATGAAGGACACAGTTAAGCATACCCTAATGATTTTGTTCATACTATACTTTTCGTATGTGAAAGAAAGCCTAGGGGAAGAGTGGCCTTGAGGTTTTCGCCCCTTTGCCTTAGGGCTTTGGCTAGAATTTTCTGTGAGCTAAATTGTTAATGAACTTCATGCCAAGTTATGAAGATTGAAAGGTTATATCCATCTACGATTCCGTACAACATTTGTACTGAAAATCAACTCACTTATAAAGATCTTCATAATTATTTTGGCACTAACACTAGTTTCTTGATTGTTCCTGTCTTCTTAATGACTATATTGAATTTAGGTGTACAATATGCTGCAGGGTAGTAAATCCTTCATCTCATATTGTTTACTACATCAAGATAGAATGATTTTGTGTAATCTCTAAGATGGGATCCCAAAAATCAATAAAGTTAAAGAGAAAACATTTTCTCGCATGCATTCTATCCCTAACCCCGCACACATGTTGGTGGATGGCACAAGCTCAACACCTGCCTACTAGCATGTCACTACAATAATTTGAGGAACACTTAGAAACTCATCTATATTGGCTCAAAACATATATAGATTGTGAATACTCATAGTGTAATGCATTTTAACAATATATATACTATTGCATTTTACTTAACATTCATAGTATGTTGGTACATGATTCTCCAATAATACTTATTTTTTCATTTACTTTTTTATTTATATCACCTTTTCCCTTTATGTAATGTCTAATGTTGACTAAATGTACTGCGGCAATGCGCGGGGTATTATCTAGTTTAATAAAACAAAAAGAAAAGTGTGCTATTTTACCAAGGCACGAGGAAAAGCGTGCTATTTTATCAAATTTCTTAGAAAAGGAAGAGGCGCACTCGAGCGGGAGAGGAGGCGAACACAATCGCGACGCGGAGCTCTTGGGGGTGCAAGTCAGACCACCTCGGTCGTCTCCTTCTCTTTTATCTCTGACAGATCCCCTCCTCCCCCGTGTGTGGCCACATCCATGTTCCTCCTTCCCTTCCACCCTGCACGCACACCTCCTTGCACGCTCGCCGCTCCTGGCTGCCGTCTGCCTGAGCCAGCACCGCGTCCGCCGCCTCCTCGCACGCAGGTTGTGATGGTAACCTCTCCCGCCATGGTCGCTTCTTCCTTCATCCCCATGGCCGCTTTTTCCTCCACCCCCATCCCTAACCCTACACAGAAACCTTGACAACCTGTTTGGTAAACACTCGGGCAGGGCAATGGGAGTTTGCATAAGGGTAGGGATTAGGCATGAGAAGTAGATTTTTGCTTTCATTTTCTTGTTTGGTATATGATGGGAATTAGTGTGAGATAAAACTCTGCTCACGAATTAAGAAGGTACCTTTGAGAAGAAATGGATGGGAATTGGCTTCCTCAACTCTCATTTTTTTCTAGAGTATGCCAATGGCATACCTTATCTTTATAGAAGAGAGAGAAACATTTTACAAGAGAAGCCTTGGAGAAGATGAGGACATCCCTCCTCGGCCACACCCAAATACACCCCACTCTAGACTTAAGCCTACTCTCTCACAAAACATGACAACCCGCCTACGCCTACGTCGGCCGCTCTCTCCAATCCTGAGTCTCCCTCAGAATGACCTCTACCAGTTGATGAGGCGACCTCTGTTGTGTCGTCCTGTTAAAGACATGTGCATTACGCTGTTTACACAACTCCCAAGACACCGCAATACAAAGGTGTCAAACCTGCATTTGAGCTCCTTCCTGAAACCCCTCCTGGCATTGAGCCACCAATCCAACAGATTATCGTCCACCGTCGGTCTCGCAATGTTCAAGTTAAGTTCCTGTAGACAATCGTGCCAGACTTCTCTCGCGTACAGGCATTGAACCAATATGTGCTCGACATTTTCTTCATCATGTAGGCAAGTGAATCAAGTGGACGACCGCTCTTGGAGCCCATGCTTCACTCTTCAGCCCGAGGTCCAGATTCGGTGCTGCACTGCCAACCAGGCAAAGATTTTGCACATGACCAGCACGCAGCTCTTCCAAATGCATGAGGCATACGATACCCTCTGGATGCCGAGACACAAGCGGTTATACATGGATCTCGCGGTGTGCCCCCCAGACGGATCCGCTGGCTATGAGAAATAATCGGCCCTTTGGGGGTCCCGCTGCATAGTATTGATAGCCAGATTTAGGTGGACCAGTTGCATGTGTCCCACAAAGGTGAGATCCCCGCCCACATCCTAGAGCCATCTGGCAAACCGTACATCGGTTTCTTGTTCGAGTGTCCACCAGTATATGAATCAGTGGTGCAATATCCTCCGCCGCAAAACCATGTGTATCCATCTATCTCTCCAAAATAGAACCTTGTTACCTGCCCCCACCTCAATCTTGACAAGACTATCAAAAACCGCTCGTGTGTCTCTGTCCTCCGTCATGGCAAGTTCCTGCCATGGCCTCTGTGGATCCATTCTTTTTAACCATTCCCATCTGACCTAAGTGCGAGTCCTTGAAGTTCCAGATTTCTCACCCCAAACCAGCCAACCAAGTGGGTCTACAAACCGTGCTCCAAGCCACCAAACACTGCCCACCATTAGCTTTCTCTTTACCTGCCTAGAAAAACGCGCGCATCCATTGGTTGATCTCCTCCAGCACCCATGCCGGGGCCTCCGCGATCATGAAGTGCTGGATTGATTTTGTTGCGATCACTGACTTGACTAACACCAGGCGACCAGTCCTTGGAGGAGTCCCCATTGCCACGACGGGGCAAAGTTCTTCGCTTGGTCCACCATCGGCCGCCACTCCCCCCTGCTAAGTTGTTTGACCGCGAGCTGTAGTCCCAAGTATCTACAAGGGAAGCTCCCCATATTGCATTGCAAAAGTGTCTCCACCCGGTCTCTATCGGCATCATCCCCATGAATCATAATCGCCAGTGATTTTTGACAATTTATGTTCAGGCCCAACATGTTCCCAAACACCTGCAGCGCTTCTTTCACGAACCTCAGATCCACCTCCGTGGGTTTAATAAACAGTGCCACATCATTCGTGTAAATAGACACGCTTTGATCTGCCGATACCCCAATGAGTTTACTCGTCACCCCATAGATGCAGCTTTGATCATAATCCTCGACAACACGTCCATTGCAATGACAAACAACAATGGTGAGACTGGGTCCCCTTGTTGTAACCCTTGCACATGCTAAAAGGTTCTTCCGGGGCTCCCATTAACAATAACTTTCGTGTTCACCGTCCTCAGCAGTATGGACACCCAGGTCGTCAACTTCACCCCAAACCCTTTATGCATTAATACCTTGAATAGGAACAACCAGACAATGTAGTCGAACGCGCTGGATATATCAAGTTTGAGAAACACTCCTGCTTCCCTACGGGCATGGATCTTCCTAGCCACCTAACGAACCAATAGGAAGTTGTCGTGCAAGTGCCTCCCACAAATAAAGGCCGATTCGTTAGCTGCCACGATATCCTTCATCCTCCGCCGGGCCCGATTAGCCAGCAACTTAGCAAAATTTTTGGCAACGCTATGGGTCAAACTAATGGGGAAAAAGTCGCCCACCTCCTCCGCTTCCGGTTTCTTGGGGATGAGAACAATATGTGCTTGGTTTAACTTGCCAAAACCCCGGCCATCACCGACATAGAGCTTCATAAAAACCACCATCACATCATGTTTGATTATGTTCCAAGACTTCTGATAGAAGGCAGCGATGAACCCATCTGGTCCCGGCACGCGATCCAGTGGGAATTCCTTTATTGTATCCCAATCTTCCTCCTTCGAGAAGATCTCATCAAGCTCCGACAAATTATGTGATTCCATCTCAAAGAAATCAAAATCCACCCCAGCCACCCTCGAATGCGCCCGACCCAATAATTACTCGTAGGCCTCTGTGAATATTTCTTCTTTCCTATGTTATTCAGTAATCATCTCATCATTATGCCTCAAGTGCGGGATGAAATTCTTGGACCGATGGCCATTAGCCATTGCTTGGAAAATCTTAGTGTTGGCATCTCGCTCCCGAATCCACCTTAAACGCGATCTCTTCCTCTCGATGGTGCATGATAACCCACAAGTATAGGGGATCACAATAGTTTTCGAGGGTAGAGTATTCAACCCAAATTTATAGATTCAACACAAGGGGAGCCAAAGAATATTTGAAGGTATTAGCAGCTGAGTTGTTAATTCAACCACACTTGGAGATTAATTATCTGTAGCAAAGTAGTTTGATGGTAGTGGCAGTAGCAATAGTATCATTAACAGTGATAGAAGTATTTTTGTAGCAAGTGTAACAGTGATGATAGCAGCAGTAACTTAGCAGAAATAATATGGGAAAATTCGTAGCCATTGGATCCGTGACTTATTGGATGATATTCATCATGTGACAGTTATAACCTAGGGCGATTCGGCACTAGCTCCAGTTCATCGATATTATGTAGGCATGTATTCCATAAATAGTCATACGTGCTTTATTAAAAGAACTTGCATGACATCTTTTGTCCTACCCTCCCGTGGTAGCGGGGTCCATATTGGAAACTAAGGGATATTAAGGCCTCCTTTTAATAGAGAACTGGAACAAAGCATTAACTAATAGTGAATACATGAACTCCTCAAACTACGGTCATCACCGGGAGTGGGCCCGGTTGTTGTCACTCTGGGGTTGTCGGATCATAACACGTAGTAGGTGACTATAACTTGCAAGATCGGATCTATAACACAGATATAATGATGGTAACATAAATGGTTCAGATCTGAAATCATGGCACACGAGCCCAAAGTGACAAGCATTAAGCATGGCAAAGTCATAGCAACATCAATCTAAGAACATAGTGGATACTAGGGATCAAGCCCTAACAAAACTAACTCGATTACATGATGAATCTCATCCAACTCCTCACTGACCAACGAGCCTACTAAGGAATTACTCACTCCTGGTGGGGAGCATCATGGAATTGGCGATGGAGAAGGGTTGGTGATGACGAAGAACGAAGATCCCCCTCTCCAGAGCCCCAAACGGAATCCAGATCTGCCCTCCCAAGGAAGAACGGGGCTTGGCAGCGGCTCCATCTCGTGGATCGTGATAATTCTTTCTCCTTGATTTTTTCTCCGAAAATAGGATTCTATAGCGTCGGAATCAGGGTCCGCGGGGCCACCAGGTGGGGACAACTCACCTGGGCAGGTCTTGGCAGGTCTTGGCTCCCAAGTGCCCCTCTGGTGGGTTGTGCCCACCCAAGTGCCCCTCTTTGGCAGGTCTTGGCTCCGGAAATTCTCTTTTATTGTATAAAAATTCCTCGCAAAGTTTCGTTCCATTCTGAGAACTTTTATTTCTGCACAAAAACAACACCATGGTAGTTTTGCTGAAAACAGCGTCAGTCCGGGGTTAGTTTCATTCAAATCATGCAAATTAGAGTCCAAAACAAGAGGAAAAGCGTTAGGAAAAGTAGATACATTGGAGATGTATCAACACCCCCAAGCCTAAACCTTTGTTTGTCCTCAAGCAATTCAGTTGATAAACTGAAAGTGAAAAAGAAAAAGTTTTACGAACTCTTTTGCTCTTGTTTGCATAAATAAGCTTAAACAGCACCCGGGTTTTTAGCCAATATTATAACTAACCATGTCGTCAATAACTGTTAAAGATTATAATGACTCATATCAATGACATAATCGGCTAGCGAGCAATAATAAGATATCTCAAACGACAACACACTGTCAAAACAACCATGACATAATATGACAATAGTGGTATCTCGCTAGCCCTTTCTGAGACCGCAAAACATAAATGCAGAGCACCTCCGAAGTTCAAGCAGCGACTAAACATTGCAATTCATGGTAGAAAAGATCCAGTCATGATGCACCCAACATTAGCTACACACAATGCACAAATCATGATAACTGTGCTCCCTCAGTTTCTGGCGCTTGTTTTAGAAGGTGGTGACACAACATAAAAGTAAATAGATAGCCCCTTCACAGAGGGAAGCAGTGATTTGCAGAGGTGCCAGAGCGTGAATTTTAAAACAAAGGTAAATGATTATTTTGGGACATGCACCCTTCTCATTTACTTCACGACTATCAGTTATCAATATCTCCCATGCTAAACAAGCTAGTGGCGGTTCCCAAGCGATAAAAAGTAAAGGTTTTGACTCCATTGGGAGTTTTTTTATTATTCGAGCAATTAACTCTTTTTATATATTTGCAGTTTGGGACTGGGCATCCCTAATACCGCCCTTTTCTCGTGTGATGACGAGTGAATAAACACTCGACCTGAGAATAACCCGCTTAGCATGGAATATGCCGACTACCTCATGTCATTCCATAAATGATCCAGGCACACAAAACAGATATTTTTAGAAGTTTTTAGGGGTGGCACATGCAAATTTACTTAGGACGGCAAGGTAATACCGCATATAGGTAGGTATGGTGGACTCATCTAGAATAACTTTGGGTTCAAGGTTTTTTATGTACAAGCAGAATTCACACTTAGTACAGGCGAAGGCTAGCAATTAGATTGAGAAGCGGCCTGCTAGAGAGCAACAATGGTCATAACCATGCATTATGCATAAGTAACATTGGACACTAGCATGAGTACGATATGATCACCATGAACATAAATATCATAGAGGCTATGTTGGTTTTGATTCAACTAAATCCATGAACATGTACCAAGTCAAGCCACTCGAACATTCAGAGGAGGATACCATATCATGAAACTACATCACAATCATTTTAACACTATGTTGATATCCAAGATAAATCATTATCCACTCCCAACTACTTATGCATGGCATGAGAAACTATAATCTCTATTTGTCATTGCAAACATGTTTAATCATAATGGGCTGAATCATGGATACTAGGTTAAACATATTTACACAAAAAGAACAAGCCGAGTCCATACCAGTTTCTCTCTGTCACGACCAATTCACTGAATATTGTCATTATTGCCTTTCACTTGCACAACCGAATGATATGAAAATAATAATAGTGTGAGAGTGCCATGGACTAAGCCGGAATCTGCAAACATTTTATTCAGTAGGAGAAGACAAGGTAAAATGTGCTCTTTATTAGTTCAACAATTATTCATATGAGGGTCACTCAACATTTTCATCGTGGTCTTCTCCTCGATAAACTCGAAAAGAAAAGAAATTCAAAAAACACACTGAAATATTTTTGGAGTTTTTGGTTTTCTTGAACAATTAAATAAAAGGGAAAAGCAAAAACGAGAAAAACTATTTACACGGGAAAGCTCCCAACAAGCAAAAGAAGAACAAGGAAATCTTTTTGGGTTTTCTTTTTAATATTACTACTAAACATGCATAGAAAGTAAACTAGCTACAACTAAATTTTTTTGTTTTCTAAAGTTTTTCAAACATACAAGAAGAAAGCAAGAAAATCAATCTAAGCATGGATGATACAATGAAAAAGTGTGAACACGGACAAGATGAATAAGTGAACATGAATGTAAAGTCGGTGGGAACACGTACTCCCCGAAGCTTAGGCTTTTGGCCTAACTTGGTAGTCAATCAGTAGTCTGGATAGTAGTCGGTGTGGTAACTCACGAAGGCTCTTGGTGCGAATGCCTCGGCCTGCCGTGCTGCCTCTACTGTTGTGTTGTGAGTTCGGGCCTCGCTCTCAAGAACAAAATATCTTCCCTTGTTGTGAGAGTCAAAAAGAGCAGGCGCAGGCAAATATGTTTACACAGCAGATGTTTGGTTAAACAAAAGACTATAAGTGAAGTTAGTAGCCTTTCCCTTGATAATCTTATGGTCTTTTAAGGTGTTAAAATCTAAATACTGCATGGGTAGGATAGGATCAAACGGCATAGGTGAAACACCAAGCCCTTGTGCTAAACGTGTGGCATAAATTCCGCCATAGAACCAGCCACTGTTAGCGTTATGCTGAAGTCTATGTGCAACAATTGCTCCAAGGTTATAATTCCTTTCACCAGTGAGAGCGGTGCGTATGAGGCTCATGTCTAGAGCACAGAGCGTACTACAGTCTTGCTTGCCTACTATACATTTCCAGTTGAATAATGCAAAGTACTGAATTGCGGGAAAATGAATGCTATTTGTTCTACCTTGTGTCACTCCCCTCCTTTCACCATAACAAAGGCTAGTTAAGAATGTTTCGAACTCAACCTTTGGTGGTTCGTCAAGCAAACCCAAAAATGGAAGCTTGCAGTGATAAGCAAAATTCTCTAGTGACATGGTAAATGGACTATCATAAAGCATAAACCACACCCTAGACTTACGTGGAAAATATTTAAATCCTTTGACAAATGATTTAGTGAGAAGTTGGTGTTCTTCACACTTATCTGAAAGGTAGGGACCGACACCAGCATTTTGAACATATTGCTCAAATTCCTCCTTAATGCCCACATGCACCATATACTCATCGCAAGGCCATAAGCATGTTTTGGTGGCAGCATCTCGAGTGGAACTTTCACTTGGTTCAACATAAGACCGGCGAGCACAACTGTCACAGGAAGATGCCCCCGAGGATCGTCTCCTCGAAGAACTCCTTCCAAATAGGTTCATCATGTCCGCGTACAATTTTCTGAAAAATAAATATTTTGGGGTGACAAAAATTTGTCAGCAAAACTTTATAAAATTGATAACAACTACTCATAGGGATGCATAGAAGACATAACAAGCATTCAAACTACATAGAACACTAAGAATTTAACATGCAAGCACATCTACATCAGCACCAAGAGTAGCTAATTATTCAAAATATAAACCACTAAAGCAAAAACTAATTGGACAAACGGTGGAGTCACATACCAAGCAACAATCCCCCGAAACAGTTTCGGAAATAGAGCTTCGAGCTAAGAGATCGAAATCCGCGGGTTTGAGCTCAAGAACACGGGAGAGAGGGAAATGGAGATATTTTTCTGGAGGTAAGTGATGATGTGGAATGAAGAGGTAAGTGAGGGGCCCACGTGGGGACCACAACCCACCAGGGCGCGCCTGGGGGTCCTGGTGCGCCCAGGTGGGTTGTGCCCACCTGGTGCACCTCCCTATGGTATTATTTGCACCAGAAATTCAGAAATATTCAGGAAAAATCGTGTAAAATTTTTAGGGCATTCTGAGAACTTTTATTTTTGGGTCATTTTCTATGGCACAGGAAATTTAGAGAACAGACAAAACATGGCATTTTATTTTATTTTATTTAACTAGTAAAAACAGAAAACAAAAGGTAAGGGCAGAAGGTAGTGCTTACTAAATTCATCAACTTCATACCATTCAAAAATGATCCAATAATAAGATTGATCAGGTCTTATTAACAACGACTTTCGATTAGCATGAGACCGAAGAACTTTCGTAAATCACTAAGTTACCTCAATGGGGATGTGCATTTCCCCAACAATAAGCATTTCATATTTCTTTTTGACAGTAGGTATAGAGGTATTTGAAAACTTCTAATAGTGATTGTCGGAGATTTTTCAATAACATTAATACCATTCACTTGGAATTGTTTCTTCGGGAAGTGCATTGTATGCTCATTGCCATTAATATGAAAAGTGACCTTGCTTTTATTACAATCAATAACAGCCCCTGCAGTATTCAAGAATGGTCTACCAAGGATAATCGACATGTTGTCGTCCTCGGGCATCTCAAGTATAACGAAGTCAGTCAAAATAGTAACATTAGCAACAACAACGGGAACATCCTCACAGATACCGATAGGTATGGCAGTTGATTTGTCAGCCATTTGCAAAGATATTTCAGTAGGTGTAAGTTTATTCAAATCAAGTCTTTTATATAAAGAGAAAGGCATAACACTAACACCATCTCCTAAATCACACAAAGCAGTTTTCACATAATTCTTTTTGATGGAGCAAGGTATAGTTGGTATTCCCAGATCTCCAAGTTTTTTAGGTACTCCATCTTTAAAAGTCTAATTAGCAAGCATGCTGGAGATTTTAGCTTCCGGTATTTTTCTCTTATTTGTGATGATATCTTTCATATACTTTGCATAAGGAGGCATTTTCAACATATCAGTCAAGCGAGTACGCAAAAAGACTGGCCTCGACATCTCAGCAAAGCGTTCAAATTCTTCATCATCTTTCTTGTTAGTTAACTTGGGTGGAAAAGTCATAGGTTTTTGAACCCACGGTTCTCTTTCTTTACCGTGTTTTCTAGCAACAAAGTCTCTTTTGTCATATATTTTATTCTTAGCTTGTGGGTTATCATGATCAACTGGTGGTTCTATCTCAACATCATTATCTGGTTCTTTATCATTGTTTGGTTGAGAGTTTTCATGAACCTCATCATTATCTTTTTCATTATAACTAGGTGAGTGTTCATTACCAGATTGAGTTTCCGCATCAGAGATTGAAGTTTTATTATCATTATCAGGAGGTTTTTCTATTTCTGGTTCACTAGAAGTATGCAAAGTCCTATCATTTTTATTTTTATTTTTTTCTTAGAAGGACTACGTGCATCAGTGTTAGCTCTTCGTGAATCTTGTTCAATTCTTTTAGGCTGTCCCTTAGGATAAAGTGGTTCCTGAGTCATTTTACCCCCTCTAGTTGCAAATTTAACAGCAAAGTCATGCATATTATGATTCATTTCATCAAGTATTTCTCTTTGAGATTTGGCAACTTGTTCTAATTTAGTTTGAACCATAGAAGCATGTTTTCCAACACCTCTAACATCATTTGAAATTCTAAATAACAAGTCACTAAAGCAAGTAATCATATCAGAATTATATTTCAATTGTTTCATAACATTTGCATTGAAGTGATCTTGCTTTCTAATATAGTTTTCAAACTCATAAAGGCATTGACTAGGATGCATATTGTGAGGATTATAATTCTCATTGAACTACATAAGAGAATTTACCTCTACCACCTTAGGTAGTGGTGGTGTATTAAGCCCATGTATTTCTTCAATAGGAGGTACATTTTTAACATCCTCAGCTTTAATACCTTTTTCCTTCATAGATTTCTTTGCCTCTTGCATCTCTTCAGGACTAAGATATAATATACCCCTCTTCTTCGGAGTGGGTTTAGGCGGTGGTTCAGGAATAGTCCAATCATCATAATTTTTCAATATATTATTCAATAATTCTTCAGCTTGTCCAACAGTTCATTCCCTGAAAACACAACCAGCATGATGTCTACTACACAACCTTCTTCTTGTAGACGTTGTTGAGCCTCCAAGTGCAGAGGTTTGTAGGACAGTAGCAAATTTCCCTCAAGTGGATGACCTAAGGTTTATCAATCCGTGGGAGGCATAGGATGAATATGGTCTCTCAAAAACAACCCTGCAACCAAATAACAAAGAGTCTCTTGTGTCCCCAACACACCCAATACAATGGTAAATTGTATAGGTGCACTAGTTCGGCGAAGAGATGGTGATACAAGTGCAATATGGATGGTAGATAAAGGTTTTTGTAATCTAAAAATATAAAAACAGCAAGGTAACTAATTATAAAAGTGAGCACAAACGGTATTGCAATGCATTGAAACAAGGCCTAGGGTTCATACTTTCACTAGTGCAAGTTCCCTCAACAATAATAACATAATTCGATCATATAACTATCCCTCAACATGCAACAAAGAGTCACTCCAAAGTCACTAATAGCAGAGAACAAACGAAGAGATTATTGTAGGGTACGAAACCACCTCAAAGTTATCCTTTCTGATCGATCTATTCAAGAGTCCGTAGTAAAATAACATGAAGCTATTCTGTCTATTCAATCTATCGTAGAGTTCGTACTAGAATAACACCTTAAGACACAAATCAACCAAAACCCTAATGTCACCTAGATACTCCAATGTCACCTCAAGTATCCGTGGGTATGATTATATGATATGCATCACACAATCTCAGATTCATCTATTCAACCAACACAAAGAACTTCAAAGAGTGCCCCAAAGTTTCTACCGGAGAGTCAAGACGGAAACGTGTGCCAACCCCTATGCATAAGTTCATGAGTTCACGGAACTCGCAAGTTGATCACCAAAACATACATCAAGTGGATCACATGATATCCCATTGTCACCACAGATAAGCACGTGCAAGACATACATCAAGTGTTCTCAAATCCTTAAAGACTCAATCCGATAAGATAACGTCAAAGGGAAAACTCGATTCATCACACGGGAGTAGAGGGGGAGAAACATCATAAGATCCAACTATAATAGCAAAGCTCGCGATACATCAAGATCATACCAACTCAAGAACACGAGAGAGAGAGAGAGAGAGAGAGAGAGAGATCAAACACATAGCTACTGGTACATACCCACAGCCCTGAGGGTGAACTACTCCCTCCTTGTCATGGATAGCGCCGGGATGATGAATATGGCCGCCAGAGAGCGATTCCCCCCCTCCGGCAGGGTGCCGGAACGGGTCTAGATTGGTTTTCGGTGGCTACGGAGGCTTCTGGCGGCGGAACTCTCGATCTATTGTGTTTCTCGATGTTTTTAGGGTATATGGACATATATAGGCGAAAGAAGCCGGTCAGGGGAGCCACGAGGGTGGGGGGCGCGCCTCCCTGCCTCGTGGACACCTCGACGCTTCCCTGACATCTAGTCCAAGTCTCCTGGATTGCTTTCGTTCCAAAAATAACTCTCCTGAAGGTTTCATTCCGTTTGGACTCCGTTTGATATTACTTTTCTTCGAAACACTGAAATAGGCAAGAAAACAGGAATTTGGGCTGGGCCTCCGGTTAATAGGTTAGTCCCAAAAATAATATAAAAGTGTATAATAAAGCCCATAAACATCCAAAACAGATAATATAATAGCATGGAACAATAAAAAATTATAGATACGTTGGAGACGTATCAGCATCCCCAAGCTTAATTCATGCTCGTCCTCGAGTAGGTAAATGATAAAAACAGAATTTTTGATGTGGAATGCTACCTAACATATTTATCCAAGTAATTCTCTTTATTGTGGCATGAATATTCAGATCCATAAGATTCAAGACAAAAGTTTAATATTGACATGAAAATAATAATACTTCAAGCATACTAACAAAGTAATCATGTCTTCCCAAAATAACATGGCCAAAGAAAGCTATCCCTACAAAATCATATAGTCTGGCTATGCTCTATCTTCATCACACAAAATATTTAAATCATGCACAACCCCGATGACAAGCCAAGCAATCGTTTCATACTTTTGATGTTCTCAAACTTTTTCAATCTTCACGCAATACATGAGCGTGAGCCATGGACATAGAACTATAGGTGGAAAAGAATGGTGGTTGTGGAGAAGACAAAAAGGAAAACATAGTCTCACATCAACTAGGCGTATCAACGGGCTATGGAGATGCCCATCCATAGATATCAATGTGAGTGAGTAGGGATTGCCATGCAACGGATGCACTAGAGCTATAAGTGTATGAAAGCTCAAAAAGAAGCTAAGTGGGTGTGCAACCAACTCGCTTGCTCATGAAGACCTAGGGCATTTTGCGGAAGCCCATCATTAGAATATATAAGACAAGTTCTATAATGAAAGATTCCCACTAGTATATGAAAGTGACAACATAGGAGACTCTCTATCATGAAGATCATGGTGCTACTTTGAAGCACAAGTGTGGTAAAAGGATGGTAGCATTGCCCCTTCTCTCTTTTTCTCTCTCTTTTTTTGTCTTTTTTTGGTTTTTTTGGGCCTTCTTTTTTTGTGGCCTCTTTTTTTTTCTTTTTTTTCCTTTTTTTTTCTTTTTCGATCGGAGTCTCATCCGGACTTTTCGGGGAATCATAGTCTCCATCATCCTTTCCCCACTGGGCCAATGCTCTAAAAATGATGATCATCACACTTTTATTTACTTACAACTCAAGAATAACAACTCGATACTTAGAACAAATATGACTCTATATGAAGGCCTCCGGCGGTGTACTGGGATGTGCAATGACTCATGAGTGACATGTATGAAAGAATTATGAATGGTGGCTTTGCCACAAATACGATGCCAACTACATGATCATGCAAAGCAATATGACAATGATGGAGCGTGTCATAACAACGGAACAGCGGAAAGTTACATGGCAATATATCTCGGAATGGCTATGGAAATGCCATAATAGGTAGGTATGGTGGTTGTTTTGAGGAAGGTATATGGTGGGTTTATGGTACCGACGGAAGTTTCACGGCGCTAGAGAGGCTAGCAAATGTGGAAGGGTGAGGGTGCGTATAATCCATGGACTCAAGATTAGTCATAAAGAACTCACATACTTATTGGAAAAATCTATTAGTTATCAAAACAAAGTACTAAGCACATGCTCCTATGGGGATAGATTGGTAGGAATATACCATCGCTCGTCCCCGACCACCACTCATAAGGAATACAATCAAAAAATAAATCATGCTCCGACTTCATCACATAACGGTTCACCATACGTGCATGCTACGGGAATCACAAACTTTAACACAAGTATCTCTCAAATTCAAAACTACTCAACTAGCATGACTCTAATATCACCATCTTCATATCTCAAAACAATCATCAAGTATCAAACTTCTCATAGTATTCGATGCACTCTATATGAAAGTTTTTATTATATCCCTCTTGGATGCCTATCATATTAGGACTAGATTCATAACCAAAGAAAATTACCATGCTGTTCTAAAGACTCTCAAAATAATATAAGAGAAGCATGAGAGTTCAACAATTTCTTCAAAATAAAACCACCGCCGTGCTCTAAAAAGATATAAGTGAAGCACTAGAGCAAATGACAAACTATTCCAAAAGATGTAAGTGAAGATCAATGAGTAGTCGAATAATTATGCAACTACGTGAAGACTCTCTAACATTTAGGAATTTCAGATCTTGGTATTTTATTCAAACATCAAGCAAAACAAAATAAAATAAAATGACGCTCCAAGCAAAACACATATCATGTGGAGAATAAAAATATAGCTCCAAGTAAAGTTACCGATGAAGGAAGACGAAAGAGGGGATGCCATCCGGGGCATCCCCAAGCTTAGGCTCTTGGTTGTCCTTGAATATTACCTTGGGGTGCCTTGGGCATCCCCAAGCTTAGGCTCTTTCCACTCCTTATTCCATAGTCCATCAAATCTTTACCCAAAACTTGAAAACTTCACAACACAAACCAGAAAACTCGTAAGCTCCGTTAGCGAAAGAAAATAAAACACCACTTCAATGTACTGTAATTAAATCATTAATTATTTATATTTGTGTTAAACCTACTATATTCCAACTTCTCTATGGTTTATAAACTCTTTTACTAACCATAGATTCATCAAAATAAGTAAACAACACATGAAAAACAGAATCTGTCAAAAACAGAACAGTCTGTAGTAATCTGTAACTAACGCAAACTTCTGGAACCCCAAAAATTCTAAAATAATTTGCTGGACGTGAGGAATTTATCTATTAATCATCTGCAAAAATAATTAACTATTACCCTCTAATAAAAAATGGCAGCAATTATTGTGAGCGCTAAAGTTTCTGTTTTTTACAGCAAGATCAACAAGACCTTCCCCAAGTCTTCCCAACGGTTCTACTTGGCAAAAACACTAATCAAAACACAAAAACTCAATCATAACAGAGATATATAATTTATTTATTGCTAAACAGGAGAAAAAGGCAAGGAACAAAAATAAAGTTGGGTTGCCTCCCAACAAGCGCTATCATTTAACGCCCTTAGCTAGGCATGATGATTTCAATGATGCTCACATAAAAGATAAGAATTGTAACATAAAGAGAGCATCATGAAGAATATGACTAACCCATTTAAATCTAACCCACTTCCTATGCATAGGGATTTTGTGATCAAACAACTTGTGGGAACCATAATCAACTAGCATAGGAGGGCAAAACAAGCATAACTTCAAAACTTTAAGCACATAGAGAGGAAACTTGATATTATTGCAATTCCTACAAGCATATGTTCCTCCCTCATAGTAATTTTCAGTAGCATCATGAATGAATTCAACAATATAGCCAGCACCTAAAGTATTCTTTTCATGATCTACAAGCATAGAAAATTTACTACTCTCCACATAGGCAAAATTCTTCTCATTCAAAATAGTGGGAGTATCATAAGAAACTCAAATACTACAAATTGTTTCCACATTAAAAGAGTAATATTTAGGAAAAGGGTAATCATAATCATGACAAGTTTTAATATAATCATCACTACTTTTTGTAGCATACATGTCATCACAATAATCATCATGAGAACAAATTTGCTACTTATGATGATTATTGTGATGACATGTATGCTATAAAAAGTAGTGATGATTATATTAAAACTTGTGGCATGCTACCTAACATATTTATCCAAGTAATTATTTTTATTGTGGCATGAATATTCAAGTGGGGGCTGGAAGGCTAATGGTAGGCGCTCCCACCCCCTCCCCGGCGATCGCCACCACCTCCGGTGATCTCCTCCCCTAGCCACCAAATTTCCTTTCCGCTCCATTAGATCTCTCTGGCGCTCTGAGATCTATGTCCTAATACCCATCTCCATGGGTTCTGTTAATGGATCCACCCTTGGCTTGGACTTCTCCAAGGGTCTGGTTTTTGCGGATATGGTGTTTCAATCCATGGGCTTTTCGGTGCACCCCGTGGATGACACGAGCTTCTTCACCATGGTAACTTCTTTTGAATGAGGATTCAGTGGCAGCGGCGCTTGAGGCAGCCATCGGAGGCTCCGCCATTGAGTTTATGGTTTTTCATATCAAGGATAAGGTTTTTGGTTTTCAAGTCTCTTGCAAGGCTGTAGCTCTGATCGTCCTCAAGCTCCGTTCATTCTCTTGTGATCATTTTAAATGTTTCTTTCAACTTTGGGGTAATGGGGGGCCAAATTGGGACCGTGAGTTCAAACTTTGGAAGTTGGAATGTGATGCTGAGTGGATCATTATTAGTCCTTCCAAACGTCGAGCTGCCGTTGGCATGTTGTCCATGCACTCCAAACCCCCAAAATCTTCGGTAAGATCATCTCATGCCCCTGCCAAGAAGCTTTATTTTGCTAAGTTCCAGAATTATCCTGCTTGTCACGGTTATCGTTATCCGGCCACACAAAACTGCATTCAAACTATTGAAGATGCGGGGTATACACTTTCTGCGCATGAGAGGGTGGTCATCCATCCCCCGCCGCCGGCTGAACTCTGGTGGACGTCAACCACCCCCTCCATATCTTTCGGCACGGTTAGGGATCTTATTCCAGCTGTGGTACGGACGTCGTCTATCTCGGGCGGGAATTCTGGCTCTTTGAATATGGACGTGTCATCCCATGTTGGGCCGTCATGTACACGTGCCACGGTCCAAGTTGCGCCGGTGTTATCTTCTGGGCCTTCTATTCTACCATCCTCTCAGCAAGCAGAACAAGATTTTGATAACTTGGTTTCAGGTATGGTGGACGAGATTTTAACGTGTTAGAAATGCTTGAAAAAGGGCCATTTTGCAGTGGCGTGCACGTCCAAGCTGCATTGTACCTCTTGTCTACGGGTGGGGCATGGTAAAAAAGATTGCAAGAGGTTTGCACGGATCTTGGGTTTGGTTTGGCAACCGAAACCCGGTAACGTTGCAACTTCCGAGGATCGCTTAGCTCCTACCGAGAATATCTCTCTGACACAGCTTTTACCAAACTTGGACTCCTCTTGCACTTCCGCATTAACTCCTTCGCCCTGTTCCATCAGTCCAGGTCCCAAAACACCTCCGACTGTGCTGCCTGAGACCCCTCCTCCGCCACAGTACTCGCCGTCTGCTACGAGCCCGGGTTGTGCCTCTCCGATGGCCAACTTCCCCCTCGACCCTTTGCTGTATGTGTCAGCGGGCCATCACATTATGGACAACGGTGAGGCTCTGCTGCCTCGGACCTTTGTGACGCCACATATCCCAATTGTGCGATGCCATGAGGAGTTCATGTTAGCTAAGGTAATGTCCATCCCTCCTCCTGATCAGATTTGGGCTGCTAGAGAGGAAGTTGTTCAGTGGTTGCAAGCCCATGGGGTATTGGTGAGGTCTCCTCAACCTTGGATTAGATCGGTGCGTCTTTTTGAGCTACGAGATCCTACAGTCAGATTTTCGCTCCTTCAGATGCCGCCCCAACCTATTGGCAATGATCGTTTTGTTCGTTTTATGAAGCACGATGAGGGTGAGTCTTTTAGAGGTGTTCAGGGTTTCTGCCAGGGACTGCTAATGTTTTTGGGGATTCCGCCTGATCTTTGTAATGAGGAAGGTATTCGGGCAGCAGTCAACACCTTTGGGAAATTTCATCATTGGGTTAGTCAGGATCCGTACCTTGTGCGCACTCTAGTCTTTGCATCTTTTCCAGAAGATATTCTAGTGCCCAGAGATGTTGTGTTCATGGATTATGCAGCCTGGGGTGGTGCCAGGGTGTCTTGGACGGCGCCTCTGTATATTCTTGGGGCCAATTTTGGTGAGCAGATGCCCCAAGATGAAGACTGGATGCCCATCAATGGCAATCCTCATCCCCTTCATGGTGTGCCCTTCTCGGAGATGCCACCTTTCATTCTGCCTCCATTCCCAGCTCTGGGGTGGAACGATGTGCCGCCAGAACCTGCACATAATGAGGTGCATGAGGACAATTGGGGCAACTGGGATGAGCCTGCTGCGGAACCAGCTATTGAGGATCAAGAATCCATGGTGTGGAATGCCTCTGCTCAACCAAGTTCTGTTCAACCAAGCTCTGATGAGCACCTCCAGGTGTCCCCTGCACCTATTCTGATTGACGAGGCTGAACCTCTGAACCAAAATGATGTGATGGAGATTGCACCGGACCTAGAGGATGCTAGTAATTGGGCAATTGTGGTTTATCAACCGACTGTCATTGAGGTTCAAGCTCTAGATCAACCTGCGATTAAGGTACCCTTTGGTCCCCCTCTACCCCCTGAAATGATCTAGAGGCGATCTTTTGAAAAATTGCTGAATGCACCAGTGGTGTTTGAGGTTCCAAAACCTTTGCTGCCTAAACCTCTGTCGCCAGTCACTTTGTCAAAGAGAAACTGGGACTTTGCTTTTCAGCATGATGATCTTCCTCTGTTGACGTGGAAATAGCCTGAGCTTGTTTGACCAGTGGCTAGAGCTTTATTTGTGGATGATGCTGAGAGGGTTGTGTCTGCTATTGTCCCTTCTCCCCCTGCGCGTGCAAAAACAAGGAGGCCTCGCAAAACTCTGGCGCCAACGCCGCTCATTGAAACCTCTATCCGAAGATGTACCAAAATTTCGGCCCAGCGTGATGGGTTTAAGCCCACTTTCCATGGGCTGGTTCTGCAGCCCAAGAAGAAGAAGCCCAAGGCCAAGCCCCTTTTTGTAGAGATGCCTGATGACCCTGCATATGAAGATGTTCCTCCTCCTACTCCTATAAGTCAACTGCAAGCTATTGGCAAGGAGTTGGAGATTGATGCAACTCTGCTCACTGAGGATGCACTTATGGTGGACCCTGCTGCTGCTGCAAATCGTTCCTCCAATGAATAGTGTGCCCTCATGTGCTGGGTTTTGCAAGCCCATAAATTTTCTTCCTACATGTTTTCATTTTCTGAACTTTGGTAATGTAATAATGTAGGTTCAGACCTTGATGTGGCTTTTGGACATATGACATTGTGTGTCATGTGGTTTGGGGACTTGTTTATGATCTTTATTTATGAATTCTCAATGTAGAAGCTGGAATGTCCCGTGCTGGAATGTCAGGGGTTTAAACTCTGAGACTAGGCAAAGAGCTGTTAGACAAGAGATTGATGAAAGTCACTATGCTATTGCTTGTCTACAAGAAACTAAATGTGCTTCCTTCGATTCCAGAACAATTAAAAGCTTTTGCCCTAAGAGATTTGACAACTTTGCTTTCTCTCCTTCTTTGGGGGCCTCTGGTGGAATCCAAGTTGTTTGGAACTCATCTGTTTTTGATGGGACCTTATTGGAAATCCAACAATTTACAGTGGTGACTGAATTTGTTTCTAGGCAAAACAATGAGAGGTGGACTCTTGTGGTTGTTTATGGTCCTTGTCTGGGGGAAGCTAGGGATAATTTTATAAATTTGCTGTACCACCTGAATATTCCTGTGGATGAAAATTGGCTGCACCAGGGGGATTTTAATTTCCTGCGTTCTTTGGATAACAGAAACCTTCCTGGTGGTGATTTGAATGACATGTTCATCTTTAATGAGATTATTGGGCACTTAGGTCTTTTGGAATTTCCCATCAAAGGCAGATCTTACACTTGGTCCAATATGCAGGATACTCCACTGCTTCAGCAGCTAGATTGGTTCTTCACTTCTGTTGATTGGATATCTGACTATCCCATGACTGAGGTGTTACCTCTTGCTAAAACTGCATCTGACCATGTGCCTTGTGTGGTTACAATCAACACTTCTATTCCCAAGTCTAATCTTTTTAGGTTTGAGAATTATTGGCTGGAGCTAGAGGGTTTTATGGATTGTGTTGACTCTTCATGGCAAAAACAATCCAGAAAGGGGCACATTACTGCTAGAATAGCTGACCAATTTAAGTCCCTGAGAATGTGTCTCAAGAGATGGCAGAAGAACATTTCCAAACTAAAAATTCTTGTCTGTAAATGCAATAAGGTTATTCTGCTTTTGGATGAGCTTGAGGAATTTAGACCACTTTACAGACATGAATCCAATTTCAGGAGAGTGGTCAAAAATCATGTGGAGAAATGCTCCACCTTCAAAGTCTTTATTGGAAGAAAAGATGTACTGTCAGATATATAAAAGTGGGTGGTGAGAACACCAAGTTCTTTCATGCTATGGCTACTGAGAGGCATAGAAGGAACTCTATTGCCAGCTTAAAATTACCTGATGGTTTTGTGGTGACTGATCACTCACAAATGGAGGGCATTATATGGAATTGTTTTAAAAACAGAATGGGTTCTTCCAGGGGAATTACCATGGGTTTTGATCTTTCTTCGCTCATTGAACCAGTGGAGGGTTTAGATATTCTCACTAAGCCTTTTGAGAAGGAGGAAATGGACAAGATTGTCAAGCATATGCCAGTTGATAAAGCTCCAGGCCCAGATGGTTTTAATGGTCTATTCTTCAAAAGGTGCTGGCACATTATCTCTCAAGATTTTTATGAACTGGCCCAGGCTTTCTTTGATGGTACTGCTCATCTGGAAAATATCAATGATTCATATATCACTCTGGTGCCTAAGAAGCCTTCACCTGAAGAGGTGGGTGATTTCAGACCTATCTTTTTAACAGGAATGGGTCTTAAGTTCCTATCCAAGATGGCAGCCAATAGGTTTCAAGAGGTGATTATGCAGTGTGTTCACAAGAATCAGTATGGGTTCATAAAAAGCAGAACAATTCAGGACTATATTGGGTGGACTTTTGAGTATTTACACCAGTGTCATCAGTCTAAGAGACCAATAGTGATTCTTAAATTGGATTTTGAGAAGGCTTTTGATTCCCTTGAGCATGAGGCAATTGTGCAAATATTGAGATATAAGGGCTTCAATGAGAAGTGGATTCTTTGGATGAAGCAGCTTTTGTCCACAGATACCTCATCTGTTCTGCTTAATGGAGTTCCTGGTAGGAAATTCATATGTAAAAAGGGTGTCAGACAGGGTGATCCAATCTCTCCCCTCCTCTTTGTCCTAGCTGCTGACCTCGTGCAGACTGTAATCAATGACATGTTCAGAAGGGGCATTCTTCATCTTCCTATACCTTGTCATGACCAGGATTACCCTGTGATTTAGTATGCAGATGACACTTTGATTATCTTGCCTGCTGACAAGGACCAACTTATAGCTCTGAAATACATGCTTAAGGTTTTCTCTATGTCAACTAGTCTTCATGTGAATTACCACAAATCTTTTATTATTCCCAGCAATGTGGACACTGCTGTCATGACAGAATTAGCTGCTGCTTTTGGACGCCAGATTGGGAAAATGCCATTTACCTACCTTGGGTTGCGAGTAGGAACTACAAGGCCCAAAATGGTGGATTTTATGCCTTTGGTGGACTGCATGGAGAGGAGAATGACAGCTAGCTCCTCTTTTTTAAATCAGGGGGAAAGACTGCAGTTTCTGAACTCTGCCTTGTCTTCTATGCCCATTTTCTTCCTTTGCAGCTTGGTTGTTCCTACTGGAATTCTAAAGCAATTGGAGAGAATCCAGAGAGAGTCTCTCTGGAGGAAGAATAGGGGTGAGTCTGCCCACTCACTTGCTGCTTGGGACCTTATTTGCAGACCAAAAAACAAGGGAGGCCTTGGTATTCTTAATCTGGGTGTTCAGAATGTGGCACTTCTGCTCAAACATGCAAATAACTTCCTTAATAAAAAGGATCTCCATGGGTGTCTTTAATTTGGGATTCCTACTATCATGGCAGAGTACCCCAAGGAACTTCTGATTGTGGCTCTTTCTGGTGGAAGGATATATGCAAGGTCATGCAAAACTTTATGGAGTGTGCTTGGGTTCAGATACATGAAGGAGACACTGCCCTCATGTGGTCAGACAAATGGCAGCTTGATGAACAGGTTTCTAGTATCCAATCCAGATTTCCCAGGCTCTTTTCTTATGTTAAGGACCCCCTGGATCACTGTTAAAGAGTTTTTGGGCTCTCAGGACATGTTCCAGCACTTCCACCTTCCTTTGTCCAGCCAGGCTTTTGATGACCTGAACACTCTTCAGTCTTTGTTGGATGGCCACAATAGAGAACCTGGGTCCAAGGATATTTGGTTTTGGAGTGGCACTGCCAAGGGATACTCACCAAAGTTGTTTTACTCACATACTTTTGTGTCAGAGTCCTTCAACCATTTGACAACTTGGATCTGGAAGTCCTCATGTACAATGAAAATAAAAGTATTTTCTTGGATGCTTATTATGGATAGGTTAAACACCAAGGACATGGTGGAAAGGAGACATTGGAATTTGGAGGATGGAGTAAATTGTGTTCTTTACCCTTTGCAGACTAGGGAAACAAGAGATCATCTGTTCTTTACTTGCAATTTTAGTGTCATAGTTTGGACCTACTTGCAAATTGATTGGTCATCTGGTGACTCTATGGATGAGTTGGTTATCAATGCCAGCAGGAGCTTCAGGAAACCCTTCTTCACTGAAGTGGACTTTATAGCATGCTGGAATATCTGGATTGTCAGGAATGCTAAGGTCTTCAGGCATGAGAGAGCTAGATTCAATAAATGGAGAAGTGTATTCATCCATGATATTACCTTAATGCAATATAGGGTGAAATCTGCCTATAAAGATGATCTCCTTAGATGGGCCTCATTTCTGCCACCTTGAGGCCTGTAATTTTAAATTGTATCTTCTCCTTCTTCCCTTAGAGTAGCTTTATTACCTCTTGTAATCCCCCTTTGTACTTGTACTTGCACTCTCTTTTAATAAAGTTTTGATATGATGTGGGGGGTTTTCCCTACAGTGCCCAGTCAAAAAAAACTTTGTTCTCATCATAATCAATTGAGACCTCTTCCAAGATAGTGGAATCATTACTAAATAAAGTCATGAACTCTCCAAATCCACTTTCATAATTGTCAAAATAAGATTCAAAATCCTCCAAAATAGTGGGATCATTACTTCCTAAAGTTGACACTCTTCCAAACCCACTTTCATCAATATAACCATAATAAATAGGACACTACTGGAATCAGCTACTTTGCCATCTGCCAGCTCTTTGCCGTCAGCTAGCAGACGGCAAAGAAGCTCTTTGCCATCAGCTACCCAACAGCAGACGACAAAGAACTGGCTGATGGCAAAGACCTTCTTTGCCATCAGCCAGTTCTTTGCCGTCTGCTAGCAGACGGCAAAGATTCTTTGCCGTCGGCTAGCAGACGGCAAAGAGGGAGGGGGCCCCACTGACGAGCTGCTTACAAAAAAGTTAACGGCCCCCCTCTTTGCCGTCTGCTAGCAAAAAAACGGACGACAAAGGGGGGCGGACGACAAAGAATTAACATACCTAACGGCCGCGCCCCACCCCGCCCCTCTCTCTCTATTTCTCTCCCTCTTCACACGCGTGTCGCCGCCCCCACCACTCGCCGCCGTCCCGTCGCCCCACCACCCCGCCGCCCCACCGGCCCCTCGGCCCGGTGCCA